>NW_024345861.1:3454378-3571427 GCF_902729225.1 Pteropus medius | reverse complement strand
TAAGGCTAAGATCTCCTCCTTGTTCTTGATGTCCTTCCCAGCTGAAGTCAGAAGCCCTCTTTCCTTGTAGATGGCTCCGTGTACATGTGCAGTGGCAAAGGCGTATCGGCTGTCAGTGTATATTGTGACTACCTTATCCTTTCCCCATCTTACTGCCTCAATGAGGGCGATGAGTTAGGCCTTTTGAGCAGAAGTCCCATGGGGAAGAGCCTGTGACCAGATGGTGCCAGTTAGAGTTACGACTGCTGCTCCAGCATACCTTCTTCCTTCCTGCATGAAGCTGCTCCTGTCCGTGAACAGAACTTCATCGGCCTCAGGCAGA
Source organism: Pteropus medius (assembly GCF_902729225.1). Taxonomy (NCBI): domain Eukaryota; kingdom Metazoa; phylum Chordata; class Mammalia; order Chiroptera; family Pteropodidae; genus Pteropus; species Pteropus medius. The sequence goes on along the minus strand of NW_024345861.1, from coordinate 3,571,105 downwards.
GGGGAGTCTTTGAGGTCTGGCTGCGAGGAACACACAGCATCAGTGAAATGTATGCAGGCATGAACGGCGGTCTTGGGGTCTGGGTCTGGCAACAGATTGGCTGGGTTGATGACAGTAGCTTTGGAGAAGTTGATCCTTGGCTGGTTGAGGAGGAGAGCCTGGTATTGAGTGATTCTGGAGTTAGTCATCCATCATTCTGGGCTACTGCGGAGAAGGGCCTCTACTGCATGAGGGGCAGTAATGTCTAGATTCTGCCCAAGGGTGAGTTTGTCAGCTTCTTTGACTAGGAGAGCCGTCGCTGCTATGGCTCGTAGGCAGAGGCTGCCGAGTCTAGTCTCTTTGATAGATAGGCTACTGGTCGGCGCCATGGACCTAGCCTTTGGGTTAGGACCCCTTTGGCGATTCCCCTGGTCTCTCTCACAAAAGGATGAAATCCCTTGGTGATGTCTGGAAGAGCAAGGGCTAGGGCTGATATGAGTACCTGCTTGAGAAGGTCAAAGGCCTTCTGTTCTATCTCTGTCCAATTGAGGGGCTGATTTCCTCCTGTAGCCAAGTACAGGGGCTTTGTGATCTCTGTGAACTCAGGAATCCAAAGTCTGCAATAGCCTGCTGCCCCGAGGAATTCTCTTACCTGTCTCTTGGTGGTGGGTACCGGAATCTGAAGAATGGCTTCAATCCTCTGCCAGGAGAGAGTCTGTTTTCCTCCTTCAAGGGTATACCTGAGGTAGGCCACCGACTGGGTGCACAGCTGGGCTTTCTTAGCGGAGACTTGGTACCCGTATGCCTCTAGGGTGCCGAGTAAGTCCCTGGTTGCCGCGAGACAGATCTCCTCGGTTTCAGCTGCTAATAGTAAATCATCAACATACTGGAGTAATGTACAGTCAAGATTACGTTGACAGAAGGGACGGAGATCTGCACTTAGGGCCTCATCGAATAGGGTAGGAGAATTTTTTAATCCTTGCGGTAAACGCATCCAGGTTAGTTGGCCTGAGAATCCTGCCTCTGGGTCTGTCCACTCAAAGACAAAGATAGGCTGGCTGCTAGGGGTTAGGGGAATGCTGAAGAAAGCATTTTTTAAATCTAATACAGTATAAACAGTTCTCTCGGGAGGTAGCAAGCTTAAGAGAGTGTACGGGCTGGATACAGTTGGGCGGATGGTTTCAACCCTCTTGTTCACTTCTCTTAAGTCTTGTACTGGCTGGTAATCCTGAGTACCAGGTTTCTGGACTGGGAGCAAGGGAGTGTTCCATGGCGACTGGCATGGCACGAGAATCCCCGCTTCCCGCAGCCGTTGGATATGCTTCCTTATACCGATTTTTGCATCTTGGGCAATCAGGTATTGCTTAACCTGGACAGAGGTTGCGGTACAGTTAAGCTCACCACTACCGGGTCTTGGTGCCTAGCCAACCCTGGAGCATTGCTTTCAGCCCATACCCCTGGATATTCTATCAGGAGTCTGTCTAGTAAGGGCCCCGTGGATGAGTCTACATTTTCCTCCTTCTCGTAGAGGAGGTACTCTTCAGATAGAGGACAGGTAACTAAGATAGTTGATGGGGCAGACATGGATATCTGAGGAGTACTATCTCCGAATGTGATAGTAGCCCTTAGCTTTTGGAGTAGGTCTCTACCAAGAAGTGGGGCCGGACATTCTGGAATTACGAGGAAAGAATGGGTCACTATCCCTCGCCCCAGATCTACAGTCCTTTCAGTGGTCCATGGGTATTCTCGTGTTTTACCCGTGGCCCCTTGGATGGTGGTCTTTCGTTTGGAGATTGGTCCCCTTGGGTCAAGTAACACTGAGTGGGTAGCCCCTGTGTCCACCAGAAAGTTAACAGTTTTTCCCCCAATTTTTAAGGCTACCCTGGACTCCTGGGGGCTTAGTGTGTAGGAACCCCGGCCCCGTCAGTCCTCTTCCTCAGTGACGAGAATTTTAGTCTTGCGGTTTCCCTGGTCCATTTTTCTCAGGACATTCATTCTTCCAATGGCCTTCTTTCTTGCAGTAGGCACATTAATTTTTCCCTAGGGGTGTGCAACCCTTACATGGGCCTTTTTCTGATCTCCTTTGTCATGCCCTAGTGTTCCCTGATCTCTCCTCCTGCATGGCAGCTACCATTATTTTAGGCATACGTTTGGGGTCATCCGGTGCCTCCCTGTTGTTGAACACCTTCTGGGCTATCTCAACAAGTTGAGACAGGTTCATCCCTGCAAAACCTTCTAATTTTTGCATTTATGCCGGATATCAGGGGCTGTCTGAATAGCAAAGGCTACATTAATTGCCCGCTGGTTCTCGGGGGCCTCAGGATCAGTGGGGGTGTATACCAGGTACGCCTCCTGTAGTCGTTCAAGAAACGCTCCGGGAGATTCCTGAGGTCCCTGTATAACTTCAGTTACCTTAGAAAGGTTAGTTGGCTGACGAGCAGCCATCCTAATTCCCCCAATTAGAATCTGGTGGTACCGATCTAATGCCATTCTCCCTGCCTGAGAATTGTGTCCCCAGTCTGTGTGGGTGGAGGGAAATTCCTCTTCAATCTGTTCCCATGGTTCCTCAACTCTCCTCCCTCCAAGCATATGCAGCTATCTTTTGTGCTTCCGCCCGAATGCGTCCATGTTCTTCTGCGGTGAAGAGGGTAACTAAAAGCTGTTAACAATCGTCCCAAGTGGGGTGGTGAGTCTGAAAGACACTCTCTAAGAGTCCCATTAATGCCTGGGGTTTCTCAGAGAAAGGCGGACTCTGTGCCTTCCAGTTGTACAGGTCACTAGTCGAGAAAGGCACGTAAACCATAAAGGGCCTGTCTGTGTGATGCCCCTGGGGTGGTGCTTCTCACAAGGTAAGAATGGCCGGGGTGGTGGTATCGGCTGGTGCCCCACCCAGAGCGGGAGCAGGAGGCCCATAGGGGTTACCTGCGTGCGTCCAAGGAGGTGAGGCAGTGCTATTTGGCCTCTGTTGTCCTGGATTACAGGGTCGGGGAAGGTCCTCCAGTGGAGATTGGAGGACTGAGGGACTGGGCTAACTTGGAGATTCAGTTGCTGTATGTTTCAGGGTGCCCACAATTAAGACTCACACCCCTAGAGAAAGGGCACAGTGGCGAAGCCAAGAAGGGGGTTTCTGAACAAGGTTTAACCATTGATCAATGTAGGGAAACTGATCGGGATGTCCCGGGTCTCCCGTGACAATCTTCCAAACATTCCTCACTAAACCCCTGTCAAAGGAACCCTCCGGAGACCAGTTTACACCAAAAGACGGCCACTCAACTTCACGCAATGTCCTTAGTCTGCCTGGAGAAAACTTTATGCCATAGTCAGCTCCCTCTACAAACGCTTCTTTGAAATGTCGCAGGAGACACTTCAAGGGTGTCTTCTGTGAACTCGGGCCTTCCCCCATCACTTGCGCAGAAAACACAAAACAGACACTCAGATGAGAACAATTACTGGGGTGTAGGTGGACCCAGAGAAGTCCACCACCTACAACCTAGACAAGACCAAAGACAATAGACAAAATCCGATAACAGGGCACAGGAGGCGGCGTCCCGCGAGGCCTGGCCACAGTCCAGGAGATATGACTGCGTCCAGTCTCTCCACAGACCCCCCAATGACCGGTCATCAGAAACAGAAAGGTACCTTTTATCCAGATGTTGAGGCCTCGGAGATTCCATTCAGGACCAGGAACAAAGAGTGTGTCCTAAAGGTTGCATCCTTGACGACTGCATTGACCCCGATATGGCATTCAAGGGCCCTGGAACGTCTCAGATTGGCCACCCATTTGAATCTGTAACAGGAACAGCAACCACTTCGGAGGTCGGTCCAGTCTTAGATCTCAGGGCCACTCCCTGAGATCTCGCTGGGGCCTCCAAATGTTGTAGCTGCCAGCCCCCAATAGACCCACGGACCACCAGAAATCAGTGAGTTATAGGAAACACACTCTTTATTCAGCCAGCTGGGTCTGCCAGGGGTACGCAGACCCCAAATTAAGCAGCCCCGAAATGTAGAGGTACAGGGTTTTTAAGCCCTAAACCCCATTCTTCATTCTGTTTGAACACACAAGTCTATTTTTCTTCTTTTTACTGTCAACCCACAGGTCGGTTGTGCAAGCAGGGGGTACAGAAGCAGAAAGCTTATTGTTAGAATGTTATGTCCCCATGGGTGATAGCCTATGTTCCCATGGGCGATAGCCAAGCAGTAATTTTCTAGCCAGCACAGGTTCTGGTCTCATTTGGGGAATCCCTAGCCCAGGGTCCCAGCTCAGGGAAGAGGAGATTCCAATAACTCTGACTGTAAAAACCAGAGAGGATTCCGGCCATCTGGGTGAGACAGAAGGAGAATGAAATCCTAGACGTCCCTTTGAAAGACTTGCACACAGGCTTCCTGACCCGTAGACACTTACCCAAGACAACGGCGGTGAGTCAGAGGCTCAAATAGGATTCTTACCAAGAAAGTCTGCATTATCTGGCACCAGAAGGAGGGCTGGAAGGGCAGCCACCATTGTGCCTTAGTTGAGCCCCACTAGCGTGCAATCTACAGACCAGGCCAGCTTTACTGTAAAGACCCCTCCCATAGGGCCATTAGGAAGTTCTGACCTGAAGGGATCAGCCCGTCCCACCCAAGCTATAGATTGTCCCGGGGTCTTTGTTACTGGATGGCTGCCATGCCCTGCACCAATTCAGGGCCAAGCATACCCAGCTGGATGCCAGCACTGTGAGCCGCATTTCCAAGATAGTTTCAGGCAGATCACTGCTGCCAACATGAACTTGGGCAGATCTCGGGGATCTGCGGGCCAGTCCCAGACAACAGCTGGTCTTGCTGTGATCTGGGGCTTCTGCAGGAACGCTGGAACGGTTACCAAAGTTGCAGCAACTCTGAGGCTGTGTTGATCTGACTGCCATTGTCTCCCTGAGACCCCTCTAACCCTACCTACAAATATCCCCAGGCGGCTCATTGACAGTGAACACCCTTCAGCACCTGCCCTCCCGCTTGTCTTCTACGATCCATACTGGCAGCAAACTTTGACTAGCACCGGGCAGGGGCCAATCAGTAGCAGACAGAACCTCTGTTGCCTGTGAGAGTTGCAATATTGCGTCCAGGGATGCAGGGGTCTGTGGGACCGCCCCAACCAGTCTCACCGTGATATGTGACTACAGTGGGAAAGCCAGGGCACGGAAGTTGCAGCAAAACTGGGACTGTATTGGCCGGCTGGCCCTTGTCTCCCTGAGATCCCACTCACCCAAGCCACAAAGTACCTGCAGCCCATTGACAGGCAGCCTCCCCCACCCTGCTTAGCTCTGGGGTTTCACTGGGGTTTCACATTCTGCACAGGCAACAGACTTTGGCTAGTGCAGTGAGCACATTTCGGGGAAAACAGTTGTGGGCAGATAATTGCTGCCTGTACAAGCTGCAATATCTCTTGAGGGCATCGCAGGGGTCTGTGGAACTGCCCCACACAGGAGCTTGTCTCCATGTGATCTGTGACTACTGCGGGAACGTCAGACACAGAAATTGCAGAAAACTGAGGCTACTGGCTTGATGGCCCTTGACTTCCTGAGCTCCTGCCCCATCCCATGCACAAAATGCCCACCGCACATTGATAGGCAGCTGCCCCTACATTGGGGTGGCACATTCAGGCCCAAGGTGGGCAGCAGCTGACCTTTCAACGATTAGAAACTTGTACAGGGAGCCACAGAGACAGCGCTGGCATGTAAACTGACACTTCAGTGACAGGGGAAAATTTGCTCAATAGACCCAGGAGACTCCCAGGGTCCCTGCACCACCCAACATGCATATCACACAGAGGCTTTGCCAGTTCAGAGACTTATGGGCAACTAACAGGCAATGTCAGTCCTTGAGGAGCACTGGTCTCTCTGCTAAACTACCATAGGTCAGGGACGGGGGATAACTGAGAGCTGCCTACAGCATTGTCTCTTCCACTTACCTATAGATCCAACATAGGCAACAACCATCTATGGATTGCTTTGTACCTCCCACCAGGTAGCCCTGAGCAATCAAAAGCAGCTGCTGACCTTTGCCTACAGGGAAGCCTCTCCCAAGGGACCACAAAACCAACTCATCCAGAGGCTGGCACCAGACCACAACAGAGCAACTCCTGATTAGCTCCATTAGCGGTACACACAAAAGGTGGTTGCAACAAGTACACAAGCCTGCTAGGGCAAATCCCACTCAGTGGGGTCAGTTCCCACACGGCAACTCTTATCCTGTGGGTGTAGCCAATTCCCACAATTAGTCAGCCTGAGTGTTAATCCCATCCACTGATGTACTAACACCAATAAGGGCTTAGTGACAATAGAGGATCACACACAACCCACACAAAGATCACATTCAGAGCCCCCAGCATAGGGGATCAGGAAGAATGTACTACTGGGCCACACAGGACACCTTCCACATTAGGTCACCTGGCCAAGGTTGAGAGACAAAACAAATATTCTTCACACATAGAAATAAACACAGAGAGGTTAATAAAATGAGAAAACAAAGAAACATGCCACAAATGTAATAACAGGAGAAAACTCCAGAAAATAAGCTAAATGAAATGGAGGCAAGCAATCTACCAGAAACGGAGTTCAAAATAATGGTTATAAGGATCTTCATTGAACTTAGGGGGAGAATAGATGAACACAATGAGAACCTCAACAGAGAGATAATAAGCATAAAAAAGGACATAGAAACCATAAAAATAACCAGACAAAAATGAAGACTACAATAACTGAAATGAAGAATATACTAGAAGGTTTCAACAGTAGATTGGATGAAGCAGAAGATTGAATCAGCAAACTGAAAGACAAGGTAGCAGAATACACGCAATCAGAAAAACAAAAAGAAAAAAAGAACTTAAAAAAATGAGGATAGTTTAAGAGACCTCTGGGACAACATGAAGCATAACAATTTACATGAAGCATAACAATTTACGGATCATAAGAGTACCTGAAGGAGAAGAGAAAGAGCAAGGGATTGAGAATCTATCTGAAGAAATAATGACAGAAAACTTCCCTAAACTGCCAAGGGAATTAGACATACAAGTTCAAGAAGCGCAAAGAGTCCCAAACAGAGGAATTCAAACAAACCTACACCAAGACACATCATAATTAAAATGCCAAAGGTTGAAGACAAAGAGAGAATCTTAAAAGCAACAAGAGAAAGGGAGCTTGTTACTTACAAGGATACCCCCATAAGAATGTCTGCTGATTTTTCAGTGGAAACTTTGCAGGCCAGAAGGGACTGGCAAGAAATATTCAAAGTTATGAAAAACAAGAATCTACAACCACGAATACTCTATCCAACAAGGCTTTCAATTGAAATGGAAGGTGAGATAAAGGGCTTCCCAGACAGAAAAAAGTTTAAAGAATTCATCACCAACAAGTCAGTATTACAAGAAATGTTAAAGGGACTTCTGTAAGAGAAGAGGTAAAAAAGAAAATAGAAATAACAAATACGGATAATAAAATGGCAATAACTATGTAACTATCAGTAATCACTTTAAATATAAATGGATTAAGTGCACCAATCAAAAGACATAGGGTAGCCAAATGGATAAGAAAACAAGACCCATGCAGATGCTGTCCACAAGAGACCCACTTCCGATCAAATGACACTCACAGACTGAAAGTAAAAGAGATGAAAAAGATATTTTGCCCAAATGAAAATGAAAAAAAAAAAAAAGCCAGGGTAGTGGTACTTATATCAGATAAAATAGACTTTAAAAAAAAAGACTATAACAGGAGACAAAGAAGGGCATTACACAATGATAAAAGGATCAATAAATCAAGAGGATGTAACCTAAGTAAACATATACACACCCAACATAGGAGCACCTACATACATAAAGCAATTAATCAACTGCCATAAAAGGAGTGATCACCAGTAATACACTCATAGTAGGAGACTTTAACATCTCGTTGACACCAATGGACGGATCTTCCAGGCAAAGAATCAACAAGGCAACAAGGAGCCTAAAAGACACACTAGATAAGATGGATTTAATAGATATTTTCAGAGCATTTTACCCCAAAGCAGCAAAATATACATTCTTCTCAAGTGCACATGGAACATTTTCCAGGATAGACCACATTTAGGACACAGAACAAGTCTCCATAAATTTAAGAAGATTGAAATCATATCAACATCCTTAACCAATCACAGTGGTATGAAACTAGAAATCAACTACAAGAAAAAAACTGGAAAATACACAAATACATAGAGGCTAAATAACATGCTACTAAACAATGAATGGGTTATTAATGAGATCAAGGAAGAAATCAAAAGATACCTAGAGACAAATGAAAATGAAAACACAATAACTCAATATCTATGGGATGCAGCAAAAGCAGTCCTAAGAGGGAAATTCATGGCAATACAGGCCTACCTGAAGAAACAAGAAAAAGCTCAAATAAACAATTTAACCTTACACTTAAAAGTACTAGAAAAAGAACAGCAAACAAAGCCCAAAGTGAATAGAAGGAAGGAAATAATAAAGATCAGAGTGGAAATAAACCAAATAGACTCTATTAAAACAATACACAAGATTAATGAAACCAACAGCTGGTTCTTTGAAAGGACAAACAAAATTGACAGACCCTTAACCAGACTCATCAAGGAAAAAAGAGAGAGGACTCAAATAAAATCAGAAGTGAAAGAGGAGAAATAACTATGGACTCCACAGAAATACAAAGAGTCATAGGAAAATACTATGAGCAATTATATGTCAACAAATTGGACAATGTGGTATAAATGGACACGTTTCTAGAAATATACAATCTCCCAAGACTGAGTCAAGAAGAAACAGAAAATTGGTTAGATTACCACCAATGAAATCAAATCGGTAATCAAAATCCTCCCAAAAAACAAAAGTTCTGGACCAGATGGTTTCATAGGTGAATTTTACCAAATATTCAGAGAAGAATTAACACAGGAGCAGAAAAAATGGCAGATGATAGAGGCTCTGTTCATTCCTCTTGCAACCAAATCAAAGTTGTGACAGAAACAAGGAGCAAACAAGAAGGAAAATCACCTGGAATCTAGATGAACAAGCCATACAACTACGGAGAAATCTTAGAAATCACCCTGCAACGGCGGAAGGTAGGATGGGGCAAGGACGCGAGGTTGCCAAGTCATGAGTGGCTGAGTGAGACAGAGGTCATAGCAGCGGCAGCTGGCAGCTGGAGAAGCCTCTTAAAGGGGCCATGTCCGCGAGGGAATTCTGTGGTGATAAACCTCCTCTTCTGAGCACCAGTGCTGGGTAGGCTGTGCAGGGGGCACCAGGGACTTACAGGGGGACACTGAGTTGTGGGAGTGAGGGCCAAGGCAAGACTCGCTGTGTACAGAAGTGCCAGCAGTATCCATTGTTCCTCTGTTGAGCCCTCCCCACTCCCAGTGCGCAGACGCAGTCCCGCCATTGACAGAAGTCATCACACTGGATAAGAGAGGTCGCTCCACCCAGAGAATTCCCTGAAATGCCACCTCCCCAACTTGTGGCCCCACTTAAACCACATCCAGTTGTGTCCTCAGTGAGTCCTGTGCCTCTGGCTGAGCAGCGCCAAGACTCACACTGGTGGCAGCTGGCCTCAGTCTCTGGTGTGGTTTCTTGAGGTAACTATAAGCACAGCCTCTGTGGATTGCTTGATGAATCTTAACATGTGGCCCCGGAGCAGCACAGGCTGGGGCTAAACTTGTCCTACAGCGAAACCCCTCTTAAGACTGTGCCGCTGTACACCTACTACTCAAAGCCATGCTAATAAGACCTGGGGACTTAGGAGCTTTGATTAATACATAGAAACAGACGCAGAAAGGCATTCAAAATGGGAAGACAAAGAAGCAGAAATCATATGAGAGAACAGAACATAAATCCAGGAAAAATGGAGTCAAGCAATCTCACAGATTCGGAGTTCAAAACACTGGTTATAAAGATGTTCAATGAACTGAGAGGAAGAATAGATGACTTCAGTGAGAACTTTAATAAAGAGATAAAAAACATAAAATTGGAAATGGAAATTCTAAAAGGGAATCAGTCAGAAATGAAGAACACATTATCTAAGATATAGAGTATATTAGAGTATATCAACAGAGAGGATAAAGAAGAGGATCGAACCACCAATATAGAGGATAGGGAAGCCAAGGACACCCAACCAGAATGGCAAGAAAAAAGTAACCGAGACTAGAATAATAATTTAAGGAGCCTATGGGACACAATTAAATGTAAAAATATCCGTGCCGTAGAAGTACTTGAAGGAAAACAAGATATTGAAGAGCTATTGGAAGTTATAAATAACGATGGAAAACTTCCATAACTTGGTGAAGAAAATAGACATACAATCCCAGGGGGCTCACAGAGTCCCAAGAAAGAGGAACCCAAATGGCCCACACCAAGACACATCATCATTAAAATGCCAAAGGTTAAATACAGGGAGAGAATCTTAAAAGGTGCAAGAGAAAAGCAGTTCATTACCTGCATCACTCTGCCCAACTTCAAATTAACTACAAAGTGACAGTAATCAAAATGGCATGGTATTGGCAGCAAAACAGACACACAGACCAGTGGAACAGAATCAAGAGACCAGAAGTAAACCCATATTTATATGGGCTAATAATTTTCGACAAAAAAGCCAAAAACATACAGTGGAGAAAAGAAAGCCTCTTCAATAAATGGTGCTGGGAAAATTGGAAAGCCAATTGCAAAAGAATGAAACTAGACTCGTCTATCACCACATACCAAAGTTAACTCAAAATGGATTAAGGACCTGAATATAAGACCTGAAACAATAAAATCCATAGAAGAAAACATAAGAACTAAACTGAAGGACCTTGGACTTAAAGAGGATTTTATGAATTTGACTTCAAAAGCAAGGGAAGTGAAAGCTAGAATAAATGAATGGGAATACATCAAACTAAAACACTTCTGCTCAGCAAAAGAAATTGTCTTCAAGGTAAAGAGACAACCATCCAAATGGGAAAATATATTTGCAAGCAACACCCAACGATAAGGGCCTAATATCCAAAATATACGATGAACTCATACAACTCAATAACAATAAAAAAACAAACGATCCAGTCAATAAATGGGCAGAGGACCTGAACAGACACTTCTCCCTAGAGGACATAACAAATGGCCAACAAATATATGAAAAGATACTCACATCACTAGCTATTAGGGAAATGCAAATCAAAACCACAATGAGATACCATCTCACACCTATTAGAATAGCTATAATCAACAGGACAGTAATGACAAACGTTGGAGAGGATGCAGAGAAAAAGGAACTGCAAATTGGTGCAGCCACTATGGAAAACAGTATGAAGATTCCTCAAATAAGTAATAATTGATCTACCATATGATCCAGCAATCCCTGTACTGAGTATTTACCCCAAAGACTTGAAACCCCATATCCAAAAAGATATTTGCACACTGATGTTCATAGCAGCATTATTCACAGTGGCCAGGACATGGAAGCAACAGAAGTGTCCTACGATAGATGATCGACTAAAGAAGCTGTGGTACATATATACTATGGAATATTACTTGGCCATAAGAAGGGACGAATACTGCCATTTGCGACAACATGGATGGACCTCGAGACAATCATGCTAAGCGAAACAAGCCAGACAGAAAAATTTGAAAATCACATGATATCACTTATGTGTGGGATATAACCCTAAAAGTAACAAATAAACAGGACAAACAAACAGAGACTCATGGATATGGACAATGGACTAGTGTTTACTAGAGGGTAGGGGGCAGGGAAGGAGGAGGGAGGTAGATGGGGTAAAGGGGGGGTCACATATAGGGGTTAGGGGGAGGTGAAGTGGGTAAATGGGATCAAATATATGGTAGCTGAAGGAAACTGAACTTTGGGTAGTAAACACACAGTAGAATATACAGGTGTCAAATTATAATGTACACCTGAAAATTATATAATTGTATTAACCAGTGTTACCCCAATAAACTTAGTAATAAATAAATAAATAAATAAATAAATAAATAAATAAATAAGATCATCTATGTAACACATTTAAAACAGTATGAACATAAAAACATTCCATAAATGTTAGCAGCCACACTCCAGCCATAAGGCATTAACTGCCATTTTCCAAATGCATGCTGTTTTTTTTTTCACTTCCATGAGTTAGTTCATGATGACATGTCTATTTAGAATGCCTTCTCCCACTGCTTCACCTAGCTAACTCTTGGTTGTCGTTTAAGACAGAAGTCCTGGTGGAACTAGCTCTAATTCACACTTCCTCCAGTCAGGAGCCCTCTTCTGGGCTCCCACAACACCTTGTGCTTGACTCTACAAGTGAGAAACCATTGCAGGGTTTTAGATGGAGTAGTGACCTCATCTGGCTTGAATACCTACTATTTGCCAGGCAGCATTCTAGATTCTGAGTCAAGACAAGAATAAAAAGAATACTTAGCTCATAGGGTTACTAAGAGCATTATGAGAGATAAAGTGTGCCAAGCTTTTAAGACAGTGTCTGGCATAGGGTAAACAGTCAGTAAATGTTAAATATTATTATCTATCTATATTTGGGACACTCCCTTACATCTATTGATAACTGTGGCCTTTGGTTCAGTCTTCCTCTCTAAACAAAAATTCCACTACCATCCTTAGTAATGACCCCTCCGACATGCTAGCCTCTCTCCTGTACCTGAACTCCAGTAGCTTTTACCTCCGCCCTACTCCAAACACACCATGACAACATCCTGACCTTGACATTGTTGTTAAGTGTGGGATTTTTTGCAGACTGAAATTGATTGCTCATAACCATAGAATTGAATTAGATATAGAACACCCAGGTGAGATTTTCCATTAGCTTGAGACGAGAGTGCACGCTTCTATCTCCACTGCAAACAAACAACAAATCTCTTTAGTATAACTGAGTCCCTGGAAGATAAAGGCAGAGATGGGAAAGGGAGGGCTGGCTGGAGATGCTAGTTTTGCCGGCACAAGATAAAAGCAGGCATCTTTATGACTGCTTAAAGAGAAGAAATTATAGTTGCAGTCTTTCTGACAGCAAGGTGGGAGCAAGACACCCAAGTAAGTCAGGAGACTGAGGGGCAGGTGCTGCCAATAGACACCGTTCAATATGAATGATCTTCACAAAGGTTGTGCTCTGATGATGAGTCAAGAGTAATCCTCTGTAAGTGTGCACCTCTTTCGATCAGAAGAAGGTACATAAAACTAATGGCTCCAAGGGTGAGGCCTGGAAGTCAGGGCTCACTCCACATTCCTTAACACGAAGCACTCTGCTCTTTATTTATTTTTATTTGGCCTTTCACTTATAACTGCTTTTGCAAAAAGTGTTCTAATGCTAAACCTTTGCTGTTCCCCTCAGCAGATAACTACACATTTTACTTTCTATAGAATCCAGCTGCCATGGAGGTGTGGCGATCACCCTTGAAATTCCTCTCTACTTATCTACATGTCATGCTCTTTCACCTCTGAGAATGTGTCCTTTTTCTCATTCAAGGCTAATGCCACTCTCATGCTTGATCTCATTTCTTTCTCATTTCCTCTGAGTCTTTATACTATAATTTTTTCAACCATATTAAGTTGCTGCTTGGGACATCTGGCAATAATGGAACATTGGCAATTTCATATGGTTCATTCTTTTTCTCTCTAGATGTTTCTTCTCCTCAACCAAAGATAATTATAAAACAAACAAACAAACAAACAAACAAAAAACCATTCTTGTACAGGTAAGAGTAACCTCTCCATAGATTGTGTTCTTCTAACTTTACACCTCTATGTGTCTCTCTATACAAAATCTAGATGCCATATCTCAGGTGTCTAGCTATGCCTTTGCTGGCTTCGCTGTTTGCATCGCTCGATTGACAATACACTCAACAAGGATTTACTGAGGATCTGGCATGTTTATGTAATTTTTATTCGCTCATTCAGTAAATACCTGATTACCTACACTGTTCCAGACACTGTTGTAAGCACTTAGAATAGATCACTGAACAAAATAAAGCTCCCTGTCTTCTTGTAGCTACTGTTCTAGCAGATGTGAGAGGGAAGAGAAATACAATAAATAAACATAATAAATAAAAGAACCATATAGTATTTTAGAAAGTGATAGATCCCATGGAAAATGAAAAAGGAGAGCAGGGAAGGAAGACTGGGAGTGCTAGGAAAAGAAGTTGTAATTTTAAGTATGGTGGTCATGGTAGGCTTTATTGAGAAGGTGCAATTAAGCAAAAACTTGAAGGAGGTAAATGGCAAGCCACAGAGCTAGCTGGGAGAAATGTTCCAGGCAGAGTAAAGAGCAAGTACAAAGGCCCTGAAGCAGGAAAGCTAAAGGAACAAGGGAAAAAAGTAGTAGGAGATGAGGGCATAAAGAAAGATACCAATTGTGCAGGATCTTTATATGTTATCTACTGCTAGGTAACAAATTGACTTAAAATTTAGCTGTTTAAAACGACAATACATGGGAATTAAAAGGTGGCTTGGCTGGGTTGTTCTGGTTCTGGATCTCAAGAGGTTGTAGTTATCTGAAGTCTGGGCCTGAAGGATCCTCTTCCAAGGAGGCTCACTCACATGGTTGGTTCTGAGTGAAGGAGAGAAGATGTAGAGAAGGGGAGGACTCACTTTTTCCCTATGTGGGCCTCTTCACATGCTATTTTGAGTATCCTCAGGACATGACAGCTGGGTTCCCCCAGAGCAACCAATCTAAAAGAGAACAAGGTAAAAATCACAATGCCTTTTATGACCTAACCTCTTAAGTCACACATCATCACTTCCACTGTATTTTGTCGATTACACAGGCCAGCTCTGGTTTATCGTAGAAGAGAAATACCCAAGGGCATGAAAAGCAAGAGGTAAAGAGCACTGGAGATCATCATTGTAGCTGGCTACATTGGCCTCTGTAGGCCATTATAAATTTGTGGCTTTTACTTTGAGTGAAATGGTGAGCCACTGAAGGGATTTGAGCAGATAAATGACAATGATCTGATTCATTAGGATAACTCTGGCTGCTCTGTGAAAAGACTGGAGAGTGACAAGGGTGTCAACTGGGAGACCAGTGAGGAAGCTTGTACAATCCATGAGAGAAATAGACTAGGGGCATAGTGGTGTTGAGAATTGGTGATATTCTGGATGTATTTTGAAAATTGAGATGACAGGATTTGTTGATGAATTGGATGTGGGATAGGAGAGAGTAAAGATGACTCCAGTAAACCCTTGGAGTCAGTACAAAAATGAATTAGACATAAATATTGCTGTAAATGAACTTAGAACATAGGTGAGAGAAGGCATGTAACAGTAGCTACACTGTATGGCAGAAAGTACTGTGCTCTATAACAAAGGCACAAATTTAAGTGCCAAGTAAGATGAAAAAGTTCTGGAGATGGATGGTGAATGTACATAATGCCACTGGACTCTACATTGCAAAATAGTTTCAATGGCAAATTTTATGTTATATACATTTAACCACAATTTTTAAAAGATGCTAACAAAACCAAAAATAAAAATTTAAGTGCCAGGAGAGTTCAGACAGGAAGAAGATGTGACCTTCAGCTAAGGGAATCAGAGAAGGCTCTGTGTAGGAGCAGTCTTTTCACCTCACAGAGTAGTTTGAGCAAATAGAAGAGGCAGGAAAGCTGGGGATGGGCAGGTGCACTACGAGTTGTTCCATTTTGTTAGAAGATAGGTAGTACGCCCAAAGGGAGAGTGAACATGAAGCTAAGTAGTCTTAACATTATCCTGAAGGTCACACTACAGTTTAACTCAGATGGTCTTATGCAGGCTGGATTGTGGGGGACCAGTCTAGGGATAGAATGGCCAGTTAAGAGACTGGAAAATGATCAGGCAGACCATTAATCAGATCTAGATTTGAATCACTATTCCACCTCCCACACATACTAGCAGTGTAACTTTGGATAAGCTACCTAACCTCTCTAAACCTCTGTATCTTCATCTGTAAAATGGGGATAATGAGTTACATATTTTTTAAGGTTGCTATGAGAATTAAATAACTATTTTCTTGCAATAAATCAGAAGTCAGGTTCTCAAAGCTGTGACAGTGGGAGAGGATCAGAGGGGATATTATTTTAGCAAATCCCTAAAAAATAAAAAGTAGTCTCTCCTTCCTTCAAGCTCCCTTTTCATGAAGGGCAGCATCATTTGGGGATGCAGCTGATACCTCTCCTCCTTTAAATGAAACATTCTCATTCAGAAAATTTATCTCACTACACTAGCCTGTAAGGAAGCCCGTCTCTGAAACAAAATTCATTTTGGTCTGACAAGCCTAAAGCATATTTGAAATAAACCCAGGATATAATCTGCATTTTTTTGAATAGATTTCCTTTGTTTCCCTTGTTTCTGTGTCTCTTCTTCCCTATTCATTTTCCCTTCACCTCCCAATCCCCTTCCTGCCTCCACTGTCTTCCTTTTTTCTTTCATCCTTCCCTCCTTGGACACAGATCATGTTGTAATCTCAGTTCCCTAGTTTATTAGCTGCGTGTTATTGGGATAGTAATCCTCTTTAGGCCTCAATTTCCTCTGTAAAATGGATTTAATAAGAGAGTGCCTACCTTATAGAGTTGTCAAAATTACAACAAAGAACACGTTATATGGCTCCCACAGTGCCTGGTCTATTGTTAAGAATTCAACACGTTCGCTCTATTCTCTACCTTTTTATTCTTCAACCTGTTTTGCTATTCCTCAAACCCGGAAGCCAGCAGGTAAAGCTTGTGGCGGGAGGGGGAAACGCCTCGAGGCTAAACGAGGAAACGCTTGAGCTTGGGGCGGGGACTGCACGGTGCCCACGACGCATGCGTGCCCGCCCCTTCAGCTTCTGGTTTCCAGTTGGAGGGGGTGGGAGTGGGAGGGAGAGGTCTTCGTTTGTCCTGGCTGCTCCCTTCCCGCCTGGGGAAGTGGCGGGACCTTGGCGGCGCCTCAGGCGTGCCCAGTGAGGGACGGCCGGGCCCGAGGGGTAAGTTCGAAAATGGCGGAGGGGGAAGAAGGAGGGGCTTTTGCCGGTCGCGAGGCTAGACTCCTGGCGGGGGTGGCGGGAAGATTACGGAGTGCCGAGTGGCGCGGCAGGGGCTGTGATACTGACGGACAGCGTCCGGTGTCTCTTGGAGGCCCTTCGAGGCCCTCGGGATACCTTCGGGGGATGGGCGTGCTGGTGGGTGCGAGTGAGGGAGAGGAAGGGACTTCCGTTTCCTTTTAGGCCAGGCCTGGCCGCGAAGCGGCGTTGGTATTGCCAGACTGGGGCTTGGGCCTCCCCTCCTCCAGGACCCTCCCCTCGGGATCGCGCACGCCGCCGCGGGCGATCCGGGCCGGCTCTCCTGGCAAGGTGGGTACTTCTCGCGTGGGGTTTCTTCTCCCTTTCCTACCTCTTTTCTCCCCTCCTTCCCCTCGGGCCCCGCGTTTTGGGGAAAGGCGGGAAGGCCGCCCCTGCCCAGCGTGGGTGGCCCACCGGGGCTCCTGGCCCGTACTTCCAGGACTGCCTAAGGAAGGCGTGGGCGGGTGGGTGCCAGTCTGAACCCCATGACCCGTGAGGTAAATCGAGTCACAGAACTTTTTGTTAATGGTCAAAAGGACTGCCCCCCAACCCCTCGTCTGATGCCTGTGGCATGTATAGATCTGTGTGAAGCGTGTGTGGTGAAAGAGCCAAAGAGCTTCCGGAAGAGGAAATTAGTATTTCTTTCTGACCTTTGCTGCCCTAGTCAGCGCGCCAGCATATTATGCATAAAACAAAATTCAATCTAACTTTCAGTTTCATTATTTTAACTCTGTAATACACTTAATTATTTCCTTTTCGGTGAGGGGGAGAGTGGTTATTGCTGGAACTAAGCTATGGCCCTCTAAAAGAAGTCAATCAAAGCTTTGTAAAAACCTACTCGATTTCAGTAATCTAGTTTGCTTTCAAACTTATGTCTCTGGTTTTGTCAAGTATACCTTGATAGTTAATGACGCATAGAAATTTACTCTGGTAAGACTGGAGGTTGCTATAGTGTTTCTTCTCTTTTTTTACTTAACATTCATTACAACCAATTCAAGAGAAACTGTTACTGACGGCCATCTTAGAATCATACTGTTTTTGAGTTGGAAGGGATCTTAGTTCAGACCTGTAATTTTACAAAAGCAGAAACTAAGGCACAGTAAGATTTCATGGCTCGTTTGAGGCTCCTCGACTGCTTAAATTAAAACCCAGGTTGTCTGGCTCCTTGCTCGCCGTTCTTTCTGCACAGGTGCTCCACATAATCTCCAAGCAAGAAAATTTAATCAATACAACGCACATTCCTGAAGCGTATACCACTTTGTGCGCTACAGCTCTTACTGCTTTCAATGTATTTAACATGCTGATGAAGTTAGTTCTTGACACATTTTCCCCCATCATTCAAGAAGTGGCAACAGTTTAGGTTAAAAAGATACGTACACATACAGGCACATATGTATACTTGAATATGCTCAGGTAACTTCCTGAAGGATGCATAAGACAAAATCTTAACAATGGTTATTTATGGAGGATGTAGAGGGGTGGGAGGCTTTTTACTTTGCACTTCACATGTGGCCTGATGTACTGTTTGAATTTCTTCCATAAACAAGTATTGATTTTATAATTAAAAACAAGTTTTAAAGTTCACACATATATATATGTCAATATAAGTAAGTATGTATCAATGATGTGTATATCTATTTATATACATATATATATTTATGTATCAGTGGTTTGTATTGTAAAATCCAGTGTGGTTCCTGTCAGCCCAGCTAGCAAGGCAGGCCTGATTATTGCATGGTCACCTTTCTTCCTTGGTTTTATCCTATTCCTAATATAGTAAAAAATTAAATATGTTACTAGTCTTTAAATATTTTTATAAAATGTGCTAAGCTTTTGATTATTGAATAATGTAGCAAAATATATTCAGGATGTCAATTTTGACACAAAAAATCTGAATGTAGAATTTTTGGATAAGAATCATTTAAAAAATATTAAGACTGGAAAGGTCCCTAGTGGTTAGTATTTCAGCTCTTGTTTTTATAAATAGATTAATTAAGACTCAGGAAAAGTGAATTGCCCAAGGTTATGTATCTGGTTATTAGCAGAGCTTGGACTAGGATGTAGGTCGTAGTCCAGTGTTCTTGTATTATACCTGTTATTTTATTGCTTTCTAGTGCTTTTGATGACTCCAACTAGGCAGACAAAGTAGTGACTAAAGGGTAGTCAGGCCGATTTCAGTAGATAAGAATTATTGTAATTAGTGTACCATTAATTTGTATAGTACTCGAAATATTTTAGTTATATAAACATTCCCCTTACATTTGTTGTAAACATTAATTTGTTTAGTGACTCCTTCGTATATATTATAAATGCTTAGAGACCCCAAACATAAAATATATTTCACTTATTTTGTTTGGTCTCATATTTAAGTCTGGTAGCTAGTGCTACCAGGAAAAAAAAAGCTATGTTTTGTTTGTTAAACACATTTATTGAGCACCTACTATATGCCAGGCATTGTACTACTAAGTGATAGGGTTCCAAAGATGAATATGGCAACATAGTGCCCTTGTTCTTTTGAAGCTGGAAGATTATCTTGTGCTGTCAATTCTCAAGATTAATCTCTGGTCGAATCTGGTAATAGTATTATACAATGTAATCTGTAGTACTATTTAAGGTCATTGTGTGAGTACATCCGAGGACACAAAAACAGTGATAAAATAAATAAGTTGAACCGTACAAATGTCAAAAAAAATTTTTTATTGTAGCAGTCATGTGATACAGTGGAAAGAGCCCTGGATTGGATGCCTGGGTTCTTGTCTTGCTTCGTTTCCAATTAGCTGTAGAATTGTGAGCAAGTCAGTAAACCTCAGTGCCTCCATATTTTTTTCATAATTTTTTTAATATATTCCATTTATTTCAAAACAAAATGTTTTTGGAATACTATATATTAAATATGCTTATTATAGAAAATTTGAATTTCAGAATAGTATATAGAGAATAAGTATTCTTAATTAAGCAGGCCCACATTCTTTTATATTTACTTACCTTTTTTCACTTAGTATCATATTGTATATAGATTGTTTTAATCCTTTTTCTCTCATTCGACATTCTGTATTGAACATTTTATATGTCATGAAGTCTTTCAAAATATAGTTTTTATTTATTAGGCAAGTTCTATGCACCGTTTCCTTCATCTGTAGAGTAACAGGTTCGAGCTAGTTGACTCAAAGATTTGAAACCCATTATAATAGTTTTTTAAAAAAACTGATTATCTTAGATTTTATCAAGGAAAAAAGTCCCACATAACAGTCCCAAATCTGTTTGGAATAAATATCTCAAAGGGACAAGAAATTAAGAATAAGGTAGAGATTCAGTCCTTAGTAATTTATGGTTTATACTTCCATTTACTTTAAAATTTCACATGCTAAATACTTAAATTTTAATTTGTTGGAGGTGCAGGTGATACGTGTGTCAATACTGCGTTAAAAGCTGACCAAGTTCAATTGTGTAGGGTGGGTATATAATGGATTGAAGAGGGAGAAACTAGGCTTCTGAACTTGGGATTCTGTGATTATTAGAGCATAGAGGAGAAAAACCTTGTGGAAGCACAAAAGAGTTCAATAACTTGCCCAAGGTCCAAATAGTGATTAAGTTGTAGAGGTAGGGTTTGAATCCAGATTTCTCTGATTCTAGTTCTCATGCTTTTCTTCCATTGCATGCTGTATTTCAAAAGATGACGATCTCTCAAACATATTTCTTGATGGTATTGCTTTGATCAAAATTAACCAACTTGGTATCAGTAAATTGAGGAGCTATGGTGAGAAACGTTGAGATAGCACTTAGGAAAATAGTTTTCAGCCTGAGGCAACCCAGCCAACACCCCCTTGAGCACCTTATACTTTGAGGTGATTTTAACATCAGTGTTTTGACAGTGGCTGGCATGTAATAAGTAGGTAAAAAATTGTTGATTGAATGCTCCTGCTTGTTACAAAGAAATGTGTTAGATGAAAAAGGAAAAATTTAAACTTCCAAGACCTTCCAGATAATTCAAAAGAAAGGCCTTTCTGTGTTCTAAGAAATTAAGGATAGCAGTTGTTGATTAGTGTATTTACCACAAGAATTTGAGGCCAAACGTAAGAGTTACATGTTTTATCTTCTCTGTGTATACTTAATAGTAGATTATCCTTTGTGTGATAAAAGCATATTTTTATCCATTTTGTAGGACTTGGCATGGACTTTTACTATTTCTAATTATTGTATAGTTGTAGCTCTGCTATTTGATTTTGGTATGATTGGCACCCAATCTTTTATTAAGAATACATGTGATACACTTATGGTATACTTTTATAATGTAGTTTCAGGGATCTGGGTCGTGTTTAAAAGTGGGATTTACCTGTGTGGGGAAGGAAAATTTATTTCCTTCTAAGTTCTTCTGGCTGGTCTAATTGACATGAGACAGATTAACAGGAGAAAATAACCAGATTTATTATGTATCTATATATGGAGACTCTGAATATAGGACTCCACGAGATAATCCGGCAGTTGAGGCTGATATTCCTTTCTGGACTAAGAAGAGGGAGGCAGGGGTCTGGGACTTCAAAGGGAAAGTAGGCGATTCACAGGTAGATGAGAAATAGCAAACATGTGGTAAACAAATTCTTGCTGTGGCACCCAGAAACAATAGGCAGTCTAACAGACTGCAGGTTCCTCTCTGCCACACTTGAATCATATTGTGCCAAGATGATAGCTCCTTTAAGCAGTATTTTCTATCTGAATTCCTTTAGACAGATAAGGGGGAGGAGGGTCAAAGGTTCTCTCTGAGTTTTTTGTTTCTTAAAAATCACTATCTTAAAATAAGTAATACTTCAAAAAGGGATGTTTTGGAGTGGCAAACTCTGCTTCCCATCACCTGTATAGACTAGGAATAGCTTGAATGCAGATGGTCCAGACAGAAGTTAAACTGAGTGAGTTAAGGCTGATTTCTTAAACTGGGCAAAGCTGGTGCCACTGTGCATTCCTTGCTATATCTGTATAAATACTTATTTATGGTTTGAACTTTCATACTTATTACTGTAATAATTTTTTAACTTCAAAACACAGGCCTCTCAACATATATTGCTATGTGATTTACCTTTCTATCGCTCCAGCTAAATTTTCAACCCTTGAAAAGGCAAGGAGCCTAACATTTTTTGCTACCTCACTGGGCTACCCTTTCTGCCAATAATCCTTCATTTCCTTAGACCTATATTGGTCATAATCACTGAGTTTAATTTTTGACTGTCATTTACTGGCCACGTGATCTTTGATGAGTAACAACCAGTCGGAAAACAAGTTACCCTATGTTTCAAATGGGGGTTATGATTAATAAAGGTAGGTTAAATTAGATACCACATATGCAGACATTCTAAATTGTAAAGTACATTACATATTTTAGTTATAAGAGGTAACATGGTTAAAAAAGGGTGGGCTGTGGAATCACAGAAGCTCATGCTTAAATTTTGACCTTGTGTTAAAACAAATGGGATTAGAATTTTTTAGTTTCAATTCAGGATGTTTTAGTAGATTAGAAAAAATATTTACATGTGGCTAAAATGATGGGATGGAGGGAAATGAAATTCATTTGTAGATAGCATTTAGAACATGTGGGCACTCATTGGCTTGTAGCCACTTATGGCAGTTCCTTTGTCTTTTTTTTTTCATAAATCATCTCAAAGATTTCAGTAATGATACTTTATTTTATTTTGCTTTTTAGTTTATTTTTTTAATTGAAGAAATGATTTAATTTTTTCCATTTTTTTTCTTCCCCCATCTACCTCCCCCCTCTCCCTCTCCTCTGACAACCCCACTAGTCCATTGTTCATATCTATGAGTCTCCTGTGTCTTTTTTTTTTAATTAAAACTAGGCAGAAGGCAGACCTACTAAATGTATATAGACAGCAGAGTGAAATAAGTATTTTTACTGAGGTAAAATAAGATAGGAATAAGTATTTTTACTGAGGAAAAAGAAAAAATGTTGGCTTTTATCAAGAACTTGTTTCAATACTTGTTTGAGATCCCAAATGATCATGGAAGAGAATATTTAATTCTGAGAAATATCTAGAGTAGGTATTACCCATTTACCAAGTCATCCATTAAAAGAACCTTAGCATGACACTTGTGGAACCATCTGGCTTTTAAGTACTGCATCCTAATCTTTCTGTCAGCATAAGTTATCTGGACAAGTATCAAGTAGAATAAGTTCCAGTTCTGTGCTACTAATCAGCTCTATGGCCTTAGTCAAATCATTTAACTTCCTTACGCTTTAGTTTCCTTATAAAGTGATTTCTGTTATCCTGTTCAGCACATAGTGTTATGGTGAACAAGTTTTGGTCGGGATGTCTAATGATTTTACTTTTCAGTGTACTTGATTTGAGCAGCCCTTTTGTAAAAATTATTTTAGGGAAATTTTTGGCCAAAGATCAGAGAAGGCTCTTTTCTTCTTACCAGGTGCCAAATTAATTATTTTTACAAGACAGTGAGTGAACAGTTCAGAACTACAGCAATAGACATTACTCAGAAACATTTTTCAGCAAAGTTCATTTATTTTCAACTCAAATTAACAGTCTCAATCAGATATTACCTATGTTTCTCAGCTCTCTCAACTAGTGATACACTGCCACCCAAGCAGTGGGCCAAAAGACATTTGTTCATGGCCAACCACCATGGACATGACCTGATTACAGCTTTTGTCTCTGGGAGTTGGCCTGCATCCGTCTTTTTTTTTAACTTGATGATTGACAGTGTTGATATCAATTTACAGTTTCTCCTTTCTCATCAGTGTGGCTCAGAGGCAGTTATCTAAAAGTAATATTACAAAGCAGCAAACTGGCAAAAATTCTCAGAATAGGCAAAAAGTTAAGGACCAAGAACATATCCTTTTCTCTCTTTGTTGTAAGTTATAAAATTATCTTCTGTGAATAAAAAGCCAAAACTTTGCAATACCATGCACTGCTATTGATAGTTTACTGGGACAATGTATTCATAGACGATGGAAGCATTGTCACATGGAAAATAGCCAAATAACATCCTCAGTCTTCTGGGCAGGATTATATAAGGGACCTGACTAATCAAGAGCTCAACTGCTTTTTTATTAGAATCTAATATATTTGGTGGATAAAATTTAGAAAATTAAAAGCAATAAGAAAATAAAAAATTTGTAATCTCATATCATTTGTAACCAGCTTTTTTCCACTTAATGCAGCATCATGAACATATGTCCGTGTCCTTGAGTATTCTTCTGAAACTTGAGTTTTTAATGATTGCCTAGTATCTGCATTACCAAAGTGTTGTCTTCTTTTGTTGGATATTGAATTTTTTTTTGTTTTTTTAAATAGCACTTATTTATATATACACTTTAACATCCTTATATATACACTTTTAAAAAACTTCCATGATCATTTCCTTAGAGTTAATGCTTAGATTTAGAATGGCTTACTCAAAAGATAATCAGTATTTTAAGACTTTTAGAACATATTGCCAGATTAATCTCTAGAAAATGTGTACCAGTTTTTAGTTTCACCAAGAGTGCCTGTTGTCCCATACATTTCCCACCACTGAATTTTTATTGTTGGTCGTAATGGTGATCTCTGCCAAACGGGACAAAGTTGGTATCTTTTAAAATGTTTATTTCTTTGATTACAAATAAGGTTTAACATCTTTGTTAATGTTTCTTGGCCATTAGTATTTACCATTTATAAATCTGCCTATTTTCTTTTGAGGTATTCATCTTTTTCTTATAGATTTATAAGTACTTTCAAACTTTTTCTTGATAGATTAAAAAGAAGTGGTAATAGGACAGACTCCTCTTTGAGACCATTTAATATTGGTGTTAAAAGCAAATAATGACAGATTAAGGACATTCACTCCATTTTTGGTAATAGTAAAAAAAAATTTATAATTTTTATGCAATAGTATACAAAAGTATAATAGTAAAAAATTGCTAACTTTCTGAATGCCCAGCAATGAAGGTGCATACCTATAAGTAGAATATGTTAATATTTGTGTTTTTAAAAATGCTTATACATTCTTTTATATTCATAGACCATCTGGAGGAATACACAGAAAACTGGTAAGAGTGATTGCTTCTAGGAATGTAACCAGAGGTTTAAGGTATGAGGGTGGAATGTATGCAACATTTGTACCTCTTGAATTGTTTGATCATGTGGTATTGTCTCTTTTAAAATATATATATCTAAAATTAATGTTCAGCAATATGAATTTGGTGAGGTTATGATAACATACATACAGTCAGGTACTAGTCATCCATTTAAGATGTTTCTAATACAAATAAAAATTGATGTGGTAAGATGCTTATTATATGTTATTAAACGGAAAAAAAAGTTATAAAATACCATGTATAACAAATTCCCTTGAAACTATTTATAATGGACATGTGCACATGCACACAGAAAAGGTTCTTTTTTTTTTTTTTTTACAGCTCCTGGTCTTCCTAGGTGGTCTCCTATCCAAGTACTAACCAGGCCCAACCCTGCTTAGCTTCCAAGATCAGACAGGATCAGGCGTGTTCAGGGTAGCATGGCCATAGACCAGAAAAGGTTCTTAAAGGGTAAATATACTAAAGTGTTCACAGCCTGAGTAGGAGGACTTTTTTAACCCCTCTCTTTTAAAAAGGAAAACAGTTGTTTATATTAAGGATTAAGTTAACATTCTTGAGATTTTCTGCGTGCTCAGATTTTAACAGATTTTGATATGAGCTCTGAATAAGCATAAATAGTATTAATCTATGTCACAGATCTATAATTTGGACTGCAAATGGTTTGTTTTGAATCAAAGACTACCGATTAATGAGCACTGTAAATTGTCTTAAGTTCTGAAGTTTTCAGTGAAATGGAAGAGGGAATAATAGTGATCTTGAGCCTTCTTATTATCTTGAGTGAATTCTTGAGCCCCAAACCTGTGTATTCTTCATGCAAAACATTTTTTAGGGGTAACAGTCCCATAATTTTTTGAAGAATAGATAAGGGAATGCCTTACTGTGTGTTTGTTCTCAGGGAACTGTATCTATAGAGTTAATTATTATGAAGAATTTGTCAAAGATTGGAGGTCTATGCTCAAATTGAAGTATTACTATGACTTTCTAAATTAAGTGTACAACATGTAATTGATAATCCCTTTGTTGATTCTCAGTATGCCCTTTCAGGTGTTTACAGAAGTAGGCTTCATGATCAAGCATGTATTGTATTCAGCAGTGTTAATAAGTTTGTTATTGATTAAACTTATGGGATAAGTGCTCATTAATACCATTCAGTTATATACTAAGTTTATAAGCTTAAGTTTAGGGAAAGAACTTTTGATTCGATTGAATGTAATCTCAGAAATGCTTTATTGACCATTTAACTTAAAGTTAAAAGAAAATATGCTTCACGGTTTGAAGAACTTCCATAGTATAAATAAGCAGTTTGACTTAAAAGTTGAATTTTTATGTAAATGTGTCATAAAAACTGAATTAGAAAAATGACATTCCATTTTCGTTCATGGCATACCATTTTACAAATTCAGCTTTTTTATACTATGATAACGTTTACATAGATATAGTTCCTATATAATACAACTTTGTATATCAAAAGGCTATTTCTAAACAAAGAACTAACTGGCTAATACTTTAATATAATTAAAAGAGGGATTGACCTATATTGGGTCAGGGAGAATGCCACTTAATTGACAAGATCTCTATGCTGGATCTTCTGTAGAGGAAAAAAACTACTGATTAGAAAAACTTGTAATATTTGAGCAATGAGAGAATCTTAAGATAAATTTTAAATTATGATGGTGTTTTTTGGTTAACATGAAATTTTTCTGATGTTTGAAAAATTTTATGAATCATATATTTGAACTGTGATTTTAGTATAGGTTTTTTTATCACTGAAGAATTATAGTTTGCACGATATGCATGTATTTCCAATTTTGGTCTCATTTACTAGACACAATGACATATTAACAATTTTTAGTACTCATATTGATCTCAAGATCCCAGAAGAGGTAGTGGGTGGGACGTAGGATAA
Organism: Pteropus medius; assembly: GCF_902729225.1. Lineage (NCBI taxonomy): Eukaryota > Metazoa > Chordata > Mammalia > Chiroptera > Pteropodidae > Pteropus > Pteropus medius. The sequence continues at coordinate 3,544,097 of NW_024345861.1, read as the reverse complement.
TAACTACAGTAGCCTAATAGAGGTGGTTCAACAGTCATTCTTTTGCTGAACATTTATTAAGCACTGCTATGTGTCATGCATCACTTTAGGCATTGGGAATACAAATGTGATAAAACAGCCCTTGTTATAAAGGACTTTCATTCTCACAACGTGTGTGTGCACATACAGATACACACAAACATACACACCTTCAGAAATTATTAAATCTACTACTATACTTGGGTCATCAGCAAATCATGTAGAGGATACATGAAGGCACAAAGAGTAGTCATTCTGTGGGGATTTTGAGTGGAAGATTCGTCAAAGATATAGATGAGATTCTAAAAACAATTATTTTCTCAGTTTTAAACAGCTGCCTTTATTATATAATGTGTCAATCAGTGTGATAATACTACAGTGGGAGCTAATAAGGGTATTTTGCTTGCATAATTCTTTTCATATTTTTAACATCATTATATTAGTTTCTTAGGGCTGCCATAATAAAGTATCATAATTGGAGTGGCTTAAAACAATAGAAATTTATTTTCTCACAATTCTGGAGGCTAGAAGTCCAAAATCAAGATATTGGCAGGGCCTTGCTCTCTCCGAGGCTCTGGGGAGAACCTTTTCCATTCCTATCTCTTGGCTTCTGGTGTTGCCATTGATCCTTGATGTTCCTTGGTTTGTAGATGCATCATCATCCAGTCTCTGCCTCCATTTTGACATGGCTTTCTTCCCTATGTGTGTTTGTGTCTGTGTTTCTTCTCATATAAGGATGTCAGTCAAATTGAATGAAGGCCCACCCTAATGACCTCATCTTAACTTGATCGTGCCAGCCAAAGACCCTCACATTCCTAACTGGTGTTTAGGACTTCAACATATCTTTTAGGGGAAAACAATTCAACCCATAACAACCATTTAATTCTTTTTGTAGTGCCACATCCATATAGTTACTTAAGAAATGCTTTTTCATGATGAGAGGTTGTTAACAAAGCTCTTGGTTGAAGGAATAATGTTAAATATTTATAGTTTATTAGGTGAGCCTGTAGTGATTAGAGGAATTTCTTCCAAAGACCAGAAGGGTGAAGTACAGACACATCATAGAGATCTATGAGCTCAATAGAAAAAAAAAAAAAAAAGGTTTCGCTACTTACTAAGAACAGTGATTTGCTATTCTGACTTAAAAAAATATAATAATGGCTATTTATAATAGTTAATTTTCAATCAGCAGAGATAGTTTCCTAATTAGCCATCCTAAATAAATTTGTATTAATTTTCAGTCAGAATTATTTTCTACAGTGTCTGGTACACTTACGAAACTGCTTGCTTATTTTTTTCTAAGATGCCGTGGTAACTGAAACTCATGGTATTATGGAATACATTGTTTATTAAAATTGTTTAAGCCAGCAATAATTGACTGCCAAATAGCTTTTTTTAAAATTACATTTACTCTTCAAATAAGGCAGATTTTTATTAGAACGCTTAATATAAAAATGCTTTTTTTGTGTGTAATATCTCACAAAAAATATTTCTCTGTATGGGATTTTTTCTATTGTTTTAACATTAGAGTTTCTTTTTTTAATTAATCAAGACTATTCATATATTTTTTTTACCATTTGGAGAAGCTGTCCTTCAAAATAGTCATTTGATGCTTCATTTTTTTAATAGCATACAACTGTTATGAAAGCATCCATACTAGCCTTACCATAAAATTAATAAATGGCTTGAAGAGATTCATTCATAAACCATAAGGAATTTATGTACTTCATAATATTCTTGACTTCTATATATACGCATACTATGGTGCCCTCACACATTGTACAATAATAAATACCAAAGAAATCAGACAAAGAATGAAAATTGGCAGTCTTACTCTTGTTCTAAGTGGATGTGTGGGAAATAAATAGCCTAATGAAAATATTATAGATGAACTCTGTTTGTCAGTGGTCAATACATCTTTTTCCTAAAGTGTAGGCAGTGTTCCTAGAATAAATCTCGCTAAAGAAAATCCAAAATCTTTGTATAAAAAAAAGTGCACATTTGTCTTGTTTGTAAAAATGTTTTAATCTAGGTGCATTTGTATCCCAAACAGTTCACACTACTTGAATACATAGAAGAGTTCAAAAGCACACCAACATGTATGTAGACACACCCAAAACAAAAGGAATGCTTTCCAATAAGATTAGGAATAAAGATAAAAATTAGTTAAAGGAGAGAGTCTCCATATTACCAGAGTCAGTGGAATTAACTGCATTTTAAAATGTAAAGTATACCTTTTTGGAATTGATTTATAAATACATAAGCTATAGGGTGGACAAACACCAATGTAAGAAACTTCCACCGAATATCATAATTCAGGAACATAGATTCAGTGCTTCATGATGTGGAAAGAAACTTCTAAAAACAGCCAATTGGTTTGATTTCTTAGAATTTAAAAAATACATTTCAGAAAATAATTTGCTACAATTAGCAACAAAGAACAACATTAAGAAATAAAATACTGGGAACACAAGAACTGAGGCCCTCAGAATGCCAAAAGAGAATCAGACTTCACATTAAAATTTAAAGAATGTAGTTAAAGAAAAATTTAACTGGGATCTTTGCAACAGGTTAAATATTTAACCACTTCAAACAGAAACAATTTAGTACTCTCACATAGTTCTGAAAATGTACTGTAACATCTAGTTTTCCATATCAAAAGCACATAATTTAATCAGCAAAAGTCCCTTTGCTTTAGACTTAAAATGATCTCTGATCCATCAAAGTTTATACTAACAATGACCAAACTACTATTTTAATAACATTTGTCTTAATCTAAATGTAATTCACTATCGTAAAATTAATTTTAAAGTGTACAATACAGTGGCTTTTAATATATTCAGAGTTGGGCAACCCTCACTACAAACTAATTTAGAGTATTTTCATTACTTCAAAAAGAAACTCAGTAACCATTTGCAGTTACTCCCCATTTGCCCTCTTCCCCCAGCCTTAGGCAACCACTAATCTACTTTCTGTTTCTATCTTTATAACAAAATTTGAACTTACAACATTATTGTTCTCATGCCTATTCCAGGTCATTGGATCAGAGGTTTGAAAGCTCTCAAAATAGCCAACTTACAAGTCCTGTGACATACTCAGAAAACATTCAAAAGATGGTTTCACGATGTTATAATTGTTCCTATTCTAAGAGTTTTTGATCTGTAACATGTGTTTCAAATTCTGTGTTTGCGCCTCTTGCTAGGGGTGCTAAACTCAATTAGAAGGAATAAAACCATTCTGTCCAGACTCAGAACTGAGTTTGTCTCAGCCAGAACTGAGTTCCTGGCTTGAGGTAGTAGGAACTGTTTTAGGAATCTTGTGTGGCACACCATTATCTTCAGTAATAATGTCATCTTCATTACTGTCTTCATCCTTTGGCTCAGTGTTTGGTTCAGTCCGCATGCATAGCTTTGGCCCGCAGCTCACCAAATGCACCTGCAGAGGTGACTTGGGTCTCAATGCTAAGCTCCACTGAGCCCCACAGGGCTTCTGGTGGTAGCAGGTGGAGACACAACTCCCTCCATCCCTCTCTGCTTTGGCAGCTGCAGGGCTCTTATAGAAGAGAATGAGGGAGCAGCTAGCCCATCCACCTCCTTGTCCTTGGCTACCTCCCACACTAGCGGACTCCTGTAATCCTGGCACCTTAACATATTTTACCCATTTATTCAAAATTACCTTCCAGGTCTTATCTGCAAGTATATGTTTTCACGCAGTGACTATTTCCTCATTAAAATAGCCTTTATTCTGTATATTTGACTTTAATAATAATAACCTGGGTGAAATAGAAACTTTGCATTGTGTACAGATACCGGGTAGGTAGATCTTCTGTTTGTTTTTCTGTCCCCTCCAACTGCCCATATTCCCACATTATCACTAGATTAGAAGTCATCCTCCTCTCCGTGGCACCAGCCATGGCTATCTTTACCCAGTTGTGATTAGGCTGTGTGTGTGTGTGCATGCGCGTGCACACACACACGTGTGTGTGTGTGTGTGTGTATATATATATATTTATGTTTAAACACATCTCACATCTGGAAATCTTCCACACCCCTCATGTAAATATGTACTACTGCTTCTTCAATATCCATACCCCGTTTTCTTCTGTATTCGTAATTTCTGTGCCCCATATATACTTATTTTCTAAATATCATCTCCACCTTCATTTTACTTAAATTCTTTTTTAAAGAAAAATTCTCATCCCTTTCTTTTGGCTCCTTCCACCAATCCCAAGGTTTCTGTCTTGTCAGTCATCTTTCTCTCCTTCACAATTAACCTCCCTGGTAATTCTTTTTTCTCACCCTTCTCCAAAAGCTCACACTCTGATAATGTATATTTAATGTTCAATTGAGTGCTTCTAAATTAATATCTGCTTTTCAAAACAGTGAAATCTAAACTATTAGCATAGAAATAACCCCTGAGAGGATGAGGTCTCCACTTGAAAGCTTCAAATAGAGATTCTTCTGTTTAATATTATTGAATGATGGAGTTGTATCTAATATCTGAAATGGGGTGGCTACTTGAACCATGCAGAATGTCCACTATTGTGAAATGAGAATATATCATTGATTTTGCACTTATCTGTTTTGATCTGAGAAATAAAACATCACCTCAAGAATTTTTCATATGGATTTTTCATATGGATTATATTGAGCATTTTCATGGTAATTATAGATTTATAAATGTTTAATCTTTTCTCATTGTCCATGCCGAAGTACTTTTCAGTAACGAGAGGAACTCATAATCTGCAAGGTACCCCAATCAATTTTGTGCTGCTCTTGATTATTGTAACCATTCATCCTTGTATTGGGTTAAAATCTGGCTATAATTATATTTCTTTTTCTTTCTTTTTTTCCCCCTGCCCCTGGCTATAATTATATTTCTTGACTCTAATCCTGTCCTCAAGCATCACAGAATTTAGATCCCTTTTCTACATGACAGCCTTTTAGATATCTAAAGGTACTTATTCTATCTACTATACCCCTCTTCCCACAAATTTTTTTCCCTTTGAGATAAACACTTTCAACTCTTCCAACTATTCTTCATAGGACAGTATTTTTGTCATCCTGATGCCTTCTATGGACATTGCACTTTGTTAATCTCTCTTATAAAATGTGTTCAGAACTTAAAATTCCAAGTGTAGCTGAATGGGACCTAGGTATTGTACATGTTGACATTAATGCAACCGGAAGTTGCTTTAAGTTTTTTAGCAACCATGTATTGTTGGCTCATAATGCACTTTGTAATTAACAAAAAAATCCCAAGATTTTAATCTGGAGGCTTGCTATCACATGACTTTGTTCCAAACCAAGTTTCCATCTTCCTTTAGTTCTGCAACAGATTTTTAAAGTCAGAATGTAAGACTTTAGCATAACTCTATTAAATTTTATCTTAGCCTATCAGCCAGCCTTGTTTTCTTTGAATCTTGTTTTTTGTCGTCCAGCTTACGCTGATTCAACAAAAGGCCTTGAAGCTAGTGTCTGAATGTTTTCAGACATCTTGGAAACAATTAAAAGTCATGGAGACTGTCTTCTAAAAATGGTGGTATGCAGACATAACTCGGCTCTTGCGATATATATGAATTAATACCATTGTAAATTGACAAGGCCGAGAAAGACCGATGTCCACTGCCAGCCTGTAAAACTGTTGAACATTAGGAGAGTTGATGTTCCAAGACATAGATTGTGCCAACATAATGCCAAAAGAAATGGTAATTCTTCCTAAGAAACCAATTAATACACACATGAAATAGAGACAAAGTCATTGTGACCATTTTTTTTATTTTGCATTTGACAGACATGTACAGAGCACAGTGTTAGGAATGGTGAGAGATTCTGGAGGACTAGGTTTGCTTGAGGCAACCCTGATTTACACCTGTTGTCCTGGTGTAGTTATTAGTAGCATCATTTTTCACTTTCAAAAGTGTCCAGGTTTATAGATGTCTAACTAATACACTCTATACTTAAAACTAATTTAAATAAATAAATTTATTTTTTTAAAAGTGTCCAGGTTTGAAGGATAGATAACTGGCACCCTTCTCATAACTCAGCTATTTCCTTTTAGTATGTTATCTGGGTTAAATATCACACAGCTATAATTTGGCAGATCTAATGAGGCTGCAGTAGTACTTCTCTTCCATTTGAACAGATTGTTCCTTGACCATGGGAAGTTGATAGTAAAAGTAACTGCGTTAAGATCTACACATACTTAGTCTTTTTCCTGAGCCACCCTCTAGAGGGCAGTATGCTGTACATCTGAATGATAGAATTTAACAAAAAAATTGACTCTGCAGGAAAATCAGAAACTTTTGATGCTCTTTAAGAACCCATTGGAACCAATATTGTGGATAACTTATCTTTTGCTAAGCAAAAAAGTAAAGACCTATTAAAAATTAATTCATTAGCATTCTGAACATTTGTGTTTTTTTAATTGTAGAAACTGAACTTTGATGCCTTGAATATATAATGATCCATTATCACAATTATGCACAGAATTTAAGAATCTGCATATTTTATGCTTTCATGTTTTTCCTAATTAATGATTTTACACGGTTAATTTTAATGTATTCTACATCACATAGTCCCTATATTTATGTAAAATAAGCACTTAAAAATGAATAGTTCTGGAAAAAAATGAATAGTTCTGTTCTACCTGCTTCAATATTATTTTTTCTAAGAGAGAAAACAAAAATGTTAGTTTTTTTTATTTTACAACTTGAATCGTAATGTAGACCTCTAATATTTAGAATTGGAATATTTCTTTGGGATTGTGTAATTTTATGTCATCAGAAGGTAATTTTTTAGCTCCTAATATCAAAAGTAATTGCTTATGTAATATTTGGATTTCCTAATGTAAATGTTCTCTTTCTAGAAAAGGTGGACAAATCCTATATTCAAGAGAAGATGACTTTTAACAGTTTTGAAGGATCTAAAACTTGTGTACCTGCAGACATCGATAAGGATGAAGAATTTGTAGAAGAGTTTAATAGATTAAAAACTTTTGCTAATTTTCCAAGTAGTAGTCCTGTTTCAGCATCAACACTAGCACGAGCTGGTTTTCTATATACTGGTGAAGGAGACACCGTGCGGTGCTTTAGTTGTCACGCAGCAGTAGATAGATGGCAATATGGAGACTCAGCAGTTGGAAGACACAGGAAAGTATCCCCAAATTGCAGATTTATCAATGGCTTTTATTTTGAAAATAATACTACGCAACCTACAAATTCTGGTGTCCAAAATGGTCAGTGCAAAGCTGAAAACTGTCTGGGAAACAGAAATCATTTTATTTTAGACAGACCATCTGAGACTCATGCAGACTATCTTTTGAGAACTGGACAGGTTGTAGATATATCAGACACCATATACCCAAGGAACCCTGCCATGTGTAGTGAAGAAGCTAGATTAAAGACATTTCAGAACTGGCCAGAATATGCCCACTTAACCCCAAGCGAGTTAGCTAATGCTGGGCTCTACTACACAGGTATTGATGACCAAGTGCAGTGCTTTTGTTGTGGTGGGAAATTGAAAAATTGGGAACCTTGTGATCGTGCATGGTCAGAACACAGGCGACACTTTCCTAACTGCTTCTTTGTTTTGGGCCGGAATGTTAATATTCGAAGTGAATCTGATGTGAGTTCTGATAGGAATTTTTCAAATTCAACAAATCCTCCAAGAAATCCAGCCATGGCAGATTATGAAGCACGGATCATAACTTTTGGGATGTGGATGTACTCAGTTAACAAGGAGCAGCTTGCAAGAGCTGGATTTTATGCTTTAGGTAAACTTTATTATAAAACCAAGCTAATAAATAACAACTACTCCCGGGCTCCTAAACAATAGATAGGTTCCTTTAGCCCCCTGAACTGGTAAATATTTAGGAGTAGGCTGGCATGATTATTTATATCACTATTATTCACTGACCTTCGGTTGAATATGTAATGTAACCACTGAATTTATGTGAAAAAGACTACCATATTATGAATCATGTTTATCTTCATGTGATTGTTTTTTGGAGAAGGATAACATGCAAAAGGTGATAGATAACCCTGATAAAAAGAATGGGTCTGATAGTAATACTGACTATAATTTGTCGAGCACCTACTGTATGTGCTCAAAACATGTATTGCATGAATTTTCTCTATGCCGCTTAAGAGTTAACAGAGAATTTGGCTGCTAGTAAAATTGATATTAAAATTGATATCTGCCTTTTGTTCAGAGACTCTGTATTTGAAAGCTGCCCAATATGATGCCTTATTTTACTTCAAATGAGTACTTTTCAAATGGACTACTATAGACATGTCAGGAAGAGCCATTAGTGTAATGGCTTCCAAGGATAGTCAGAAAAAAAGTACCTAATTCATTTACTTTAAGATTGAATAGTGCCGAAATACAAAATATCAATTCAGTATTTTTTACATAGTATCATATAGCAATCTTGAAGGTTTGTTTAGTGTCATATAGCTATAATTTTGGAGAAATTTAACTTGTAATTTCATTATGCTGAACTTCACTGTTAAAGTTTCATAATTGGAAAAAGTGTCGTATTGATGACCACAAGCGACATATGCTAAAAAGAATGTAACAATCGTAATTTCCACACACACAAAAAATGGGCAATTTTATATTTGTCTTCTGTAAAATACCTCAAGTTGAATCAGTGAATTTAGTGTGTACTTCCTCTTCAAATGATTGTGTATATTACTTAGATGTGAATTTGAATGTTTTTTAAGCTATGAGATTTTTATGTAATTTAGAAATGCTTAATTTCATGCTGTTAAAAAGGCTCTTTGTATGTAAGCTTCTAATTGCACAAATACATGTATTTTTACTTGTGTATTTTCTTAGGTGAAGGTGATAAAGTAAAGTGCTTTCACTGTGGAGGAGGGCTAACTGATTGGAAGCCTAGTGAAGACCCTTGGGAACAACATGCTAAGTGGTATCCAGGGTAAGATATTTAAATGTTCATTCAGTAATGGCAAATTGGACATTATGCAGTGGGAAGACTTGAATAACTTTTCACCTCAGCTATTGTTGCCTTCTCCATGGCTTGAAATTTATACCAGGTTTATAAAAATTGGGTTACCTACTTTATAGGGAAAAAAACACCTAAGCCTTCTCTGGTGACAAAAACATTCATTGCTTGTATATTGTATCTATAACATTCAGATAATTCCATTTCTAAACACCAAATTAGGAATGCATTCTTATAATCAATGGTGTTTTAGAATGATGATGACATACTCTAAATATCTCTTCGCCATTTTGCTTTAAAATAAAGTACACAGATACAGAAGTGATGTGAATTTTTGGCCTACAAAATAATACAAATTAAAACTTCAGAGCAATCACTTGAAAATAAATCTTAACCTTAAATAGCCTTAAAAGGAAAGGTTGAAAGCCTAAAGAATTCCTTTTAAATGTACAATTGGTTGATCTTCTAAATTAAACTTGTTAACTATTTAAAACTTTTTTTTTAATTAAGGTACTTAAAAGTTGGAAGTTGTCAAGCTGATATGTTTAGCTCTACTGAGGTTAGCATAAGTAGCATAACAAAGGGAGCATGTTTTTTTTAACCTTAAAATGACACTTGGATGGGGAATTGAGTAACATTTTATTTTGTGGCTCCTTAGAAATACTGGAAAGCAAGTAAGTGGAGATGATGGAGATTATATGTTTACTTATACTTTACTAATTTTTCAGCTACTAAAGTTTAACCTTCTTGTTTAGGTGTAAATATCTGTTGGAAGAGAAGGGGCAAGAATATATAAACAGCATTCATTTAACCCATTCACTTGAGTCTATGGTAAGTCCAATATTGTAGAATATATATTTTCAGATATTATATAATTTGTTTTGCAATGATTTCTTGGTGTAAAATTGACAGTATAGCATATTAAATTAATAATGTGAGCTTTAAAGGTGAGCTTTAAAGGAGAGATCTTGAACAGTGCTTGTTATTCTTAACCTGAAGCAAATTTGTAAAAAGGGGATCAGGACGGACTGATTTAAGTATCACTATATGCAAAAATGGGCTTGAAGAACTAAAATAATTTAATTCCTCAGCCTTCTGAAATTTGACTTTTGTCTGTGAAAAGTTTTAAACAGCCTTAAATTTAAAATCTCAAAAATGCATCGAAATGAGATAGTGTCACATAGGGTGACCAAGGCATCAGTATCATGTGGAAAGAGCCCGGGACTAGAGTGGGAGACCAGAGTTGCCATTACGGTTCTGCCATCATCTGTATTACTTCAATCAAGTTGTTTAATCTCCCTGAGCATCAGCTTCTTGTCTGTAAAGTGAATGGATTGGGTTAGATGATCTTTTTACTTCCTTCTAGCTTCATCAGGCTATGGCTTTTGTGAATATTTATATGTTGAAATAAAATAAAGCCAATTTATAAATTCATGATTAATGTTACTTTTCAAACTCAGATAATTGCCTTCTACCAAAAAGAATTCTAACTTATAATTCATATTTCTGTTTTAGGGAAGAACTGCTGAAAAAACACCATCACTAACTAAAATAATTGGTAAATATGTTTATTATAATAAATATATTTTTAATTTCATTGCCAATTTATTATACTTACAGAGTAGAAAGGTAAACATATTCTTTCAGGTTCACCAAGGTATATTTATTTGAGATGAAATTGCTATAAATTTAAGAATTAATGAAGTACCTATAAATTTTAATGACATATTTATATATTCAGAACATTCCTATGGAGGTTGGACAGTTAGTTTTCCCAAGTTAGGAAGAAGCAGCTATAGTATGTCCATCACCTCTTCTGTTAAAAATCACTAAAGGAATAGTTAAGTGTATTTTTGTCCCTCAGGATTCTTTAGTTATCCAGGATTGTGAATCCAGTGCTCTACTAATGATCAGCCCTAATCTACTTGCTTCTTTATTCCATGCCATCTTTGTGCCTTCCCCAGCTTCTTCACCGAGGGGTACGATTAGGTTTGTTTACCTCCTATTGCATCACAGAGAGAGATTTTTGTTAGAAAGATGATTTATGCATCGTAGACATCTTTTAGAAACCAGAACGTGGGCAAAGAAAGATATGATAAGCAAAGATATTGATATCTCCACTTTTCATATGAAGAAACAAAGTCAGGTTAAGTGACCTGCCCACAGTTACATTACAAAGCATTAGTGTAACTAGAACTGTAAACAAGGTCATCTGAATCTCGCATCACACTCCAGATCTCATTCTCAACTTAGGCTTCATCTTTCAAAAATAGTAGAAAGTTTAAATTAGAATATGTCTGGTGATTCCCCACTCCCTGTACTTATAGCATCATCTATTTAGTATCTTAAGGATAACAAGGCAAGAGAATGATTTTTTTTTTTATAAATATGCTTGAGCAGGATAGCCACTTTGATATTGTTTAATATGGGTTTTATAATGGGCATAAATAATACAATATATCATTTATTTCAGCCTGTATTTTTGAAATTATCTAGAAACATTCCGTAACATTTCTTGATAATAATCATCCTTATAATGTATACAGTTCAAGTTCTATACCATTGTGGTCAGAGAAGATGCTTGATATGATTTCAGTCTTAAATTTATTGAGCCTTGTTTTGTGACCTAACATCCTGGAAAACGTTTTGTTCCATTCGCACTTGAAGAGAATGTGTATTCTGCTGCTTTAGGGTGAAACACTCCAAAGATATCAGTTCAGTCCTTGTCAATGTGTCATTTAAGGCCACTGTTTCCTTATCGATTTTCTGTCCAGAAAATCTATCCCTTGATGTCAATGGGGTGTTAAAAGTCCCCCGCTAAGACTATATTACTGTTGATCTCTCCCTTTTCATCCATCAATATTTGTTTTACATATTTAGGTGCTTCTGTGTTGGATGCACAAATGTTTACAATGGTTATATTCTCTTGTTGGATCGATCCCTTTATCATTATGAAATGTCCTTCTTTATCTCTTATAGACTTTGTTTTAAAGTGTGTTTTGTCTGGTATAAATATAGCCACGCCAGCTTTTTTTTTCCTTTCCATTTGCATGAAATATCTTTTCCATCCTTTTACTTTCTGACTGTGTGTGTCTTTCAATCAGAAGTGAGTCTCTTGTAAGCACAAATGTAAAGACCTTGTTTTCTTATCCATTTAGCCACCTTATAACTTTTGATTGGAGCATTTAATATTTACATTTAACCTAATCGTTGATAGATGTGTAATTACTGTCATTTTCTTATTCATATTTTTGACCTTTTTTTTTTTTCCTTAAAGAAGTCTCATATTTTGTATAATACTGGTTTGGTGGTGATGAACTCCTTTAGCTTTTTCTTGTCTGGAAAGTTCTTTCTCTGTTCTTCGATTCTAAATGATAGATCTGCTGGGTAATCTTGGTCGTAGGTTTTTGCTTTTCATCACTTTGAATATTTCATGCCAGTCTGAAATATTTCTTTTGAGACATCAGCTGACAATCAGCTGGGAGCTTCCTCGCAGGTAACTGCTTTTCTCTTGCTGCTTTTAAGATTCTCTCTTTGTCTTCAACCTTTTGCATTTTAATTATGATGTGTCTTGATGTGGGCCTCTTTGAGTTCATCTTGTTTGGGATTCTCTATGCTTCCTGGGCTTGTATGTCTATTTCCTTCACCAGGTTAAGGAAGTTTTTCATCATTATTACTTCAAATAGGTTCTTGATTTCTTGCTTTCTCTCTTCTCTTTCTGGTAACCTATGCTGCGAATGTTGGTATGGTTACCAACAACATCCAGAAGCCTCTTAAACTACCTCATAGTTTTGGGTTCTTTTTTTTCTTTTTGCTGTTTTGATTGTTTTCTGCTACCTTCTCTTCCAAATCACTTCAGTTAATCTGTTGATTCCCTCTAATGTATTCTTCATTTCAGTTATTATATACTTCATTTCTGACTGGCTCTTTTTTGTTTTCAGTCTCCATTTTTATGTTTCCTATCTCTTTGTTGATGTTCTCGTAGAGATCATCGAGCATCCATATAACCAAATGTTTAGAACTCCGCATCTGGTACATTGCTTATCTCCATTTTGTTTAGTTAATTTTTTGGAGCTTTGTTTTGTTCTCTCATTTGGGACTTGTTTCTTTGTCTCCCCAATTGGTTGCCTCTCTGTGTTTGTTTCTATGTATTAGGTAGAGTTGCTATGTCTCCCAGTCTTGGTAGTGTAGCCTTATGTAGTAGGTGTCCTGTGGGGCCCACTGGTGCAATCTTCCCTGGTCACCTGAGCCAGGTGCTCCAGGCTGTCCCTTGTGTGTGTGCCCTCTTGTTGTAGTTGAACCTCGATTGCTGTTGGCACGTCAGTGGAAGAAATTGACCCTCAGGCTGATTAGTTGTGAGAACTGGCCATGACTACAGTGGATGTGTTGTTGTGCAGGGGCTGACCCTACAGAACAGGATTCACTTTAGCAGGGCTCTGGTGCCTGCCCAGTCTTCCCTTTGGCTGTGTTGTTTGTGGAAGTGGTTGATTGATGCTCTTCTGTGGTCTGAAGCTGGCTACCAGGTGTGTTGGTTTGGGGGCCTTATGGAGGGATTCAGGTGCAGGCCAAGGTCATGGGCTGCCTGTGCTTTGCCAGGAGCCACTTGGTATGAGCTACAAAGTGATCTGCAGATGGTTGCCACTTGCGTTGGGCTTGGAGGTGCCTGGGAGAAACTAAGCTGAAAACCGAGGCCAGCTGTCACTAGTGCCAGGGTTGGGGCTCCTTATAGCAAGAGGTATGGGGCACGCTGAGGCCAGATGCTGCATGTTTAGGGTTTGTGAACCCTTTAGAGATTTTAGGAAAGTCCACAGCATAAGCCAAGACAGGCCATTTGTGTGGAAAAGCCGCTGGAAGCAGCTTGGGTGGGCCCACAATTTGGGTAGAGAGAGGTCTCAGGAAATCACCAAGGCAAGGGGAACCATGTTAGCCAGGTTGATGGAGACTCAAATATGGCACCTGCCTGTGTCTGCAGGCTGGGTGGCAGAGGGCTCAACAAAGGAACAGTGGCTTTTGCCAGCATTTTTGTCTGAGAGAAAACTGCCCCTGCAGCCCTCAACCTGAAGTCAGATAATTTAGTTCCTCCCCACATGTCACTGGTGCCCTTCAAGCTGCTTTTCCAGCACTAGCGCTCAGAGCAAGTGAGTTAGTCAGTGGGCACTTTAACAGGAACACCTGGGACTACAACGGCCCTCCTCCTTAAAATTTTCTCTGGTTTTCACACCTAGAAGTTGTGTTGACTTCTCTTCTTGGCAGTGGAACTCTGGGCTGGGGAGTCTGATGTGGAGCTAGGACCTCTCACTTCTTGGGGCACCTTTACAGCTAAAAGAAATCCTTCCTGCTTTTTAAACATCACACTTGGGTGTAGAACTGGCCCTTTCTGCATCTCTGCCCCTCCTACCAGTCTCCAGATAGCTTTTTCTGTATATCCTAGGAACAGAAGTTATAGGACTTCTGTTCCACTAGACTTCAGGAGATTCTCAATGATGGTTGTTCTGTAGTTTAGTTTGTAATCTTCAGGTGGTCATGGAGGAGATAAAGCACATAGTTTACCTACTCCACCATCTTGACCACAGTCTCTTAGAGCATAAGACATCCACTCTTTAAGTACTTTAGGTTAGCTGTTAATGAGTACATCTCATTTGAAAAATGTTCAGATTTTCAAAGCACTTATCCTTCTTGTCTTGTACTGTTTTAGCACAATCTTACAGCACCTAATCTCAATACGTAGTGCTACAAAACACTGCATTTTCAATTGTAAAATTCTGAAAGTGCCTAAATATTTCAAAAATCTCTTTCAAAGCAGCTTTAATTTGCTGGGTTTTTTGCTTGCTGCTTAAAATTTTCTTTATACTTTGTGTTGAGTTCTGTTAATAAAAATAATTTTTTTAACCCTGTTCTTTTTCATTACTAATTTTTGTTTTAGATGATACTATCTTCCAAAATCCTATGGCACATGAAGCTATACGAATGGGGTTCAGTTTCAGAGACATTAAGAAAATAATGGAGGAAAAAATTCAGACATCTGGGAGCAACTATAAATCACTCGAGGTTCTGGTTGCAGATTTAGTGAGTGCTCAGAAAGACAATATGCAAGATGAATCAAGTCAGACTTCGTTGCAGAAAGGTATGCCTGGCTGGTTTTAAAAAGCAAGGAACACCCAACAGCATTTCATTATGGATAGTATCTTACATGACTTTGTGGCGCATTCATTTCCCTCCTCTCATATCCTCCTTAGAATACACTTTTGTAACTTTGTATTATGAAAAATGTCAAATATCCTCAAAAGTGGAGAGAACAGTATAATGAACCCCAACATACACATCAACCAGCCTCAGTGATTATTAACACTTTTCCAATCTTGTTTCATTTCTCCCCCAAACTTTTTTTTTTTTGCTAGTATTTTAAAGTAAATCCCAGATATCCTATATATCATTTACCTACAGGCTCTTCAATAAATAACAGATAAGGACTTTTTAACCTAACCTTAACCCTGTGCATTAGTCTGCTCGGACTGATATAACAATAACATAGACAGCGTGTCTTAAACAACAGGCATTTAATTCTCATAGTTCTGGAGGCTGGGAAGTCCAGGATATAGGTGCAGGCAGATTTGATTCCTGATCAGGACTTCTTCCAGACTTGCAAAAGGCTGCCTTCTCTTTATGTCCTCACATGGCCAAAAGAGAGCACTCTGGTTTCTTTTCCTCTCCATTATTATAAGGACACTGATCCCATCATGTAGTCCCACCCTCATGATCTCATCTAAACTGAATTATATAGCAAAGGCCCCATCTCCAAGTCCCGTCGCATTGGATGTTGGGGCTTCAGCTTATGAATTTTGAGAAGGCATAGACATTTAGTCTATTCCATATTACTATCACACTTAATGAAGTTAACAGTAATTCTATGATGTCATCTGAAACTCGATTGGTTTTCATTTTTCCCATTGTCTAAAAATGTTTCTACAGTTGATTCGTTCTAATCAGGATCCAAGTAGGATCCACTGATCCATTCATTTCAAAAGTGTGAATTTACGCTCTATTTTAGATAAAGAACAACAAAAGCTAACTTTTATCATTATGTGTAGAATGAGTTTTTTGTAGTTGAAACTTTAGATATAGAGTATTCTGTAACTTTTCATATAAAGGGGTCATATGACTGGAACATGAATGAATAGCATCTTAATATTGTGAATCATATAGAAAGTGTATAAAATAATGTAGAAGAGAAGCATATAAAGAAAAGATGTCAAACTGAATACCTTTTTGGGTACCTTATTATAATCATTGTTTTCTAAGCTCTTGACCACCTCTCCTAAAAGATGAGAATTCATATAGTGCTAACTGAACATAAAAGTTTACTTATGTTTTTTTTACATGAAAGAACCTTGTGATCTTTGTTATTTCAGATACTTTTGAAACGTTATTCAGATAATTACATGTCAGAAAACAGTATAATGTTAGTGACTTAAAATCCTATCAGTTGATTTAAAAGATTCAACAGAAAGCTTACTACTCTTATGCTAAAGATGCATTTATTTAATACCTATAATAGCTCCACTTGTCTTGGTGATGGTAAAATAAACCATTTACTTGGTCATCTTTGTACTGCAATGGAAATATAAATGATTATGTCATTTTTCCCTGCATCTTAACCACAGCTTAAGCTTAAGTTTGACAATAAGGTGTTAATTTTTGTACCTCAAGGTGTTGTCTGCAGCAGAAGGATATAGTGGATTGCAGTAGGAAGAGAACAAGGGACAGAGTGCATTGTGGGTGTCTTCTCTATCCAACAAGAGTTGATGGGGGTTCTTATCACTGAGACTATAAGCTAGGATAGTGTAGGGAGAAGGGCCAAAGCAAATGGCAGCTTTCAGGGGCAAGGATTGGAATTCATCAGTTGACCTTTTCTCACTGAATCGAGAGGCAAGTAATTGATACAGGCTATCTTCTCATGCTAGAGCTGCTGCCTGTTTCTCTTCCCAGAGAAAGGCTGAGGAAGAGAGACTGGCACTAAGAATTTTTTAATTCTATACAAAGTAGCAGGTGGTTCCAATTGAATTAAAGCAGGTGGAAGTTTTTAGAAAAAGTACCAATATTGTTGCTTACTGAGAAATCCTAGTTGCAATACCCAATGGCTGTGTGACACAGAATGCCCCAGTAAACAGTCTTCTAAAAATAGTACCAAATCAGTATTCTTTTTTCTTTCTTTTTAAAAATCAAAGCCCTGTCCTTTGTATGCCAAACCCGTATACATTTCTCATCAGTCTTTCCACATGGATCTGCTCTGAAAGTAAAATGAATAACATCAGTTTATTCTAGAAGTGGTTTAAAATAATGTCAGAATAATAGCAAATAACATAAAAAGTTATCTAACTATATTGCTTTTAATGCTAGTGTGCCAGAAACCTCTTGACCTAGAAGAAAGCCTTATAGGAAGTAGAAGGGAAAGGGTGTCATAGGAAAGGATGGTAGAATCCGGTAGTTATTCTTAAGGCTAGAGTGAAGTATTACCAGAGGTAAACTGTTAGTCTGGGGGGGAACGGGGAAACTATGCCCAGAGCATTACCATCTCAAGTAAGTATATGCAATGCTGAAATGAGGTAGAAAAAGTAGAGTTGATATTAGTGTTTGGTATGCATGACATTCCATTATAGTCTTTAAAATGGAATCTCAACAATCAGAACCAAGAGGAACCTTAAAGATCACATAACTTTCATTACTTCAGTGAGAAATCTGAAGTACAGTTGCGCTGATGACCAAGATCATTCAGGTAATTGGGAGTGAAATTCAGGTTTCCTGACTACGCCAGTTCAATCCCCTTTTTTTTAATTGGTAAAATATGCACAACTTAAAATTTACCATCTTAACCATTTTCAAGTGTACAAGTAGTGTTAAGTACATTCACATTGTTGTGCAACCAATCTCCAGAACACTCTTCATCTAAAAAACTGAAGCTCTCTACCCATTAAACAACTCCCCATTCCTCTCCTACCAGCGCCTAACAACCACCATTCTGCTTTCTGTCTCTATAAATTTTAGGTGTCTGGTTCGGTGTACTTTTTTAGTCATTGAAGCATCACATTCAAAAGTAATGTATACATTACTTCATTGTTTTCCTCCTCTTTTTAATTACAAAGCTACTATTAATACCTTGGGGTGAGCCCCACAGGAATAAAACCACTGGGAAGGGGAAGAGAGACTATTTGAAGGGAAGGAACCACAAAAGGGACCAGCTGCAGACTCCCTGCAAAGGGATTGCCATTGGTCCTGGAACCCCTGAGCACTACAGGAAGAAACTCAAGCATGGTTGAACTGGTTCCAGGCACACAGGCAAAGGGCAAGAAGGGTTGGACATGAAGCCACAAAGCTACTTGGGTTCTTCCTTGGGTTTCTCGTTTGTCTTTTTCTGCTTCTGCTGCATGATGACCTCTAAGTCCTCCTGCTTTTGGTTGGTAGCAGATAGCCCGTCCATCATCACTGTGCTTTCCTTTAACCAAGTCAGGCGAATTCATGCTGATTACTGATTATGACAATGACATGAATATACACTTTATCCTGACTTTTTTGGTCACATGCTTTTATATAACATAAATCAGTTTATAATGCCATCCCTTATGTTGTTTCCTCTGTGCTAGATGCCTTTTTCCTATCTGTAAACCTGTTCTTATTCCCCACTACACCCTTGGGTCCCTAAATCCATCTTGTGAACTCATCCTTCAATGCTCAGCTCAGAGGTCACGTCTCTGAAGTTTTCCCCAGTGCCCATAGCAGAGTTCTGAGCTCCCTCTTCTCTACTCTCAGTTCTTTTACAGCACTTGTAGCATTATTTTGCAACTGTTCTTTTCCGTCCTGCCCATTAGACAAGCTTCTTGAGGGCAACTGCTTTATCATTTTGTCTCTGATAAGTTCCATGTTTAAGCCTATAGTTTCGATTATGCTCAGGAGGTTGTCTTTTAAGAAAAAAATATTAAATAATCATTTCCTCCACCCCTAGCCAGGGAAACCTTTCTGAAGCACAAATCTGAGCATATCTCTCTCCAGATGAAAATCCATCTCTGGCTCCCGGGGCTCCTTTCCGTGGGTTGCCAAATAGTACACGGTCAGGCTGCTCTTAACCTTCTATAGCCTCATCTCAGGCTGTTTCCCCTTCAAATTGTATTCCCAAGCCTTGCCTGTAGACTTGTAGGCCCTGTTCTGTCGCTCCCCTTGGAGCCTACTTCATTTCCTTTGTTTAGACCAGGGGTCCCTAACCCCTGAGATGTGGACCGGTTCCGGTCCTTAACTGGGCCGCACAGCAGGAGGTAAGCTGTGGCCAAGCAAGTAAAGCTTCATCTGTATTTTCAGCCGTTCCCCAGAGCTAGCATCCCCACCTCAGCTCTACCTCAGATCATCAGGCATTAAATTTTCATAGGAGCACCGGTCCCTGGTGCCAAAAAGGTTGGGGACTGCTGGTCTAAGTCACCCTTATTCCACTTCCTCTGTCCTCCAAGGCCTTCTCTGTCTCCTAGTTTACTCCCACTCATTCTTTAGGACCCAGTTTAGGTATACTCTGCTCCAGGGGACTTTCTCTTTATGTGTTCAAACACATGCTCACCTATACACACACCCTTCCTGTGTTCTTCATAACACGTAACTACCTTTATCATCACACTGTACTATAATTTCTATTCTGCTTGTGTTCCTTACTTGTCTATAAACTATTGGGGGCCCAATAGTTTATTTGTTAATTGTTGTAGTGCCTGGAACTTAGTTAAGTGTTAAATATTTGTTGAATAAATTAAACCACTATTTCCCAAACTTGTTAAAAGATAACATGAAAAAGGAGCTCCATAGTTAAATAGGGCAATGTATTGTGAATTTCTAAGAGGGGACGTGTACTATATTATACTGCCCTGAACTTAATAACAATGGTTCCCAAATGCCAGTGTGCTCAACCCCCAAAATTTTAGATTCAGTGAATGGGGCCTAGGAATTTATTGTTAAAAATGCCCCCAAGTGATCCTCATGTGAAACCAGATTTGGAAACCACTGCTATACAATAATTACAAAGATCGTTAAAATATGTAATGCATTTGGAATAGTGTCTAGCACGTGGTAATATGTGCTGTATTACTGTTAACTGCTATTATTAATGTCATTATAGTTATATTAAGACCACAAAACACATTTTTGTGATATATTTGTTAACATTTCACAAAACTTAGTTTGGAAAAGGCTGAGTTAAGTACTTCAGTGCATGCTGATGATACCCAAATCTCTAGCCCTGACTTCTGACATCAAAACTTGACTCTCCAATTGCCTCCTGGACACTTTTATATGGATGCCCTGAAAACACCTCAGAAATATCTTGAAAATCCCAATCCTGTACCTCCTTTTATATTTCCTATTGGCATTCCATCCCCTTGTCAGCCACACTAGAAATCCTGAAATCAACTGGATTTCCTCTTCTTCATCCCTCACATCCAGTCACCAGATCCTACCTATCTCACTTCAGAAGTGGCCCTCAAATCTGTCCCTCCATTTCCAGAATAAGCCATGCCCTTTCTATTTTGCTACTTTTTACCTGACCCTTGCTTCTGTGCCTGGCAAATTGCTGTGTTTAAATATCACTCCACTCTCTGCCCCACCCCGCTCAGCAGCTGCCAATTTGTGAAGGCTCCCCCACCTAGTCTGAACAGAAGGACTTGTTCTCTCATCTTGTCTCTGTACATAACTTTATTATAGCACTTATCATTTCGTACTTTGTGCTTACCTTCCCTGCTACTAGCATTCAAGCTACTTGAGAGCAGATGCCATGTGTGAGTCATCCTATCTCTCAACACTTGATTAGTACCTGGCACATAGTAGGGGTTCAAATTGTTTCAATGAATTTAAATAACTAAGTCTACAGTTAACTTTTTTTTTCTCTTTGTGCAGAGATTAGTACTGAAGAGCAGCTAAGGCTCCTGCAAGAGGAGAAGCTTTGCAAAATCTGTATGGATAGAAATATTGCTGTAGTGTTTATTCCTTGTGGACATCTGGTCACTTGTAAACAGTGTTCTGAAGCAGTTAATAAATGTCCCATGTGCTACACAGTCATTACTTTCAAGCAAAAAATTTTTATGTCTTAGTCTAACTCTACAGTAGATGTATTATGTTCTTATTACCCTGATTGAATATGTGATGTGAACCGACTTTAAATACAGCATTGAATTCCATTAACATTTGCTTCCAAGTAGAAGAAAATGTAAACTGCAGTGTTAGAGTTAGCAATCTTAGCAATCTAGAATTTGAATTTCTGGATTTTTCAAAATATTAGCTATGTTATCTATCTACCCCATTTTTTTCCTGTTATCTCATTGAAACCCTAGACTAAGAAGCATCATATTTATTGTAACTGATCACAATGTATATTTGTTGTACACTGACTTAGCTTCTAAGTTTAAGTGAGTTACTCAACTGAACGTTTCATTCTTTTCAGATAGGCTTAACAAATGGAGCATTCTGTGTAAATGTAGAGATTAATCTCCCCAATCATAATTTGTGTGAAAAAGGAATGAACAGTTCTACACTGGTAGAAAGAGATCATTTTTAGATGTTTGTGTTTTAGAATTTTCTTTTAAAATTATACACACATAATTGGGTAGTTAATTTTAGAAAATGATTTTGCTATTGTTAAAGTAATTAATGATAGAATGCCATCTAACCTACATGTACTGATATGGAAAGATGTCAAAGATATGTTAAGTATAAAACGCATGTGGCAAAACACTGTGTATTGAATGAGCCAAATGAAAGTGTATGCATTTCGTATATGTACAGAACAAAAGATTTGGAAATATACTAAATGACTTCACCATTAGTTTTCTATATTGAAGGTGAAATGAGGAACTTGGGGCTTTTACTTTCTCACACTTTATGTTCTTGAACTTTTTGTAAGTATGTTACTTTTGTAATCAGAGTTTTTAGAAAAATTTTACTGATTTAAAGGCTTAGGCATGTTCAAATGCCTGCAAAACTACTTATTGCTCAGCTTTAGTTTTTCTAATCCAAGAAGGCAGGGCAGTTAACCTTTTTGGTGCCAATGTGAAATTTAAATGTCTTTATGTTTGTCCTGCTTTGTGGGTGAAAAATATTTCTGAGTGGTAGTTTTCTGACAGGTAGACCATGTCTTCTCTTGTTTCAAAATAAATATTCCTGATTTTGTAAAATGAAATATAAAATATGTCTCAGATCTTCCAATTAATTAGTAAGGATTCATCCTTAATCCTTGCTAGTTTAAGCCTGCCTAAGTCACTTTACTAAAAGATCTTTGTTAACCCAGTATTTTAAACATCTGTCAGCTTATGTAGATAAAAGTAGAAGCATGTTTGTACACTGCTCGTAGTTATAGTGAAAGCTTTCCATGTTGAGATTCTCATATCATCTTGTAAAGTTTCATGTGAGTTTTTACCTGTACGATGATTAAGATGTATATAGGACAAAATGTCAAGTCTCTCCTCTACCTGACTTGTTTTCCTGACTAGTAATAGTAGTAGGTACTTATGAAATAAATATTCTCTCAAGATCCTTAAAAACCTCTTGGAAATTATAAAATATTGACAAGGAAAGAATAGTTTTTTCATTAAAGAGAAAATGAAACTTGAATAAGAATCAATATAAATAAAAAATGGAAGTTTAAAATGTTTCATAGAACACCCAGGCTTTATATTACAAAATTCTCACAACGACCTGTTGTAGAGTTGAGTGAGGTATTTGCAGAGAAAAGTTTGAGAGTGAAACTGTTAAAAATTATAATTATCGTTGCATTTTTCTAAGAGAAAAAGTATTGTCGTGTTCTAACTTCTGTTTACTACTTTGATATTTAAAGCATTGCAAATTTAAATGAGAATTTTAAAAAAAATTAAATAATGATTGTCATGCTTTTTAGTCATATAGCCATTAAGTTAAATTTTACATGTATAGTATAAGATTTAAATTTAAATTACAAGGGGAGAAAAGTGTTAAAGTTTTTTAAAGTGTGTTTTCCAGGACACGTCAGCTCCAAGACAGACAGTTCAGTGTAGCTGTTGGCCAAGGACTGAATTGTTTTAACATAAGGCTTTTCCTGTTCTGGGAGCCTCAGTTCATTAAAACTCTTTCAAAATTTGTATGTTTAGAGTTAACCAACACTTTTTTCTCCTCGTGAGTTGTGAAATCTAATGCATGAAGCTGATGTGACTAACAAGTTTCAGAATTGTTTAGAAACCCTGTTGCTTTGGGGTCTTAAATCACTCAGCACTCCAACTTCAAATTTTTTAAGACTTACCAGTGTTTGTCTGTGTTTACACCATAAAAAGCACTGGATCCTTCCCATCTAATTGTGCAAAAAATGATCACTTGCAAGGTAAAAAATATAACCAGATCCAACTCTGTGTTTCTCCCCTTCCCAGAATAGTTCTCAGGATCTACATGGAGACATTCCTTTTCTGTATAAAGTTCACTCTGATATTTCAAAGTCACCACCTATTGCATTTTAGTCACGTGAAGAGTCAATTTGTTTCGTAATAGTTATCTTTATTTGTAATAATTTGGTGTACTGATCAAAAGTCTTGTCTTAATGTTAGAGAAATGGGTTTAATGTGTTTGTAAATTCCAGTTTTTTAATTAATGAATTTGTATTGCCTTTCCGGCTAGATTTGTTGTTTGTTTTTGCTATTTTTCCCTTTAGTTAGGGGCTAAGATGGGGTAGGGTAAGTGTTTATGTGATTTGGCTCTGTGTATTATGATCTTTTGTTGTTTTATTATAATAGCTAAACTTTGGTAGTTTTTTTTTCTTGTTTTCAGTTCACTGGATAAAATTGGTATTTTGAACTCTATGAATGGGAAACTACCACCACAGCATTAGTTGCATGTATTGTACCCTTTAGATCCAATTCATTTTATTTCCTGATTACCCATATGTTGAATATGGGGGAAAGGGGCGGAGGTGTGGAAGAAGTGAGATTTCTTGTATATCATTTCCATTGGAGAAATAAAAAAACTGAAGGGAATATTTGACAGATGTAGATCCTTTTAGTGAAATTTGCTTTAAAAAAAAAAAAGTAGCCATTTCTTCATCTGTGAAATGAGAATAGTACCTATCTTACAGTTATGAGAGTTCAAAGAGAACCAAGTGTGTAAAATATCTGTTATAAATGTTAATTCCCTTCCTAACACTGTTAGCCTCCAGGTTTGCCTTGACTCTGGAAATTTGGGCTAAAACTTACATGGTAATCTTTCAGTGACTCTGCCTCATCTTTTTTGATGTTTCTCATAGTTAAGATGTAAATTATAATAAATAGGTCAAGTCCTTAAAAATTTAAATTTCTTTCTTAAAACTTGAAAAGTTATTCTTTAATTCAACTTTCCTAATAGAAACAATTGGCTTATTCCCACCTTCATAGTCAGTTTCAGTTTGACTTAGATACCTTAACACAATGAATTTCATTTGCAGCATAATAGAATTATAGGGGGTCAAAGCTAGAAGTGACCTTAGAGAGTATCTAATTCATCCCCCTTGTTTTACAGATGAGGCAACTGAGGCTAAGAGGGGAAGTTGTTTGTTTAAAGCTATATAGCTAATTGGTGGCATCCCAGACTGGGACATAGTTTGACGGTGAAACACTTTGAGCTACCTCTCCTGGGAGGTCTCAAATGTTATTTTTTCAGCTATTCTTTCTTCTGTATCATAATTTTCACTACATATTAAATTACACTTTAATACAGTAGGACAATCAAATACATATATCTTCAAATTGTACAATACATTAATGTTTGGGTGGTAAGATTCTACTTTGAAGTCTGAAGTTTGCAGATATGTGTATAGATTTTTTGGCATTTACTGTATCCTTATTCTGTATCACTAATGTAACATGTAAAATTACTTTAAATATATTTTGTCTATACTTAGTTACAAATTTGCATTTTTGATTTGATATAACAAAGGCGTTAATGTAATTTTTGTTAGAGTTTTGTATCTTTTCATTATTGTTATACTTTATCTGACCTGACAGAATGAGTGATTTAATCATGTGAAATGTTTTGAGATAACTATATTTGTGAATATAATTTTGTTTCTTTCATTTAGTAGAAACCTTTCCATCAATATGGACAACTAAGAAAAATTACTTTCCACTGCATAATCTGGCAGTTATAAAGCATATTTTTCTGTGAATAAGACTTATTCAATAAAGTACTATTCTTTAAAATGATATTATTTTGTATGTGTTATATTTTTTCTCAGAAAAAAATAAAATAACCCTCTTAAAAGTACTAAAATGTAACCTCCTAAATACATCTTATGCTATTGGGCCAGGCATTAAGGTACACATCAAATCGTCATTAAAAGTCTTTTCATATTAATTTATGTAATTCTACAAGTGCATGAAAAGTTGATTTTTAAAAGTATAAAAATATGAACCATAGTAACACTCCCCTCCCCACAAAGATGGCCTGGTTGTCCCAAGTGATAGTATAGCCACCACAACGAAGCTTCAACAAGCAAGGGATTTAAAAGCCACTGACCTTTTTGAGGCAGGCAGGCAGTAAATAGAGAAGGATTTTTGTCAGTCTGTAGAGGCAGCAGGCCCAGAATGTTTCAGAAGCTGCAAGCAATCTGATGGGATAAAGAAGGTAGGAATAAAGAATCAAAGGCAGAGAGAGTTTAGAATTAGGTATTTCCAGTGGCTATTTCTTCTCCTTCCTGCCCACAATGGAGATTCCTAAATCAAGAATTGTATTTCAGGCCTAGTCTATTATAATGACTCAAATCCTTGACTGTTCTCTGAGATATACCAAGAACTTTGTTTTAAATGCAGTCCACATTTCTTACAAGTCAATTACACTGCCTATGAATATTGATGAAGATGTGAATTTTAAAAGCTTTCTCAAATTTTCAAGTTTATACAAAAGTAGGAAAATATAATGAACTTCATGGTACTCATTCAGGTTCAACAAATAATATTTTGTCAATCTTGTTTCATCTAGGATTTCCCCTCCCTTTTTATTTTTGTTGGCATATTCTAGAACAAATTCTAGACATCATGTCCTTTTCTCCTGTAATTATGTACCTATACCAGAGTAGAACATTTTTTACATCAATGTGTGAATTTTTAGCACCATTATTTTTGCTAAATTTTAATGAACATCTAAAGACTTAAAGAGGTTACAGTATATATGTACAATGGAATATTACTCAGCCATCCAAAATGAAATCTTACTATTTGCAATGATACGGATGGACCTAGAGGGTATTATGCTGAGTGGAGTAAGTAGAGAAAGACAAATACCATATGATTTCACTTATATACGGAATCTAAGGAACAAAAGAAACAAAAGGAAAACAACAAACTGGCGATTGCCAGAGGGGAGTGGAGCTGGGAGAAAGGGTGAAAAAAGTTGAAGGGATGAAGGAGTACGAATTAGTTACAAAACAATCATGGGGATGTAGAGTACAGCATGGGGAATATAGGTAGTAATATTGTAATGGCTATGTATAGTGTCAGATGGATAATAGAGTAACTGGAGAATCACTTCATAAATTATATAAATGCCTAATCATTGTGCTGTATACCTGAAACTAATAAAATTTATTGTCTTTTCCCCTATTCGAAGGTTAAATAAACCCCCTCAAAACTAATTATCATTTAAAAAATACTTTTAAGCTATGTTCTCACTATTTAATTTGTAATTTGCTTATAGACTATAGAATAAATGTGGTGCTTACTAAAAGTAATCTAACTTCATGGTATATGGATACCTAATGGTTCTCAAAGTGTGGCTCAGGGAGCAGCAGCATCTGCATCACTTGGGATTTTGTTAGAAATGGAAATCACTGGACCCCATCTCAAACCTACTGAATCAGAAACAGGTGTGACCCCAGCAATCTGTGTTTTAAAAGCCATCTAGGCGGTTTCGATGTACGCTAAAGTTTGAAAACCATTGGAATATGGTATGGGGTCTAAATCCAGAAAGAACTAAATGGCTGAAACCTGTAAATCAAATTGATGTAGCCCTCAGCAAATGACTGTCATCCTTGCCTTTCTTTTCCTTATTACTGATTCAGTTGCATATTTTCTCCTACCAAAATGTGAAGGCATAAAATGCAACATTCTGAAGGTGTCTTCTAATTCTACTTTTCAACAAAACTTTTTGCATACAGTTCTCTTTGAATTTTTGTAATGAGACAATCTTCAGCCCTTTCACTGCTAAGTTCAGAATAGCCCCACATTGCTCGCTGTCATTAAACTATTGTCCAATCAAGCAATGGAGTTAAGTATTTGAAGACTCATTCATATGTACTAGTGAGACAGCAATCAATTGAAATTGTACAGAACAGACCTGCACTTTTAAAGAGTCAAAGCTTCAGTGAAATGTGAGCAGTTAATCTACAATGATAGAATTTAAGAGTTAGAGGAGGTCAACCTGTCCAATTCTTAGTAACTAGCAGTTCTGAATACTTTTTCAAGTCTGAAGTTATTTAAGTAACCGTGGCACAAAAGAGCCAAAATGAAACTCGTGTGGTGGTCTTAGATCTCTAAAAGGCCTTCAGAGTTGCATAAATCCACACACACACACACACACACACACACACACACACACACACACACATCACTATTGGTCTCTAACTGTAACCAAAATAAAATTCTTAAGGTCGGTAAGGCTAGATGAAAGTTAGGCAGTGGACTTAGTTTTCTTTTCCTGCAAAACACTAATTTGCTTATAACAAATACTTCCATAACTAGCCATTTGGCTTTGTGTAGAGTTGGTCCGCTTAGAGGTTTTTTTCCCAACCTTAATTTGTTTATTTTGAGATTTCCAAGACCCTATAGGCACCATAATTAATGACAGCATAAGAAATCTGTTGCAGGAGGCTATACTTGTTAACTTTAGGCTTATGAATAAACATTGGGAAAATATTGGTTCAAAACAAGTAAGGAATAAGAACCCAAGAGAAAACTTTGTTACTGCCTCCTTTTAATTTCCCAGAAGAATTTAAATTTGTAAAAATAAAAGACTAGGGTATAATTAATGGAGGTAATAGTATTTAAACAATGATTGTGCTACAAAATCCAATTATTGTTTCAACAAACTTTACTGTTCCAAAAATATATTTACATGCAAAATTATAAATGTTCATTTGTTAAATAAACTTTTATTTTGAGAGTTATTTTTCTTTAAGTATGTGTGTTGTACTTCTTTAACTTTATTCTGTAACTAAGTACTAGGAATTTCTCTTTAATTCCATTAGCTTATATAAGGGACTTTGCATTTTTGGCTAACATCAAAAATGTATTTTCTCATTAAATATTGGAATTTTGTTTGGCAGTGATTAAGTTCTGCTTCTGCCAGATTACCGACGTTTGTACTGAGGGGGAAAAAAAAAACCACGAGTATGTTCATGAACACTTACTGACGTTTTAGAAGAACTTATATTAAAAGACCTCAAATCTTCCCCCATAAAATTAATCAGAAGTGGACAAAATCTTGCTAAAATAATTTTATTTTTCATTAAATAAAAACAGTGTGCATGAATTTCCCAGTAGAAATTTAACAAAGGCCTGTATTAATCATTAAGAGGATAACCTAACTCATCTGGAAAAACCTGTTGTTCTTTCTACTAGATTTTTTGTTGTTGTTTGATTACTAAAAAGAATGTACTCTACTGTACTTATAACTTTTTTGTTTTTTTACTATAAACCAGATAGATTATATTCTTATATGATCCATAAGAATTCGATAAAAATACCTATACTCAGTATGAATTATAAATCAATATTTGGTCAATTATATGAAATAAAATATAACAAAAATATTAATACATGAGGAAATAATCCCTGCTCAACCTACCTCAGAGAATTGTTGCAAGGATCATATGAGTAAATGTACATGAAAGAGCTTCAAAAAGTATAAACCCTCCATATAAACCCAAGGGATCATTACTCTAATTAGGGTTTACTAGACTAATTATGGGTTAGTTTCACACAAAATGAAACATTCATGGACCAGTATCTCATTAAGCAGAGATATAATAGTGATGAAATTCATTTATACAGTTTCTCGGTGATTTCCGTGGCTCTCAAAAACCTTTATGTACATTATCTCTTTCTTTTCCACTCTCTACATGGTTACTCCTGTGTTTAAATCAGAAGTATATAGGTAATGGTGCATAGATGATTGAAGAAATCGTTGCTGTATACAGTTGTGGAAATTGTATTCATAAACCCTGCCATTCAAGTGGCCCTCAAATAGATTTACTTGGGCAGTCAGGTCAGGTCAGATCTGTTTTCTAACATGTGAAAATAAGAATATATAAAACAGATAAATTTAGGGATGATAAAATAATTGGTCTGGTACTCTTGCACTATGCCATTGTGTCTCTCATTCATTATATTCCTAGCATGTCTGTAATTTAGCGCTGAGGAACCCCAGACATAGAGGTTATGTGACTCACCTAAATCATACGGTGAATCACCAGTCAAGCTATTCTTATAGGCAGTAAAAATGTTTCTAGCTAATTTTTGGCATGAATTAGCTAAATTGGCTGCCTCACTGTCTGAACTTTGAGTATATATGTCCAAATCCAGGCTCTTTGAGACGGCAAGATCTGGCTGGCCAATGATACCAAACCACAAAACCAAATAGAAGTAATAAATAGGTATATGTGGTCCTAAGCACGTCTACTCAACTAGAATTGAAAAATTAATTCTAAAAAAAAACCCTAAAATTTATAACTATGTTTCTAGTCTCACGAATTTGGAAATAAGAAAGAAAACTTTTTACTACATTTGCCAAGGCAAACCTTAGAGGTCAGGAAGCATGGCTCCCTAATCACTGTGCCCCCAATGAGTAGCATGCTGTCTAGTCCATTAATAAGTACTGAGTTAATTTTTTCAGTACAAGTGAAGGAATTAATGAAAAAAATAATAAATGAACAGAGTGGGAAAACCTTCTTATCTCAAAGTTGTGCATTGACAAATATAATACAGTCTAGAATCAATATTAATTTTCTACAAATATTCTTTTTTATGAACAAAC
This sequence comes from Pteropus medius, assembly GCF_902729225.1. Classification (NCBI taxonomy): domain Eukaryota; kingdom Metazoa; phylum Chordata; class Mammalia; order Chiroptera; family Pteropodidae; genus Pteropus; species Pteropus medius. Next base: position 3,514,073 of record NW_024345861.1, on the reverse strand, counting down.
ATTAAGCACTATGTTCCAGGCTCTGTGCTAGGTGCTAGGGAGTCCATTCTGTCACAGAGCACTGAAGGGCAATAGGAACTGTATCTAATTGAAACTCTTTGGGGCAGGGTCTGGGGGAAAGTTTCCTGGAAGAGCCCTTGAAATAGTCAAGGAGGAGGGAGGAGAATTCTGCTTTTCTGCCTAGGAGAGAAGCTTGTGCAGAGCTCAGAATCAAGAAAGTGTGACACATCTGAAGAAGTAAAAATAGAGGTTTTGAATGAGCAGTCCAAAGACATTTATTGAGAATTCTCAAGGGCTCTTTATGTGCACTAGGTCTCCTTGGGTACACATTTAGGATAAATTTGGTCTCTCTTTTCCCTACAGATTAGAGAAATTCAAGCTGGTATTGAAACTGAGGGTCCTTATGACTTCAATTAAATTTAGTTTTAAATCCTAGCTCTAGAAATCATCTATATATACCTCTCAGAGACCCGGCCTTTCCCCTGGATAATAAGCAATCCCCGGGGCAGCAGAAGACGGGCTAAAGAAAACATCCTGACCTATGTTATGTTTCAGTTCCTGAGCCCTAAGGTGGAATGCCTCCCTGGCTACTTTCCCATGAGACTGGACAAAGAAATGCAGGAAAAGGCCTCAGAACTGTCCTCCAGACCTAAAGAAATAATTCATTACCCTTACCTCACATTCAACCAATCAACTTCCAGCACGACCATGAACCCCTAACCCACAGTGTGTTATGATTTTGTCCTATATAATCTGTAACTTACACACCATCAGGGAGTTTGGGCTTTTGAGTGTTAGCTTCCTGTTCTTCTAGATGGCACCATTCATCAATAAAATAGCCAATCTTTCCCACTGCAATTCTCAGCGTTCAGTGTTCAGCTCTGCTAGCACCGGGTGGACGAACTCTTCCTGAACTCTTTCTATTCTATAATGGTATGATGGGTTTTGAATTTCTGAGCAGGAAACTAGTAAGCTATCTTCTAAAGCAGGTTTTGTGAAGTAGGTGGGGCATAAGAGAAAGTATATTCATTCACCAAGCAAACATCACCAGTTCTAAGACTTTGTTGGGGCTGAATAAAATATACATGTCTCAGGTAGGTTCCTTTCTGATTGAAATATACATTCAAATTGAAGCCACTTGTTTAACGAATTTGATGAAGCCCTGTTTCACTTCATTGTTTGCCTCCACCAACAACTCTTAATCCTATAAAATCATACCAACAGTGTACATTAAGTGCTTGCAGTGTACTCAGAAATTCTGGGAGGTAGTGATAGAAAAAAACAAGACCCAGTCTGGATCCTCTTGGAGTTTACAGTCTTATTTGCAGAAAGAGATTTCTGTTCATCATTCAAAAGGTATTCTTCCCCATTCGAAACATAATACAGGGGCCATTGGTAATCACTGTGTTTTTTAACTTTAAAAATCAAAAGAATAAAAGAGTGAAAATACAGTGTGCTACAGTACTAGATTGTGTGGTATAGACTATCATTATTACTGGGACACAGGAGGACAAATAAGGGTGTAGCCCAATAATTGCAGTAGGTTTCATGAGTGGTGCGACCAAAACTAAGAAATCTGAGATTATTGAAGGCCATTCCAGATACTAAAACTTTATGATTCTATATGATATATTTGTTGTTGTTTTCTTTTGTTTTCTATGCAAGGTTAATGATGGAGCCATTTAATGAAGGACTTACATGTTCATCTGGTGTGTGTCTTGAATAATATCTTAATATCTTTCCATACACATTCCATTAAATAATAACTCTTTGAACAGCATTCCATCTTAAAAAGAATTCAGTCTCCCTTGCTTTGAAACAAAAAAATAAGCCAAAATTCACTCAAAGTTATGCTTAAGCATTTTCTCTTCATTTGGAAATGGTCAATTAAGTCAAATGACAGATCGGGAATGGGAGCGAGTCAGCAGGTGATTCATGGTGTGATTCAAGGGGCTTGGTAATAATCTTTTTGTCTGTTTCTTTATCTGCCGATAGAGAATAATGGTCTCACAGAGGTGTTATGAAAAATAATTGAAATTGGTAATGTGCTTTGAGATCCATGGATGAACTGTGCTTTCAAAGTGCATAATTACACACTACGGTGAGTCTCTCAAACTGGCTTCCTCTATTCAGTCTTTAATAGGTATTCAAAATGACACAGCTCAGGTAGGTTTCCCTTGTTCTCAAGTTATTACTACATTATTTAGCCACTAATATCAGTTGCCTTTAAAATAGAATGTAGTCCATAGTACTAGTAAGGACCACTGATCCTTTGGCTTTAGGATTCTTAAAGTCTTTCCTTTGGGGGAGTTTAGTTTTCCAGATCAATCTCTACCTTCATTTCTCAATTTTTCCACTTCAGTTAGCTCACTCATCTCTTCTCTGATGGCAGTCCCCAAAGATTGTAAAAGATCAGATCAATGGCTTCACCGAAATCTAACAGGAGGCCCTTCTTTGCTTTGCCTAATACTTGGTAATTTCTTCTTTGCTGTTATTATTCCTCTTCTTTCTCTTCTCCCCTCTCCCCTAATTTTAATTGGCCTGTTGGAAATACATAGCAGGTGAAATTCTTTAGATGACTCCAGAGCAGGAGAAGAAAGGAGATGCTAAAATCTAAATGTTGAGTGTTGAGTAGGGGGAGGAAAGGGGCTGGAGGTGAGATGTGAGCAAGATATTGTGACAACATCCCAGTCTGTCTGGATAGTAAGGGGAAACCTATAACAACAAAGCCAATTGAGAAAAGAACCATTGACTCCTAACCCACCAGCCTTCCCCACAAACCCCTTTTGCCATTTTGCCATTTGAGAGAAGGAAGCAAGAGAATGTGGTGTCCTTCCCCATCACAGGAAAAACAACATCGAGCTTATATATCCTAATGACCATGGATCCATAGTGACATTTTTATGTTAGAAGGAAAGCATGCTTTTTCTGAACATTTGGTTCCAAGATAGAAGATTAAATAGAACATGATACTATGAATATAAATGAAATTTTTTCTTAAGCTCCATTTGAATTCTGTCATATATCAATATGTGTGACAATTTCGACATATGAATCTCAGGCAAAAGCTTTCTTTCATTTCCTCCAATCACCAAGTTCTGTCTGCACTACCTGGTAGGTAGAGTTTCCTTTCATAGAAACCATTACTTGAAGCAGTGCCCATTTCTGAGAGTCTTCAGTTACCATCACTAAACTAGAACTTATCAGAGTAAAATATCCAGAGTGAGTCAATTTTACTCTGCTGGTAGGAAATATTTTCCTTCAAATGGAGTAAAAAACACAAAGGGCTTTTACCCTTCTTGAAATACTGTAGCACTGCATATGTTTCTCACTCAAAGTACAGAAAACTTTTGAAAAGTATATATTTATATAATGTTTTTGAAATGACAAAATTTAAGAAATGGAAGACATTAATAGTTGCCAAAGATTGGGGAGGGGGCGTGGTTATAAAAAGGCAGCTGAGGAATCCTTGTGCTGTTGGAACTGATATCTTGACTGGCAGTAGATACATGAATCTATACAGGTGAAAAAATGTATATAATTAATACATACAAGTGTGTGCACACACACAAATTAGTACAATTAAAACTGTGGAAATATGAGTAAGACCAGTGGGTTAAATCAATGTTGATGTTCTGGTTGTGATGTAATACTATAGTTTTGCAAGATGTTACCCTTGGGGGAACCCGGACAAAGTGTACAAGGGATCTCTTTGTATTACTTATTACAACTGTATGCAAATCTACAATTATCTCAATAATGATTCATATTTTAAAAGAAGTTAACCAGGACTTTTCTAGGCCCCACTCAAATAGTATAGGCAAGGAGACACACTATCCATGGCTGAGACAAAGAAAGCTGGACTCTGAGAGGCGAGCTGTCCTCTGAGGATTAAGTGACCCTAGAACTAAAGTTTGATAAATCAGAAAAAAAAGAAAAGAAGGTTTTGATTACAACTTGACATTCCATGTAAAGGATTTATGTTACAAATTAGTAAAAAAAAAAAAAAAATGCTTAATTATACAATATTTATTTCTTTTAAAAGTTGGTCTAAGATATGAATTTTCAAAACAAATAACTACTTCCTAATGTCTATTTAATTATTTTATTATATAATTGTATTTTTACAAATAAAGGTGAGGAAATCATGCTGACTTTTGGCAGAAATTTGCCTTAAACCAAGTGCCACCACTGCAAAATGACTGGCTCAGATATGTTTTGAGAAATGAATAAATCTTATAAAGGTTAAATCTTCACACTAAGAGTATCAAGAGACAGCAAATGTAGATACAGACTCTTTTTGGAAATGAAGAAATATTAACTAGGTTTTGAACATATATTTCAACCAAAAAGGTAGCACTAGGTAGGACCAACATGAGATGAAGAAGACTCTAGTCATAGTCATTGATAATCTCTGTTAAATAATTATCATCCTGAAGGAATAAAAGAGGAAAACCCAGCTCAGCCCATCTGTTTAAGTATCAAGACCTCCAATTAAATTATTCTGTGTGAGTCAATAATGAGGTAATTCAAACAGAATCAAACTAGCAAACACCTTGATAGTAAAACTAAAAAAAAAAAAAAATCCAGGTCAAAGTCAAATCTCTGCCTAGTGTTCTGTTGGTATAATACGCAAGACCAGGTGTGACTGAACAGTAATGAATAATGCATATGTTGAAAGTCCAACTATTGTACAGATATTCCTGGCAAATAACAGCATTCTTGCAAACAACATGCTGAAGGCTCAACAAGATGATATTTTCCATCCCCACAAAGACCTGATATCATCCAAACAAGTAGTAAAATAATTTCCTGGTGGCTGAGTTAGGGATCTCAGTGCCACCGCAAAATAGGAGAAAACTCGTAACTTAGCAGACACAGGATCAACATTACCATGCCAGGGAAAACATGGGAGAATGGGAAGGGCTGGTCTAGAGGTTTTCAAAGATACGTGGGCAAAATGGAACTGTCAGTTAAATACACTATAAAAGAATTAAAAGGCTGTATGGTAATTTCTAATGAGCTAGAAGAAAGACTGGGTGGAGGTGATGTAGGACAGAGCAAATTCCCCCAAGTTGGGGGAGACCAAGCCCTGCACCAAGAGAGAAGAGGGTTCTTGGTGGAGAGTGTAAGAAAGAATTCAAGCACATGCCAAAGTTAGAGTCAAAAGGAAGGTTTATTAGAGAAGGGGTAACACTCCACAGAAAGAGTGTGGTCTCCTCTCAGAGGCAGAGAGTGAGAGAGCCTAAGAGAGACTCAGAGGGACAGAGACAATAGAGATCAGGACAGTGAGAGAGACTGAGTAAAGACACTAAGAGGGACCCTGAGTGTTAGGGGAATTCAGTTTATATGTCATATTCTTTAGTTCCTGTAAGTTATAGTTTAAGCACTTTGTTTACCCATTTTCCTTTGATATGGACATACGGTGAGGAAGGGGAATAGTATGTAGCATGAAAAGGTAAGAATATGTAGCATGAAAGACCTGCTGGCAGTTCCCAGCCTTTAATCCATAGGTTCCCTATGGTTTTAGCCATAGAGAATGAACAATTTTATTTTGTGTAGGGCACCACTTAAAGACTCTTTTTCCTGTTTCCCCTTCATGATGTGGGGAGATGGGTTGTTAGCAATCCCAGCAGAAATCTTCCTTTGTTCTGCAGGTGTCCTCCTTCTGGCTGTAGAGCTGATCAGCATTTTGCAGTCTCTGAATATAGCATGATTTAACACTTTAGTTCTCTTGCCTCCTCCCTACGTTAGAAGGAATTGAAAATATTGAAAGCAAAAAGGGGAAAAGAAGCAATGAGGAGCTTCAGATCTAGAGAATGCAAGTATTATCACAGAACTAATTCTAAGACCTCCAAATGGCTGAGAAATTATACATGAATGAAAAATATATAAAACATAAACCTGGTTCTAGGCTGTAAGAAGAAAATGAAAGGACAACAATTAATAAGAACTTAAAAATGAGGATTTCAGAAAAGTTTTCCATAGGAACTTAAAAGGAGTCTGGCCATATGTAAGCTGGCTTTTTTGGAACACACGGTTTGCACTGACATTCAGGTATTCCAGGTGATTTCTAACCAAAGCTGGTTGCTTCAAGTCAATCACAGTTTCATGGCCACTTAAAAACCTGTTATTTCAGAAACAAGGGAAGGATCTTGATGGCAATTCTCTCTATGAATACAGTATTGTCTTAGATAATAATAATTACATGAAAACCTCTCCTTCCTTTCTGGGATGAAATATGCTGTATTATCATTTCCTATTGCCTATCAGTTTCACCAGATAGACTATCAAGTTCTAGAAGGTAAGAACTGTGGCTTACTTTTTCTGAATCCCAAGTGTTTGGCATATGCTAAGAACTCAATAAATGTTTGCTTCTTTAATAAATGAACAGCAAAGCAAACAACAAAAATGAAAGTCACTGGACAGGCAGCTAAATTCTGAAAGTGCTTCTTAGTAATCTTTACATGACGGCATTGGAGGAAACTAGATAATGACCTAATAATTTCTTTGAGGAGGTTTGGGAGAAAACAGTTCATAAAGGAAAGGAACAAGACAAGAGAAGCATAATTCTTGGATGACGTTCTAAGATGTGAGATAGTCAAAGCTCCGCATTAAATTACAACTGATAACACTTTTCCCTTCCAGACTTAGATCTAACTTACCCTTTCATCAGCTACTCCCTGCCTTTTACCTTCTGTTTTTCCTTTAACCACTCAATACCACTTTCCCTTCCTAAGGGTACACTCATTCCTCTGCACCTTTGCTCATAATATTCACTCTGCTTGAAAAGCACTTTCCTCCATTATCTTCCTGGAGATTTCCTCTTCACCTTTCCATTGCCAGCTTGTCTCACTTACCTATAGTTGCATAATAAATTCCCCCAAAACCGAATGGCTTAAAACAATTTGATTTATTATTTCCTAAGATTCTGTGGGTTTGGCTGGGCACTTTTACTAGTCTTGCCTGGGATCACTCACGTGGTTGCAGTAAACTAGTGGATCATCTGAGGACTGGGCTCAGCTGGGACACTCACACCTGGTCCTCTCTCTCCATGTGGTCTCTCATCCTCCAGAGCCTCTTTCTCCATGTAGCTAACTTCTTTCCAGCAGGAAAGTCTGGACTTTTTTCCATGGCAACTGAGTTCCAAGAGCAAAGGAAACTTCTAGTTCCCTTAAGGCCTTCCTAGGCTCAGAAATCCCACGGTGTCACTTCTGTTGCATTTTGTTGGTCAACGCAAGTTACATGTTCATCCCAAGTTCAAGGAGAGGGAAACGAGATAGGAGGAACTGCAGAATCACATTGCAAAAGGGACATGAACGCAGGGAGGCATAATCCATTGGGACCCATTTTTAATAATCATACAGCTGAAATGTCACCTCTTCATCGTTTGTGATATATATGTGCTCATGTATTGCTTAATGATAGTGATACATTCCGAGAAATGCATTGTTAGGCTATTTCATTGTTGTGTGACCATCATAGAGTGCACTTACACAAACCTAGATGGAAGAGCCACCAAAGCTATATGGTGTTACCTTTTGCTCCTAGGCTACAAACCTGTGCAACATATTACTGTACTGAATACCGTAGGCAATTATTACATTAACGTAAGTATTTGTATATCTAAACATATCCAAACAGAACAGGTATAGTAAAAATATGTTATAAAAATATAGTTAAAAACGATAAAAATAGTACAAAAAATAGTACACCTGTGTAAGATGCTTACCATGAATGGAGCTTACAGGACAAGAAGTTGCTCTGGCTGAGTCAGTGAGCAAAAACAGTGAGTGAATGTGATGCCTAGGACATTATTGTACACTACTGTAGACTTTATAAACACTGGACACTTTGGCTATACTAAATTTATTTTTTAAAAACAACATTGTTCTTTCTTTAGTAATAAATTAACCTTAGCTTTCTGTAACATTTTTGCTTTATAAACTTTTAATTATTTTTACTTTTTTGACTCTGTAATAATAGCTTAAAACATAAATACATTGTACAGCTTTACAAAAATATTTTCTTTCTTTATATCCTATTCTAGGGGTCTTTATATTAAATTATTTTTTACTTTGTAAACTTTCTTGTTAAAAACTAAGACATAAACACACACACATTAGCCTAGGCCTACACAGGGTCAGGATCATCAATATCACTGTCTTCCACCTCCACATCTTGTCTCACTGGAAGGTCTTCAGGGGCAATCACATGCATGGAACCAAAATCTCCTATGATAACAATGCCTTCTTCTGGAATGCCTCCTGAAGGACCTGCCTGAGGCTCTTCTTAAAGAGATGTCGTCTTTTCAGAAATATGTTCATGGTGGTTTACTTGGCTTTTTTTCCATCATAGATTTGCTTGTAAGCAAATAATGCACCGTGAACATTCCTCTTTATTAATGAAAACCTTTTGGTGTTGTAGTCCATGTTTTCAAACTTTTTAAGGAGCTTGTTGAGGTCTGCAAAAGCTCCTGCTAAAGCCATCACTGTGAATTTTCTTGGGTATTCATCTTTTTCTTCTCTTGCAGTTTCTTTTTCTCCTGCCTCTTCTTCAGCTATGTGTTTCTCTTCCAGTTCTAACAACTCCTCATTAGTCAACTCCTCAGGAAACCACCTTTAGGAGCTGTTCAATGTCATCCTCATCCACACCCAGGTTGTTTGCCATCTCAGCCACAGCCTTGTTCATTTTTGCAACATCCTCATCTTTGATATATCCTTTAAAGTCATGGATGAACCTCTTGAATGTCTTCTTCCAGATGCCATTTATACACTCCTTGGTGACATCACCCCAAGCCCAAGCAAGGTTCTTGATGCAGTCACAGATACAATCCTTCCAGAATTGCATCAGTGTTTTCTCAGTGTCTTCCTCAGTTGCAGCAATAGCCTAGGCAAAGGTCCTCCTCAGGCTGTAAGCCTTAAAAGCAGCTATCACTCCTTAATCCATTGGTCAGATCAAAGAGGTGGTGTTTGGAGGGAGAAACACCACTTTGATATTGGAATGAAGATCACCAATAAAAAGAGAATGTCCTGGACCTTTACCAACAATAAGCAAAATCTTGAAAGGTGCGTTATTCTCCAAACAGTACTTCTCTATTTTGCTGGTATAGCCGTTCTGGAGGGCATCTTAGAAGAGGAGCTGGGTCATCCATGACTTCTTATTGCTCCTATGGTACACTGGCATAGGATATGCTTGAAGACCCTGGAGTTCTCACTGTGCCAGATCACAAAAGGTTTCAATTTGTAGCCTGCGACATTGCCCTCAAGCAAGACTGTTATCCTGTCTTTAAAAGCCTTGAAACCTGGCATTGACTTGACCTCCTTATGGATGAAGGTCTTTTTAGGCATCCATTTCCAGAATAGAAAGTTTTCATCCATATTGAATATTTGCTCTGGCAAGTAATTTTTCTCCATAATCAGCTTATCTAGAGTTTCTAAAATTTCTTTAGCTGCCTTTATATCAGCACTCGCAGACTCACCATTCACTTTCACATTATATAATAACAATTCTTGAATCGCTAGCAGTAAATTCAACGTTGCAGTTGGGTCCATCTTTTTCTTTCAACGTCACAACACTTCTGTGTCTGGTCATCAGTGCAGGTCATTAGAAGTTTCTCCATGTCTGATATAGGCCCTTCTCAAATATTTGTTAGTCTCATTGCCTTCAATGAAGCAAATCCTTTAACAGTTTCTGTCACTCTGTTCTTGTTCTTCAAGATTGTAGCTATGGTGGAATGGGACATACCTAACTGGCTAGTAATAACCATCATCAATTTTCCTTTTTCATAGTCCTTAATCAGTTTTAATTTCCTTTCCAGATTGAGGGCAGTAGAGAGAAACTGAGGGGCCACATTAGCAGTGGATTTTGTATGCTTAGGAGCCATGACGAACAAAACAACATGAGATTAAATCAAGCATAAGAGAAAATGATGTAATCTAGAGACAGAGTAAACATGAGATGTATGAGACTGCTGCCAGCATAACAGAGAATACTGTTTTGCAGCAAAAAAAAATTTAATTAGAAAAAGTATACTCTAAAATAACAATAAAAACTATAGTATAGAATAGTATAGTATAGTATAGTATAGTATATAGTATAGTATAGTGTAGTATAGTGTAGTATAGTGTAGTATAGTATAGTATAGTATAATATAGTATAGTATAGTATAGTATAGTATAGTATAGTATAGTATAATATAGTATAGTAAATATATAAACTAGTAATATAGTCATTTATGATCATTATCAAGTATTATGTACTGTATATAATGTATATGGTATACTTTTATATGACTGGCAGCACAATATGTTTGTTTGCACCACCATCACCGCAAGCATGTGAGTAATGCATTGCACTATGACATTACAACAGCTAAGACATCACTAGGCGATAGGAAGTTTTCAGCTCCGTTATAATCTTATGGGACCACCATTGTACATGTAGTTGACAAAAATGTTGTTACGCGGTGGTACATGACTGTACTTGTGCCTATGTCTATTTCTCCTGCAATAATTTTGCATGCCCTTGACACACTTGAAGGAGGCAGGGGTTTAGAAAAACAGATGCAGAGTCTAAAAAGACAGCTTTTGGTAATTTGATTGGGGAAAGCTATACTGGCGAGATGCAATTGGAAATAATTTGGGGCCAGACCAGGGCGGACCTTGAATACTATGCTAAGGAATTTACATTTTACCTTTCAAGCACTCAGAACCCAAGTGAAAAACATCTTCTCTCCCCACACTGCATATCCTATATTTCCTATCCAGGTGAATAGCAGAAATGGGGACTCACATCTTCCACCCCACTCATCCAAATAGCTTCCAGTTCCTAAACATCTCTTGACTCTGTCCCATCCTCCCATCTACACTGCCATAGCTTTAGTCCAAGACCTCATCATTTCTCCTCTGACCTATTGTCACAGCATTTTAACAGGTTTCCTTGGTACTAGTCTTGCCCCTTTATCCATCCTCCATACTGCCACCAAAATCATTTGCTGATGCTAGCCTCCTCATTATTAGCCTTCATGGATTTCCATTGCTCTCAAGATAAAGTTCAAAGTCTTTCACACTGATTACAAGGGCCCTTCATGATTTGGCCCCTGCTTAATCTCCCTCTACTGCCCTCTGCCCTTGCCCTTTATACTTCAGCAATACAAAACTTCTTGTAGCTCAATTCATGCCATGCTCCCTTATGTCTTGATGCTTTTGCCCATGCTAGACTGTGTCAAAAACCATTGTCCCCTTCTCTACTTGAGTAGCTCCCTGTTTTCTTTCAAGACTCAATCTCTAGGAATACTTCCATTACCCATATCGTCCTCTCACTTCGGGTTAGGTGCCACTCTTCTGTTTTGCCATAGCAACTAGTGCTTATTGTTATAATACTATTGATCACTCGCATGAATAACTTGATTCTTATACTAATGCATGAAGTAGGTTTTTATAGTGGCAGCAAGTAAATCCCAGTGGCAGCTAGAATTTAAACCCAGATGCCTGGCCCAAGGACCTACTGTTAAAACCACTATACTTCTTTCCTGCTCAGACACAGCACTCATCATACTGTATTGTAACTGTCAATTTACCTCTAGTCTCTCCAAACTATTGTGAATTTCTTGAGAATAGAAATTATGTCACATTCATCTTTTCACCCTCAGAACCTAACAGAGTACCTGTGATATAATAGGCACTTTATTAATATGTACTGGATGGACAAATGAATGAATTAGTAACTTCTGAAATTTATGGATGATTTCTCCCGCTCTGTCATTTTAGCCATTTCTTAAAGATAAAAATGCCTATTGAACTGTCACATACTTTAATAGAGACCCAAGTTATAATAGGAAAAGAACAGAGGACTGCTCCCAGGCAATAAATTTTCTGTTTACTGACATTCTGTCAGCAGTTTAAAAAATACCAAGTTATTTTATTAAGAGAAAACATACAACAGTGGAATGAAGAAAACACTAGATAATAGCAAGAGTTTAATTCTTCCTTCAACTCCTTCCCATTAAAGTTAAGAAATGCAATGAAACCTACTATTAAAGGAAACTACAGAGGGACACAAAGGCTGTCTAAAAAAAGATATAAGCTTAACCAGGATGAAGATATTAATAATATATAGAAATATAATAAAATAATACACTAAAAGGTAGCTTGGTTGTAGTGGAAAGCACACAGGTTTTGCTTCCTAATAGACCTGAGTTTGAATCCTGGCTCTGACACTCCCTACGCAAGTTACTTAAACTCTCCAAACTTCAGTTTTCTAATGTGTCATATGGGGATAATATCTACCTTAGAGGGACGTTATAAGGTTTACAGGTAAGGTACCATGCTTAGCACAGTGCTTGACACAGTTTAAGTGGTCAATCAATGGTAGTTTTACTTATTATTTACTTGGCCCTTTATATGTCTCAAAGCACTTTCATACATATTGTCACAAAGCGAGTAGGAATAGAGAAAGAAAATACATCATGAAAGATGGCAGCATACTGTGGGGAAGCACTGGGCTTGAAATCAAACCCACCTGGGTCTAAATCTGGCTCAGCCATTTCAGAGCTTTGTGATCTGTGGCAAAGTCCCTTTACCTCTCTGAGCCTCAGTTTCCATATCTGTAAAATAGGGAGAACAGTACCTATTCAGAGTGAGAGATTTTGCTCACTTATATGCAAACCTAGCAACTAACCAAATAAATTAGCATTTCAGTTTGTGAGCTCTGAAAAAATCAAAGTTCATACTTATGAATGACAACCAAATTTAAAAGTCACAGTCGCCAAAAACTCAAATAATCTGGTATGATCCCAAAGACTTTGAGAAGAAATTTTTATAAAAAGAATATGAAGTACTCTGGAAAATATAAAATAAGAAGAATTTACCTTCTTATACCTGAGGTGGCTTCGGCAGTACCTGGATACTAGAAACAGGGTGTCTCAGGTACACTGACAAAAATTAGGTCCTTGATTTGCAGAAGCGAGTTCTGGACAATGAACAATGTCGATTCCCTCCCAAAGTACAGCCACTCTGCAAAGTTCTGTATGGCTGGAGAGCTGACTTCTCGCCATAGTATCCTTATCAATAAACAACAACTTACAAGATTACACACAAACCAAAAGGACTAGCTTAAAACTTTACAGCCAGTTTTCATTAAACTAGTTCTCTACTATTGAAAGAATTACATACATTGCATTTCTAGGTAGAGAAACACACCCATATGTGCACAAAGATGTTTACTATAGTACTGTTATTAATAGTGACAAATAAGAAATAACCTCAATGTCCATCAGTAGAATGACTAAATAAAATGTAGCTTATTCATTCAATGGAACACTATACAGTAGTTAAAAGTCATGGACTAGTGTATGTGTCAACAGGGATAAATCTCAAAAACAATGTCAAATGCAAGCCACAAAAGGATATGTATGGTATGAAACCATTTTGGTCAAACATTACAATACAATATTATGTAAAATTCTACACCTATTTAAGTAATATATTTAAAAGATTTATCTGGAAGGATGCATATCAAACTCAAAAGTGGTTATCTAATAAAAGAAACGGGGGAGCAAGTTGGAGAAGTGGCTAAGGGGACTGTGATAGTTAATTTTATGTGTCAACTTCACTAGGCTACTGAATTCCCAGATATTTGGTCAAACATTATTATTCTGGACATGTCTGTGAGGATATTTTTGGAAGAGATTAACATCTGAATCAGTAGACTGAGTCAAGCAGATTGCCTTCCCTAATGTGGGTGGCCTTCATCCACTCAGTTGAAGGCCTGAGCAGGACGGAGAGGCTGCCCCTCCCCCCTTCCTGACTGCTTTAGCTGCTCAAACTGAAGCATCAGCTCTTCTTGGATCTCCAGCCTGTCAGCTCTTGGACTGGAACTAGTCCACTGGCCTCTCCGGAGTCTCCCTCCAGTTTGCCAACTGCAGATCTTGGGACTTAGCCTCCAATAATTGTGCTGAGCCAATTCCTTCTAATCAATCAGTCTCTCTCTCTCTCTCTGTCTCTCTCTCTCTGTCTCTCTCTCTCTTTCTCTCTCTCTCTCTCATATATAGATACACAATATTATAAAAATATAATATTTACATAAATGTATATATAAAATATATATGCAAAGAGATAAATATAAATATAAATATATAGATATCATGTAGATTCTGTTTCTCTGGAGAATCCTAATAGATTTTAGCTTTATCTTTTTAATATTCTGATTTTTTAAAAGGAGAATGGATTCGTGTATTATATTTATTTCTTCAAGAAACCAAAGCATGTCAAGCCTCTATTATCATTCTCAGTTAACAGATAATAAAACTGAAAGGTTAAATGATTGCGGTAGTCCTTCCCCTTAGCTCCCACATAGACAGTTGGCAGGGAAGTTGCAAAGACAAATGCAGCATTATAAAATCAAAGTATTTGGAGCTCCTTGTTAGGACACAGATATTAAAGGTATTATGATTTCTTGATTTTTCCTTCTCACCTTCTTTTCTCAGATCTTCCACACCGAAGGGGTGAGCTCACACACACAGAGAGGAGGCAACAAATGTCTCATAAACATGGTAATTAATTCCATGATACTTTCAAGATTTGAGGATGTACCAAAAGTTATCTGATCCCCAGAGTGTGGAGTGAACACTTCTTTGGAAATCGTTGAGAATCAATGCTTCAGAAACATAATTTATGGGCATAGTAGCTACAAACAGAAATATTTGCAGTGGGAAATTCTTTTTACTCCCAGGTTAAAGGGTGGAGATAATTCTTCTGGTCAGGAAAAATGTGCTTTGAAATATGTAAGAGGAAAGCAGAAAAAATTTAAAGGGGTAAAAACTATGTGAATATTTATTAAATCCTGATCCCTTAACTATATTTCTAGGGAAAGATATATTGACATGAAATCTACTTGGGAGCTTTTCTGTTTTATTTAAAAGGAGAAAATAGGAAAATAGATGTTTCTTTCTGTTGTCAACAGGCACAGAAACCCCTTTTCCACCAAATTAAGAAAAAGCTACTGCATCTTAGATCTTGAGAAGTCTTGTGTAACTATATGAATGTCTGTAAACAGGGAGATAAAACAGTCCCTCTTTTCCTCTGCCTAGATCCAAATCAATGCTTTGACTTTTAAATTAAAAATGGATTAGTTGTTACACAAATAAAATGCCCAATTATTCAAAAAGAATTATGCATCTCTTCGAACCTGATTGTTTATCAGGATACTTCTGAAAGCTTTTTTCAGAAATCTTCCTTTTCTTTGATTAAGTGCAACTTTCTTTAAACAATGTAATTTAAATGTGTAAAACAACAATATTACATTTAAGAAATTCCAAAATGGTTACATTAACTTCTGGTTTGAATAGAGACATAGTCTTTCAAGAGACCATATAGGTGGTGCTTATATGAATGTGTGCTGATTTTTTTTTTTATTGTGAAGATTTCATTGCTTTTATCTGTAGAATCTGTTTTTAGACTGTATCACTGAGCTTTTATTAAATATCCAAGTGCATTTCAACTGAAATGAAAAAGGGTTTCTGAATTCTATAGCACCTTTATTTTGCATTATTTGTATAAATATTTAAAATTACAATCAGAATTGTGTATTACATGTGAGATCCAAGACAAATATCCTGGCTTTATATTATACCATTTCATTTCTTCTTTTTAAAATTTGTTTTTAAAATTATAAAATGTTTTACAAATACAGAAAAAATATAGAGAATAATAAAACAAACTCCTATGTACACACCACTCAACACTGTCAAATTGTATGTTTCCCATATTTATTGAAGATCTTTTTTTTTTTTTAAAGAAATAAGACTTTATGGATATAGTTGAAGTTTCTTGCCTCCATTCATTTTCCGTCTCCCTTTCTTAGAAGTGGCCACAATCATGAATTTGATGTTTTTCATTTCCATGAATGTTTTCATATTTTTATCACATATGCGTCTTTATATAAACTGTATAGAACATTGTTTTGCATATTTTAAGCTTTATTAAATGGTATCATACAATCAGTAGTAGAGGCAGTATAGCACAGTGAATAGGCCCACAAACTTTGGAACCAGAGGTGGTCTGGAATATCTGCTGTACATGTTACTAGCTTTGAGACCTTGGACAAATTACTTAATCTCTCCGTGCCTCATTTTTCTTATCTATAAAATGAAAATTCATAATACCTACCTCATAAGGTTGTTTTAAGGATTAAATGAGTTGATATATGTGAAGCACTTAGAACATAATATACTAAGCATAATGTGTTAGCTATTATTCTGTACCTTGCTTTTTTTACATAACATTTTTGAGATTTATCCATGTTGAAACATGTAGCATGAGTTCATTTTCACTACAACATAGTATTCTATCATATGAATTTACTGCAATTTATCTACTCTTCTGTGATGGACACTTAGGTTGTTTCTATTACAAAAAGTGTTGCAATAAACATACATATCTTCCTGTGCTCATATATGAGAAAATTTCTCTAGAGTTCTTCATCTTTAATTAACTATTTTTAGAAAGATACATTTTTATAAAATATGGCTTTTCTTTTTCACAGGCAAAGGAACTATGTGTCCCATCCATTCCAACGTCTTAAAAATTAACAGTATTTGTGACTTTCTGAATGTTTATAGCTATCCTCTTGAGCATCGAAATCACAATTTGGTTGAAATAATGATGTCATGACAGCAAATACTGGTCTTATTAATTAATTTTGATTGCTTTTTAATTTTTACATACTGCTATCTGAAAATTGAAGAATAGAACCTGACTTCCAATCAAACAGCATATCATCTTATACTATGTATAAAAAAATCTGATTGATCATTATACTTCAAAGGTTTCTGAGGTCTATGTCACAACAGTAGTAACTAATGAATGGCTTTTCAAACTCAGACTGCTTTGTTATTTCTTCTTGAGAAAAGAATGAATTGGTCAAGTAGGTGTTTTATTGGTCTTAACTTGCCGAATGGTAGGCTGTAAACCTTAAGTATGTTTCAACAACTCATAAAGGAATAAAGACCCCAGTGAAAAAGTCTCTGATGATTGAGATCATAGACTATTAACCTCATTAATTTTCATCTGGCAGTCCTTTCAAAAATTTATTTAAATTTTATCATTTTCTCACTGTGAAGATTGTAAGAAAGTGTTATTTTTAAAAACTGGGGAAAAAAACTTCTGATAGCCTTTTTTTTGTTCATTTTCTTGTGCCACTAAGTGATACACTTCTCCTTTAAGAATATTTATATATCTAAATGGCTATAATGTTTTGCCCTGTAAAGTGACTTTAAATTGATTCTCAAAGTATTCAATAAACCATATTTAAATCTGAAAGAATAAAACCTCAGTACGGACTCTAAATCTGATCTTTTTTTATAATTTGGCATCTAGACATCTGGATGTCTCACCTTCTGTGAAAAAAATCATCTACTTTCATTGTTGGTAGCCAGTTCTTCTTTTACAACTCTAAGGAAATATGCATCAGGTTTTATAGTTTCATAAATAAGTCAAAAAAATCTTTAAAAAAAGACTATGTGAAAGGCATTCCAAACTAATGGATATATGTACTGTTTATTGAGCACCAAGTTTTATTTATTGAGCATTTACTGTGCTAGATAGATGTTTCTACTCTCGAAGTGAGTAAGCTTACTAAGTTTGGCCAGGAAACATAAGACTATGATTCGGTATCTAAAACTGGTCTGGAAAGTGTGTTCTCTAGTGGTGGAGAGAAACAATAGCCCAGGGCTTGGAGATGAGAGGACTAGGGTGCTGCTCCTAACACTGTCACTGGACATTGTGTTATGGCATGGGGCGGTGTTCATCTCTTGACTCTTCAGTTTCTCCTCTGAGGGGGTTGATCTGAATGCTCTTCCAGGTATTTTCCACACAATTCTATGAACCGTAAGGAAGGGACCAATGTTGAATGTGGTATTCAAGAGAAACCTTATGGAGAACGTGGGGCTTCACAAAGCCCCATGAAGGATTTAGAGGCAAGCAGTTTTTAGGCATAACTAATCTGGTTCCTATTGCTAGATATGTGATTGCTTTTAGTTTACAGTGTACAATAAGTAATTACAAAACTAGGATAATGTATGTATTTACCTACTTTCTTGGGAAGGTAAGTTTGAAAGATTTTTAGGTGATTAGAGAATGGCATATTAAAATATATTATTATTTTATTATTGCGTAGGTTATTTTTGAACATGTCGACTTAGGTTAAAAACAAAATAGAATAACCCATCAGTTATAACAACACAAAAATTTCACGAATCTGAACATTATCTTTGATTTTGATTCATGGCAAATATGTCTTAACAACTGGCTCTCCAGATCTCCCTGATCTATAGCATTTGCTAATTTTCATGGTGTAAATGTTCTCACCATGGCTGATTTCACACTCCCAATGTGAGGTAACTAACTGGAGTTGGGAAGACACGTGCACAATCAGCTCTTGTGAGCCAGTGCTAGCAGGCTCTAGCACACCACCAAAATATATAATGTGTACATAAGGAATATATTTACCTTTCTTTCTGAACCAGTTAAATTGAGGACATAATGCCCCTTTTACCCTTAAATACATCAGTGTATATCTCTTAAGAATGAAGACATCCTCCTAATAACCACAATATAATGATCAAAAACAGGAAATTAACACTGACACAGTATTATTATATAATCTACTAGACCTTATTCAAATTTTGCCAATTTTCCCAATAATGTCCTTTATAGCTTAAAAAAAAGATTTGGCCCAGAGTCTAATCCAGTATTGTCTATATTTTCGAGATAAAAATGTATTTTCTCAGAAGTTTCTATCTCTAGCCCTCTTCCACTTTGTAACCCCCCCTTCATCCTTTCTTCACACCTCTTAATCTTTCCACAAGCAATTAAAGCATTAACTTCTAGTGTTTAACATTAGAAATGTATCAACGTATAACAGTAAACGTGTTACCAATGATAGACATCAAATTCTGACAGTGATTCTAGTGTTCAAATTTTATTTAATGTTGGTAAGTTACTAGTAACAAATACTGCACTCAAATTCAGGGAGTAGTCTTTGTTGTTATTAATGTTCCTGTCCCTCTTAGTTATTAATATGAACTTGGCTTTATATGCTTGCATGTGTGCCAATAAAAGAGTCTTATTGGAGGTTCTGGGCAATGCTAATTTTATTTTTTTCTGAGAATTTATAAGAGTTTATTTGAGCCAAACTGATAACATATGCTGGGGAGCAAGATCTCAAATGCTCTGGCTGGGCAATACTAACTTTAACCAACTCACTTTCAGCAATATAGGGAAATAACTTAAAAACGTTTATTTTGGGGGGGGTGTGTGTCTGTTATTCTGCTAACAATATTTTTTCTGTTCCCCGAAACTATTGCTATTTCTATAAAAACTAATACTCAATAACAATGTCACAACAGCAACAAATAAAATAAAGAATAATGTAATCTTTAAATGTTTATGGGTTTAAAATGATAAATGTCTCCTGAACATATTAAAAAATCCCGCATCACAATAGGACCTTTAAAGTAATCCATACGTTTGAGTTGATAGGTCTGCCCATGCCTTATTCAGTCCTTTTTGTTGTTGTTTATTGAATGTTGGCATTCAAAAAATAATGCAAAAGTCATCTGTCTACACAAAGAAATCCTATGACATGTTTAACTATTTAATACAAGTAACTAAGACCAGTGCCAGCATTAAAGGATAAAAGAATTAGCTGCTGATAAGAATGAATTATTTTGGCTAGTATTTCTCAAATGATTTAAGCAGAAGGCAGAATACAGCTTTTTCCTTGAGATTTCTACATATTCATACCAAGTTTTGACTTTGCTTCCATGGAGATCTGGCCATTTAGTGAAAAAAAACAGGAAAGAAAAAAAAAAAACCAGGAAAATCGAATGGATTATTATGAAATAAAGACAAAACAAAAATGTTCACTGTAATTACCATCTAATTTCAGGCTACAAAGCACATGTACCCTAAGCTTTGACTACATTTTCACTGCCAGTGCTTAGTGCAAGCCCCATGACCTCTCAGACTGTTTATCCCTTTCCACTTCGTCACCCAGAGTCATCGTTCTACAATGTCAGACTGAACATGTTGCATCCATGGCTCTCCATTGCCTGCAGGATACCACACTCCTACCTTAGGATGGCTTTCCAAGGGCTCTGTGATTGGGCTCCTGCCTATGTCTTCAGCATAAACGTCTCCAGGTCTCCTTTTGATAGAGCTTTCTGCCCTCCACTTCCTAGGCGTTAGCCAAAGGAACTACTTATAGTTCCAGGAGGAGAGGGGCTTTTGTTTTGACTCTCCATGGTTTTGTTCACACTCCACCCTGGGCAAAGCTCTTTATCTTTTGTTTGCCTAATGAATACTATGTTATTTCAACTCTTACCTTCCTTATAAACCCCTTTATGACTCCTGCCCACATTCACCTTTGTACACACATTCTACTTGGTCAGTATTCTATAATAGCACCTACAACACTTAACTGGATTCATTTGATTCTGACTATCTTCTGTCATTAGGTTGCAAGCTCTTTGAGGACAAGGACCATAAATTATTCATCTTTGAATCACCAGCCCCTATTCTATTCTGTAGCATAGGAGGCACTCAGTAAATACTGTAGAATAAAGAACAATCCTAACTTGAATTATCTAGATCAACGGTTCCCAATCTTTTTAGCATCAGGGACCCATGCTCCTATGAGAATCTAATGTATGATGATCTGAGGAGGAGCTGAGGCGATGCGATGATCCATGAGCCACTGGGGAGTGGCTGCAAATATAGATGAAACTTCGCCTGCTAGCCAGTTGCTTACCTCCTGCTGCGTGGCCTGGTTCCTAACAGGCCACAGACTGGAACTGGTCCACGGCCCAGGGTTTGGGGATCCCTGATCTAGATAACCGCTGTCCAATAATACATAGCCACTAGCCACATGTGGCTATTTACATTTAAATTTTAATTAATTAAAATTAAAAATTCAGTTCTGCTAGCCACATTTCAAGTGCTCAATAGCAACTTGTGGCTACCATACTGGACAGCACAGATTATAAAATCTGCCATCATCACAAAAGGACTAATATCTAGTGCTGATCTAGATAATTCTTCATTCTCTCATTTCAGTCTAATAAGCATTGGTTTCTACTATATGTTAACATTTGTGCCAGGCATGACGGTTATAGCAAATATGAATAAAACATATTATTATGATTATTATTTGCAAGGCATTGAAAATCTGGTAGGGAGGAACCTTGTAAAATGAGAGAGATCATTTCCATATTGAGACATCAGGGAAGACCTTTGTAAACATTTTCTCCTTTAAACTGGGCACTGAAGGATGGAGAGAATTTGAATGGGGCTAATCTTGGGAAAGGAGAGAAAATAGTATGAACAAATGTACAGAAGTGGGAAAGCACTAGAAAAATAGGAAATAATTTAGTTTGTTTAGAATGGATGGTATAGGAGCAGGGAGTAGTTGTTTAGTTTATATATTCATTCCTTCAATCATTCCGTAAATATTGGAGCACCTATCCTGTTTTAGGCTCTATACTAAGCACTGGGGATACAACAGCGACCTATACAGACATTGCCCCAGCAGAATTCACATTTATGAGTGATGAGATTTGGATAAGACTATGGAAGGCGTTGAAAGCTACCCTACAGAGTCTGTACTTTGTTCCTTAGGCTCTCATACTCAAAGTGTGGACTTTAGAACAGCAACATGGGCTGGGCATGACCTGAGAGTTTGTTAGAAATGCAGAATCTCAGGTCTCACCCTAGCCTCAGACTTATTGAATCAGAATTTGTATTTTAGCAAGATCCTTAGGTTATTCTTAAGTATAGTAACATTTGAGGGGCATTATTGTAGACCAGCTGAGCTAATGAGATAGTATGTGAGCGAATTACATTAAGTAAGGGAGTAAGAAGGTAGCAAGTGAGTAAGCATAAAAGAGAGCAAGGAGGGTAGTATTCTAATCAGTATTGGATGTAAAAGAAATGGGACATAGGACTATTACTGTGGCTTAGATGAGAAGTGGGAGGGTTCGTATGTGAGAGACACTGAATCTTTTGCATATAGATATAGCTTCAGTTCCATTAACTCATAATGGAAATATTGTATATTATTCAAAGTAAAAAAAATCAGCAAATTCAGTAACATGGTATTTGAGATGTCTTAGAAAGATGCCAGCTACTTTAGACAAGGCGTATTGGTATGTCTATTTCCTATTGACGCCACAAGTCCATCATCTACTCCTGAGTACTGAAGTATGAGGCCCTTAATTGTACAAGTTCATACGAGGGTGATGATAAGGATCCCAGAAATTAAGTCATTATATCTAAGTTCACAAGAAGCTGATTTGTAAGCTAGAAATTCAATTTATTAATTTACAATGGCATAATTATCTTTCCACTAACCAGAGATTTTTTTCTTTTATTACCGGCATTACATTTTTATAACAACTTTTAATTTTGAAATAGTTTAAAACTCATGAGAAGTTGCAAAAGTAATACAGAGAATTCCCATGAACCCTTCATGCAGCTTTCCCCAATGATAATAGCTTATATAACCATAGACTTTGTCAATCCCAGGAAATCAACAGTGATACAATACTGTTAATTTAGGTACAGACCTTATTCGGACTTCACCAGGTTTTACATATTTTTTTTGTGTGTGTGTGTTTTTTCTATGAAATTTTATGACATGTGTAGATTTAAGTAAACATCACCATGATCAGGAAACACAACTGTTCCATCACCATGAAGAAACTCCTTCCCATTAGTTCTTAATAGTTTCACCCTTTTTCTAACCTTAACCCTTGGCTACCACTGATCTGTTCTCCATTACTATAATTTTATCATAGTGTATAACTCTTTGAGATCAGCTTTTTCCACTAAGCATAATGCCTTTGAGGTCCACCCAAGTTGTTGCATCTATCAGTAGTTTCTTTTTATTGCTGAGTAGTATTCTATTGTATGAATGTACTACAGTTTGTTTAACCGCTTACTAGTTGATGGACATTTGGGTTGTTTCCTGTTTTAGGCTATCACAGGTAAACGTGCTATGAGTATTTGTGTACAGGTTTTTGTGTAAGCATAAGTTTTCATTTCTCTAGGATAAACACTCAGGAGTAAGATTGCTGGGTCATATGGTAAGTGTATGTTTAACTTTATAAGAAAGTGCCAAATTGTTTTCCAGAGTAACCAGAATAAGATCTTAAAAATTACATAAGTAATTTATGTAAAAATTACAAGTCACTGTAAAAAAATTAACATAAGGTAGCAATGTATAAAGTGAAAAGCAAAATTACAAGCCCTGGAATCCTACACCATTTCTTTCATGAGAGGTAACTGTTGTTGTTTTCTGTATATTCTTCAAGAATGTTTTATGCATATGCAAGCACATATATGTAGATGTAAATACATATATTCACAAATGGGATCACACTATATAAGCTTTTTGCAACTTGATTGTTTTTACTTAACATCTCTTAGACATATTTGTGTATCAGTAAATAAACACATACTTAATTGCTTTTAATGGTGGGCATAGAACTCCATTGTATGCCCAGTCCCTTAATGATGCCTTTTCTATTGTTGTCAGTTTCTCTTTATGACAAAGCTATAATGAAAATCTTTCTACATATATCTTTGTGGAATCTGCATGAGTATATCTGTATGATAGATTCCTAGAAATGGAAATGCTAGGTTAATTTTACATGTTGAGATACCTTTTTTAAAGTTTATACTTCCACCAATGGTATATGAGAATTTTCAGTTCTTCACCAACACTGAACATTATCAAAATTTTAAACATCTGTCAATCTGGTAGAAGTGGAATTTAATTTGCACATCTTAGTGGGAAATGAAGTTAGCACTCTTTTATATATTTATTAGCCATCTGCATTTCTTATTTATTTCTTATAGTGACATTGGTTAATGAAATCCAATGTTTCAAGTGTACAATAGTAAGTCATACATATATCACATTGTGTGTTCACCGCCCATAAATTTGTCACCACATACTTGACCCCTTTTACCCCATCTACCTCTCCCCTCCCCCACTACCTCCAATAAGTTAGTAGACTTCATATCCTTTGTCCATTTTTCTATTGGAGTATTTTTATCGTATTGATTTGTGAGAGTTCTGTGTATATGAAGGAAGTTAGCCTTTTTCATTCATGTAGTAAATATTTTCTCACAATTTACAGTTTATCTTTTGACTTTGTTTTAGTATTTTGATATACATAATTTTAAATTTCTATAGACTCAAATTTATCCATCTTTAGTCTTCTGGATTTTTGGTCCCGTTTAGAATGGTATTAGAAAATACAAAATATGTATGTATGCTGTCTAGAATAAGAGACTATCTGGAAAACCTGATTTATAATCAGAAGCTTGATTCATTTGTATGGAGTCAGAGCAAAGAGAATTGTGGGATGCTTTATTTTGACTATTTGACTAAGGCTGCTACACTGTGGGGTATGCATTTCTAGTGACCAGAATATTTTTGAATTAGTGTCTTGCCCCTTACACTGTATCAAATGTTCTAACCAACTTTCCTCTTTCAGTATTTATCAGGCACCAAAAGCTTCTGCCATTACAATATCATTTCATGAAGGACATGCTACAAATAATTAAGATGAAAGCTTATTTTACATTAGCTACATATTTCATCGGATGGCATTTTCTCATTTTGTCCACAAATCCTTAAAGTGTCTTCTTTGGTCTTTCAGTACCCTATGAAATAGATTCCACTTGTTAGAATAAGACTGAGGCACATAGCACTGTGATCTGCATATTGAAGGCTCAATAAATATTTTTTGAATGAGTTCTAGAAAAAAAGAGGGGTTACTGTGAAACAATCGTAAATATCTGTATAAATCTGCTATAAAATTTTTCTGATGTTATAACAGTTATTCTTCAGTGGTATTGTCACAAAATGAAAGTAAGTTTACTAAACAGAGGCATTTTTCAATTTTGTTCCAAGTATAAAATTGTTTAAAGTCTCAGCTACTACATAATCAGCCGAGAATGTAAATTTATAAAATAGATGAAAAATTGCACCATGTGCTATAAATGTGATGTTTAGAGTAGAAAATCAGTAGTTTCCAGCTAATACTAAAACAGGAAATCATTTAATATCAATTGATATTAAATTGGCACAATTGAACTAAATTAATGTAAAATGACTTGGTACAGAGCCCAATTTTTCTATTAGTTTAAGTGGAATTTTGCATTAACTTATATAACTGTAAAATTTCCACTACTTCCTATTTAATGTTCTAGCCGCCATCATTCTGTAACTTGAACCTATTAAAAACTGTATAACATCCTACCAAAGATAGTCTATAAAAGAAATGGAAATTTATTTTGAATAGTATTGCACTCTCCAAAGCTTTAGAAGTGAAAATGTCTTCAATTTTGTTTCTTGTTGATATTTAGATCTTTCTGTTTAACTTTTATTGTTCAGTTGATTAAATATACCATGTTTTTAAAGTTGCGGGGGAAAAAAACCAGTAAGCACAGAAGATGGGAGATAAACTAAGACACAGATGTGGAAGGAATATAATTTAAGGACTGAAAATAATCATTATATAGCATTAGGAATGCTTTAGACGTGATATCGGATGAAATCTCGATTTACACGGGCTTGCAATATTTGTCATTTGGAAAGTCTGTCTTGTTATTAAGTACATTTACTCCTTTTCCTCTAATTGAAAAGTAATTTGGTATTAAATATTTTAACCAAAAATATTTAAAGGAAACAGAAACGAATAGCTCTTAACTGAACGACTGTATGAATGTGGGAACTTCTATAACAGCAATGGAGACAACTGTAATAGGTCACTTCTTCCTGTCCTAGGAAAAGCGACGCTTCGAAGGGGACAGGCCATCCCCGAGTTTATCTCCCCCGCGTAAAAAGAGCCTGGCAGTCGAAGGGCCGGGAAACTGGATTCGAAACAAACATATACAAAGGGTGATAAAGACTTGAATTAACTATGGTCGAGGAAGCGGAAGGGGTCCGTTCTCATTTCAAACACCTTATAAGGGCGTGGGGGGGGATGTAAGAGCAGGATAAGAAAGGGAACCAAAATTTTAAACTGCGAGGCCACCCCTGCCCATGTTTCCAGGAAGAACGTGGATGAGCGGGGGAAGTGGAGGAAGTCTGGGTAGGTCCCCCTCGACTTTTTACCCAAATTTCGATATCCCCTCCACTTTGCTCCACATCCCCCTCACCTGCCTCAAGAGTCGACAATAAATCGGTCCAGCGCCGGGCCTAGCCCAGTAGCCCAGCTCCCAGCGTCTCCCAGACCCCGGAGAGACAGACCACGTTTTCTGGGAGACGTGAATCTCGAGTTGTCAAGAATAAATTTTTTTTTTTCCCAGTGCCAGGTCTTCCTGGTAGAGAATCAGCTTGCTTTCTCTCCACACCCGGAGCAAAAAGCACACAAAACAAAAACTCAAAACACAAAACCCTTAAATCACTTAGGATCAAATGCCAGAGTTAACAAGAGTTGAGTCCTTTTGGTGGTTAGGAGTAGGGGCCGCGGTTCGGGAACTAGGGCCAAGGTCCCTCGCTTGGGCGTGTCAGAAGGGACATCGCAGGGTGATGTCCAACTCGGCTGCCACTTCGGGCTGCGCGGGTGGCGGAGGGGCCCAGGGGACGAGTTCCGAGCGAGCCCGGTTTCCGATTTCCCACGGCCCAGTGCTGCGCCGAACATTCCTATCTGCCTCTGGTCGACCCCCGCCCCTGGCCCCCATAAAGAAAGAGGAAACACAGCCCTATCAGGTCCCTGGCGGAAGCGCTGCCAAACGAATGAGTAAGTCAAGCGCGGGCACGGCACCTTGTTTACCCCACTCGGCGGCGCGCCCCTGCGGGCGCCTCGTTTGGCGGTGGCGTCCGAGACGCTGCACCCAGGAGGCAGCCAGCCGCGATTGGCTGGTGACTGGGAGGAGTACGCGGAGTGGGAGGGGTGGGAGCCCCGCGCTGCAGTGCTAGCACGCTGACGCTAGATGCCGCTCCCTCCCAACGGGAGCCGAACGCGGGTTCGTGGCCGACAGATGGCGCCTGCGCGTTCCATTCGCCTCCAAGTCGCCGAAGAGCGAACACCCCAAACAATCCCGAAGCGCCACCAAAAAAAAAAAAAAAGAAAAACGAAAAAAAAAAAAACCCCGCTGATCCGGACTGCCACTTTCAAAACCCCCCACCGCTCTAGAACCGCGGGAGCTTCCGTCCCTGAGTAGAATTCGAGGGTGTAAAGAAGAGGAAGGGGAAAATATCTTGTACCAGCCCAGGGGTGAAGAAGCCCCCGGCCTGAGAAAGAAGGAAGGAGTGGGGGAGGCGAACAGTCTCGTTGCTGCCTCTGTGTACGCTGAGGGGGGAGGTAAGTTATAAAATGGCGGAGGCGAAGCTTCTAGAAGTTTGGAGGGGCACCCGGACGGCGCGGGGCCCACCATGAGGTGTGTACGGTCGAAATAGGGCGCGAGAGAGGAGTTGGGAGGAAAAGCGATTGGGCGCTCCGTTGCCATTTAATTTCCCCTCTTCCTTTGCCCCCAGCGGGGCCAGCCGTAGACCGGGTGGCCAAGTCAAGGCGGGGGTACTTGTCATCCCCGCATAACCCCTAGCCCTTTTCTCCGTTGTACCAAGTCGCTACGTCCACACTGTCAAGGAACTTCCAGCCCCCTTCTTCCCTACCTCCTACTCCTAGAGTGGCTTTCTACCGCAGGACTCTTCTTTTCGACTACCCTCCCTGAAGATTTTCTCTTCCTTCCCTCGCCCCACTCTCCCTCGGGGCCTCTACGGAGACCACCCCCCTCCCCCCAAGGGTGGCCCAAAATGGAGAACGCAGAGCAGCGCAAGATGGAGGCTCCGCTTCTCTGTGTAGCATTAGATTTAGGTGCCTTTTCTCTGGCAGGCTCTTGAGGCTGGGAGAGTCAAAACTGGAGGTGGGGTGGAGTGCGAGCCGTAGTCGGGGGAGGCAAGCCGGGGAGGCTGTGGTTGGGTGGGGGAGAGCGCGGTATCGCGGTGAGGGGAAGGAGAGCAAAATGGTGTGCTGGGGAACTGGGGAGGGGGCATAGAGGAGTTTGAAGTTGTGTATATTTGGGCCTGACCTCTGAGGGAGAGGTACCCACTTAATTCTTGCCACCTCCTCGTGCCCCTCCCTCCCCTTCCCTCCTTCCTTCCTTCCTCCTCCTCCCCTCTCTCCCTCCCTCTCTTCCCTTCCAGAGAGGGAACAACATTCATGTGACGGGCCCCTCTGCTTCTCCCCCGCCCCATCATCTCCAGCGCGTGGTGGGGGAACTGCTGGGGAAAGCGATTGGCATCGATCTCTCCATCCCTTCCGAGGCCCGACTTCGGTCAGTTTTCTTCGGACAACAATTTTATAAATAGGTTGGGGTCTGGCGGTGTTGTCCCCCGCGTGCAGCCCTTGCCCCGAAGGGGGCCCTGCCTGGCTGGCATGGGAGGAAGGGGGGAAGGGCGGGAGTGGAAGGCTGTTTGTTGGGGCTTTTGCCACTTTGTTTTAGTTTTAGTGCTGCTTTTCGTTCCCACTCCCAATCTGCGCTGTCTTTCTTCTTCAAGAGACACGAACTGGATCTGATCCCCACCCAGGTAGGTACAGCTTCTGCTTTTTCCCTCCACACTTTATATCTATGTGGGGTTGACTTTTTTCTCTCTCTCTCACCTGCTGATTTGTGGATTTATGATTTTAGGGACGAAAAGGGTCAGATGGGCCATTGGAAAGAGACGGTGTGGGAAACAGCATCAAGTAGTTTCGCAAAACTTTGAGCCCCATTCCCATTCTGGCCTACATTGTAAACGTATTGTTGATTTCTGCCCTTTTTTTTTTTCCGTCGCGAGAATGTCTTGTTTTGCTTTTAGTTTTTAATAAGACGCTGTACTTTCGACATTTAGTTTCCGCTGCCCCTTGGTGTACATGTCATTTTATTTTTAATCCTGAACTGTAACGGGTTTTATCGTGTGATTTTTTTCGTGCTGCTGTGTTCAGCTTTAATTTTTAATATCACATTAGTAGTTTCATCCGGTTTGTGACTTTCTCCGTGGCCTAGAAATGTTTTATACGTTGTTGCCTATCACCGCCCTCCTTTCTCTTGGAGTTTTTAAATTGGGGGTCATGGTGTTCGATTAAATGTTTTTTTGTACAGTTCACGTGATATATCTATTAGAAACTTTTGATCTGTAGGATTAGGTTGAAGTAAATGAAAAGCTTGTGTTGGTTTGAAATTTCCCGTGAATATCTTTCTCTCACACTGGAGTGTAAATTCTATACCCCTTTTCTCCCACGGACCGCCGTATTTCACAGCAGCCACACCCTGCATTTGTCTCGGTGGATTGGACTCATTATCAGCTAATTTAGTGACTCTTAAACCACCATGATGGAACTTGCTTAAGCACGAAGCTTCCTTTCCTGTTTAGTCCTAGTGGTTAGTGTCGAAAGAGGAATAATCGAGGTTTCTTGATGAATCCTGGTGCAGTCCAACCTCTGCCTTTTTTCTGTTGTCTTTTTCCTACTCCGGGCTGTTGGCGGTGTCAGCACCGCTGCTGGGGGCGGGGGGTGGAGGGGAGAAAGAGTCGGGTTACCGAAGTGCGTCATTCCTGGCTCTAGCAGGGCCTGCTCGGGAGCTGCTGGTGTTTGTTACTGTCCTCGCAGCACTTTCCTGCCAACCTTCTCTCTGCGTATTGGTTAGGAGCTAAAGCAGGAGGCGGTCTCCTAATTCTATCTGTGGACTAGCGCGTTGCGTTTAAGGGTATATATGTGGAACTGACAAAAAAAAAAAAAAAGACCGGCCCCGGAAAAATGGATACATTTTTGTTTAATGACATATAATTCAGGTAGTTTAGACTTGCTTTCATATATTTTTCCAATGAACGATGGAGTTAATTTTGAACATTTTAAACCACTTAACGTTAAAATGCCTGGTTTTCTTTCTACATTGATATCTATAATTAGGGATCAGGAGGACCAGTTAAGGCATAAGTAAGTGTTCAGCGGTCTTTCAAGTGGTTGAATTGTAATTTTATGACACATGTTAAACAGTCTTTTTTCCTCATTTTGAGCCAAGGTGCTACATAGATGCAAGCTAATTGCACATGTTAAAGTTCATTTTCATCACACTCCTATTTATCCTTTTAGATATAATTTTAAATATGTCCTCAGGATCTTATAGACGTCATTAAAATTCTTAAAGATGGCTATTTTTTTTGTTTGTTTTTAACTGAATTCTTAAATTCACCACGTAACAAGGAGTCGTGTAGAGGGTGGCTGTATAGCTATCCTGTTAGATTCTTGTCTTGCTAGTCTTAGATACTTGCTAGTGTTATCTTTGGATTTTTTCTCAGTGTACTTCCGGAGCACAGTGTCTTCCTCTTAATTCTTTTCTGAAGATAATAATTGGGGGAGGAAGTGGTGGAAGGTAGAGATCAAGCAAAAATAGCCTTGAGTTGATAATTGTAGCTGGATGGTGAGTACAGGAGAGCTCATTGTACTATTCTCTCTACTTTTGTGTATACTTAAATTTGCATAATTAAACTTGAAAATTTTTCAAATTGTCTTGCAATTTCGTTGTAATGACTTAAATTTATATTTACATATCAGTTATTTGCATGGGAAACTTGTGCTTGTGTATAAGTAATTACACAATGCTAATATATCAGCTTACAAAAAGTATTTAATTTGAACCCGTGTAGAAAAAGCAATATAAAAACTTATAAATTGGTTGAACTTTAAATGTTTGTAACTTAGTCTGAATGTGCTCTACTTTTAGTTTCTTTTTTAATCCTTTGAAAATAGGAAAATTTCATTTGCAAATTTTGTAAATTCTGCTTGGTGTCTATTTCATTAAGTTGGAGTTACAGTGAGTCATCAGTATGAAAAGATTTACTATTAATAGGAGGGGCTTTGGCAGTTTGGAATAAGTGACAGTGGAAGGGATTCAGGTGCCCTAGGGAGCATTCCTGGTAGGAAGATTGAAGTAGGAGTTGAAATCAGTTTCAGTATTTGGTGTTTAATGAATGGATAGAGAAAAGAATTGGAAAAGAAAAGTACTTACTAGCCATTCTTTCCCACCGTGAAATAACTATAGCATTCCGAGGTATCAGAGACTGGCAGTGGGGGAGGGGGATTTTTTTTAACCCGTATGAAAATGGATGTTTGCATACGAAATGAGTTAATCTCCCCCAAGGATCTGGTGCTATAGTTAAAAGTTCATATGTAAAGTATTTTAATGTTTCCTATTACAAAAATTCTGACCATTACCCATCAACTAAAATAAAAGTGCAATGCAGTTAAAACTCTGTCTCCTTAGAGTATTTGTGAATTGCTCCTAAATTCTTTGGAGGTAAGTGCCTTACTTTCTGCAGTTTTGTGGTGTTCAATGTCAGGGTTTTTCTCATATGATGTATTTTTGAATATATGTTAAAGTTCTAGAGAATCCAAAATAATGGATATTTAATTTTGTTCGATGAAGTGTGTTCCTTAATTGTGAAAACAAAATTCCACCTTCCTCTGGGAACAGACATTTCATAACTGTTAATATTAGTTTGTATATTTCATATTCATTTTAGCTTTAGAAAGATGTTAACATATTTTGAATTCTTATTTGCAAATAATTTTAAATAGATGATGATTGTGGCTTCAGATTTATTGTGCTGAGACAACAGCTAAACTACTAAACCAACAAATTATGAGTTTGGTAATTTTGAAGTCTATTTAGTTAGGATCTTTTTTAAAGCCCAAACACTTAGGATTTTAATGAAATTAAGTTCTGCATTCCTTTTTCATTTGTTCTTTAAGACCTTATTGACTTCAGGACCCATGGCCTGAAGAACTATGAATTAAAATGGGTGGTGAACAGGCGCAAGCTCAAATTATCTTTTGGGAATATAGGGTTAGATGTGAAAATACACTTTGGACAGTTTAGTAATGCATAATATTCTGCATGTTTAACTGATGTCACCCACAGTCATGTGGAGGAAGGGAGTAAACAGTGAATAGCATGTTCTTTTTACTTCGGGTTCTTTATAATAGATGGAAGACTTCAGTTTTTTGATGCTGCAAGTTAACTTTTGAGCTTAAAATTTACGTTAACATACACAATGATCTACTACAGCTCAATGGGATAACATTCATATCTCTTTAATGTGACTTTTTTGTGTCTCACGCTTTTTGTTTGTTTTTTTTTAAAAAAACCTCTTGTATTAGTGCTCTAAAATTGCTATTAGATTATTCAAAGCCTTGAACGTAACAGTAACAGTTTTACTGTACAGTGGAGCACTATGGTATATCTTTGGAAAGTTGGGGAGCATAGCAAAGGAAAGAGTTAATCTCAGCAATGGGTATCAGTATATGTGTGATTAATCATTGGAGAGTAAAGAAAAACCTTTATAGGTACAGGTTATTTTAAAAGTTCTTTACATTTTCCTTTTGTAATTTTCTACTTTTGATATATGTTTAAGACTTAATTTGTGGTTCAATAGTGATCCTGTATAATAGATCTCCAGCTGTAATGAGCAGTGGTTATTGCATGTTCTGTCTGGCCAAAGATATGTGAGAAAACAAAATTGTTAGTTTGATTTTTTTTCAGTCGCCTGAGTTGCCTGCTTTGCATTTAATTTAACCAAATTGTATATATCTTCAGTGTAAATGGTGTTGCTTGGTGGAGTCTTAATTTTTGTATATGCACATTAAAAAAAACTACGTCTTTTTAGCAACCGTGGTAATCTGCCTGAATTGTGTTTTATTTACTTACTTATTTTTCTATTATGTTTATTATGTTGAAACAGTAGTTATTTCTAAATTGTGTTTTTAATGTATGCTTACAGTTCTATATTTGATAGTAACCAATAGAAAACAAGAAGTCTTTACATAAGCTTTGTCTAGTCAAGAGATTATTGGAGTTGTTTTAAACTCTCCTTCTGCCAAAGGAAGAGAAGGTGAACAAGGTTAATGGTCTGTTCTTTTTTATTCTTTTAATTGGAAAATACATGGCTGGGCTTGATGAGACAAACTAGGGAGATTTCTATAAACTGTGGATAATCTCTAATATACAACTCGAAGGTAGAATTCCTTTATAAAAAGTAGTTTAAATTCTGCTAGGGGTGGGAACAAGTCCTGTTTACACTGTTGCATGGCTAATATTTGTTGTAATGGGATTTGACCTATAACTTGTTGATCCTGAGATAGTCTAAGAAAGTCCTAATTTACTTGCTATTTGAGTTCCTTTTGAATGCCAAAAACTGCTATATGTTTTAACATGTATTGTTTAATTTTCTCAGCTACCTTGAATTACAGGTGGTTATCATTTTTCAGATGGGGAAATCGAGGCTCTCAGAGTAAATGACTTGTCACATAATAATTTGCAGCCTGAATTC
Source organism: Pteropus medius (assembly GCF_902729225.1). Lineage (NCBI taxonomy): Eukaryota > Metazoa > Chordata > Mammalia > Chiroptera > Pteropodidae > Pteropus > Pteropus medius. The sequence goes on along the minus strand of NW_024345861.1, from coordinate 3,480,689 downwards.
ACACCAGAATTAGTTTGGTCTCAAAACTTTTGTGCCTTTTCGTTAAGCTCAGTGATTTCCCTTAACTGTTTTAGGTCTTGGGTTATCTATAACCAGAAAGCATGTGTCATTTTAATGTTATAAAAACGATTTTTTCATGTATAGTGCAAGATAAACAGGGTTAGATGAGTTGCTGCCTGAAGTCTAAATTGTGTTTTATACTATTAGTCGAAATAGTTGAAATAAATCTGAGCTTTGGTTTTGTTTGAGTATGCTCATTTTACAAAAGTTTGTGGGATAATATGTTGAATTCTTTTTTTTTGGTCATACTACAGAAGGTAGAATGGTTTCACTTTTTTCCTCCTTTAGGTCATTTATACTCTATACTGAATGTAGGCTAAGTGTGTCTGAGAATAGTTCTCCCCAATCATTCAGCTTGTTTATTGAGTGGTTGGTTTTGAAATTAAAATTTAAATGACTCTTTTATAATTCACTGCTCTGATTGGTTCTGTAGGGGGGGATTGTTTTTGTTATCTAATGGTACTTTAAAAATATTTTAAGTGTTAGTATCTTCTGTGTTTCTACTTTCTACTCTAGTTTATCTTTTCACTTTATTAAATTTTGTTGTTTTTATTTTTATCAGGTAATAGATAATATCGGTGCCGCGGATTATTAGATTCATTAGTGATCAGAATCGATCTCGGCTTTCTTTGCTTTTCCTCTTTCTCCTTCCTGTGTTTCATAAACTATAATTAGAATTTTTCTTATCTGAAGGAATGCTAGATGTTGGATATCTAGCCTAAGATAAATTAGTGGAGATGAAGTAAAGCTGAATATATTAGTGCTTTTCATAGCCGTGAGTCAAATTTATATACTTTGTGTTTATCATTCATTTAAGCTCCATTCTGTAGGAAATAATTTTTCCAGGTGATGCGGTGTTCTGTCCAGATGCTTTGTTCAATATTGAGTCTTTTCATCTGTATTTTCCCTTTTGTACTCTAAGGATACCAAGACCCTGGTGTCTCAAGGTATCCATTGAATTAATTTCTCTCCTGTGCATTTAGAAAGATACCAATTATGTACCATTCTTGGGAGAATTCAGGAAATTGTCACTCAAATCATTTTCTGAGTTCCGTGGTTAACATAAGGAACCCTGGTTGAGAAAGGCTGCTAGAATATTCAGAGACTTGGTTTGGCACTAACCAAATTTTTACTTTCAGTTCCTTTCCTGTCAGTAACTAATATAGTCTCTACTAAAATTTATGTGTGATAAAATGTGAATGCAATTGATAATATTGCCATCTCTGTGGGATAAATTGGTTAGTGTTGATTTCAAGCAGTTAGTACTACTTAGTTGTTTTAAAGAATTGAATGTAGAGCGTTAAATGCCTAATTTTATTTGTAAAAAGGAATATTGTAAAAGCTCTGTTTATTATGCAATTCAAAACTTTTTATAAAGTCTTTGTCAGCGACTATAACATTAACAATAGCTAACACCGAGGTCTCACTATATGCCAGACACAGTTACAGATGTTTTATGTGTATTAGCTCACTTAATCTTCATAACCTTACGGGGTAGGATGAACATATGATTTATTGTTCAAACCAGGATACTTTTGAGACCGAAAGAGGGCACTAACCAGATGACATGCTGGGAAGATAGTATAAACTAAGACCGTCTCAGAGAAAGTAGAATGTATGATGACCCTAATTAATACTTTTTCAGAAGAGGAAACCAAAGCATAGGGAGGCCAAGTAACTTGCCCAATTAGTAAGTGCTAGGAAGGGATTTGAAACCACTACAGAGATTTCTTTGGACATGAAAGTGATTTAAATTACTTTAGACTTCCATATTCTGAGAGTTTGTTTATTTTTACTCTTTTGGAGAAGTTTTTATTGGGATGGGGTCGATAGTAAAAGATGAGATAAAGTGTTTTTTTTTTTTTTAAAGCTGGTAGAATTTCCAGTTGGCTTTTTTCAAGTGACTGTTAATACTTCAGTGATTATGTGTCTTAATGTTGAAAAGCAACTTCTCTGAGGTCTGCCTAAATAAAAAAAGAGAACTCCAGGATAATTATTTTTACTGTTTACATCTGTGTTTGTTTCCCTTACATATTCAGACTCCTTTACCGTTTTCTTAGGAGGAAATGTGAATTGTATAATGTGATATTTCATGGAGGTTCTGATGTAGAAGATGAAAAAAAAAACTGAAAGGAGTATTTTCTGAGTAGGAAGAGTGGTATTAGAAAAGAGGAAAAGTTTCAGTTTAGGGACTTATCCGAAGTTAAACTGATTCGGTAACAATTTGAAAGTTAAGTCTTAAAAGAGATTGGTGTGTCATTTCATAAAATTAATAGTTCTCTTTTATTTTTGGTGACCTATGTTTGCGGTACCTCCCGCCCCCAAAAAAATGATTACCGTAGGTGAATTCAAATATTTGGAGAAATAATTTCAGCATAATCACAGATTTACTATATTGTAAACTAAGATAGTTCCCCTTTTTTTTCTTTTAGTAAGTGTGAGTGGTAGAGATCTAATCTGAAGAAGACTTCAAGTTTTGTTTTCATACTTGGGTATTTTAATATTTCATTGAGGAATTCACTTTTGGGAGTTTTGTTGATGTTTTTTGAAAACAACCAAGAGGTCATTAAGTAGGTCTATTCAGTTTTTAGAAAGTATTTTATTTAATTTAGTTCATTAAAGCTGTCATGAAATTAGAAGGGACGTGGGGAACTGCATTTCTTAACAGGTGAAAGAATTTGAGTGAATGGTAGGCAAAAGTTTATTTCTCATGTATTTGATTTATTATATAAAAGTAATAGTTTTTAAAAAAGCTATTGCTGGTTTTTAATCTGGGGCCCATGGGTAGGGTGTAAAGTGTGTGTGTGTGTGTGTGTTCAGGTTCTCAAAAAGGTTCATTCATTGTTATATCAGCTAGTACTGAAAGTGCCTACAGAATCGTGGATATACAGTGGTAAACTAGGTTATATAGTCTCTGCCCTCAGGAAGCATTGTCATTTGGGCTTTATCATGGGGAGGGGTTAAAAATAACCCTTTAAAAAAACATTATGTACTGGATTATTATATATTAAAGAATATTAGGCTAAAACCAATAGCCATCAGTCAATACAGTTTTGTTACAAGTATTTAAAAATAGGGTTTACTCTGGATAGCTTTAGGGGGAAAAGAACAATTGAGGACTGTTAATGAAGCCTTGGAATGCTTCAGTGTTTGGTAGTTGTTACATTAAGTTAAAAGAGCCCATGATCATCCCCTATAACTAGTTACTATTATCCAAAGGTTGAAACCTTTCTCAATGATATTATGATTCTGTGTAAAAGCAAAAGGCTCAATCAACAATCATTTTGTTATGGGACTCTTGTGTCTTTATTTCAAGTTCTAAATGCTTGCTTTAAAATAGGAATTTAAATTTATATATGCTAATGTTTTACTTTTGGATTCTTTGTTGGAATGTTCGTTTGAATGTCTTTGTAACTATATGATTCTCATTAAATTAATTATATATGATACGTATGATGATTTATTTAAGTTTGATATATTTGAAGTATTTCCATTTCAGGTTTGGGATACATGATATCCTCTTTTCTTGGCTTTCTAACCTTTTTTTCTCTTCAAAACCAAGGAGAAATTTTCTGTACTCACCAGTGTGTCTACTGTCTTGTAGCTAATTTACAAATTTTATGGTGACTAGAATAGTATTACAAAGAACACGGTTAATATCCTCTTACTAAAAAAGGCCTTTTTTGTGGTTTAAAGAAGTAGTATTAAAGATAGGAATGTGAACCTTTGAGGATTTCCCTTCTTTACTAAAGAAGTAGAGAAAACGTAGGAAATATTAGCAAAGCCATAATGTTTTCCCTTTGGGATATGTCCCTCCCTGTTTCCACACTCATCCAGGCCAAAAGACATTCCTCAGACTTTATCCCTGGCAGGAGAATTGGGGAAGTGGTGTTAGCTATGGCTGGCAGGGAAGCAGAAGCATGAAGGTATGTTTTTGAAAAGCAAATTTGTCAATGACAAATGGATTTTTCCAGCTCTGAGTATATGTACTTTTTTGAGTTTTGATTAAATATCAATGCATAATGTGCTACTATTCATTGAAGACTATTCAGTAGTTGGGTGTTCTAAATATACTTGAAAAATTTCAGATAGATTATTTGGACAATACAGGATATTAGAAAAGATCCTTTTGTAGGGAATTATTTCCTAAACCTTTGAAGTTAGACTGAACAGTCACCAGGTTGCTGCAGAAAAATAGCAAACCTTACTTGAGAGGTAATTATTTGTGTGTGTGTGTTTATAAGTATGTGGTGTTTTAATGTACAATATTGGCGAATGTCCAAATTTGTCTCATAACTAGATTATTAATTTTTCCAGACTAGGAATTATGTTTTTATCTGATTTTGAAACCTTGTCTCATCGTGTAGTACATATACAAGTTCTCAAATAATTGAATTAAAACCTTAGTTTTTCTAGAAATGTAACTTTGCATTATAATTACATTTTTAATGTTCATATTAAAGAGCTGTATATTGGAAGAAAAGTAGTCAATTAGTTTCCTCTAGTAGGCTTTGCATTAATGATAAGCTTTAAGTTTGTATCTACAGGATATTATGTACTAGTTGTACCACGCTCCTTAACACCATTTTTTTTATTTTTATTTTTTACAACCCTGTAAGGTAGTTTGATGGTTATTTTCATTTACTGAGGTTCAGAATGGTTAAGTGACTTGCCCAAGATAACTCAGCTAGTAAGTAGCAGAGTTTTCTTTTGAATCCAATTCTAAGTCCAGCATTCTTTACACGGTGATACACTGCCTCCCAGTGGGATGACGTATAGATTTTGTAGTGATAACTTTTTGGAGGTAGAGAATTAAAGGAGACAATCCTAAATTGATGAGACTTAGGCAGACATGGGGAGAACGTGCAAAACTCAACACAGACAGTGATCCTGGCAGGAAATTGATTTATTTTCCATCAACATAGCAAAACGATGTTGAATGAAATGACATTTGAGAATCTGCTGTACCTAGGAAGTAGTGGAGCCTTGATGAGAACAGGCAATTTGGCTATAGAATCCATGTTCATAGCGCTACAGCACTATACTGCTGATTAGTTGACATTAATTTGAGTGGTTTCCTCATCCTGGCAATGTATTTAAGTCCTCTCTTTAATTGTGGAGCTATGTTTGTTCATCCTTATAGGAATTTTAGAGGTCAGCAGAGGATTAGGCAAATTTCTGATCTTCAGGTTCCCAAGTATAAAATAGATATAATCCTATTTGCCTTATGTTATTATGGAAGTTAGATAACAATACCTTTTCTGAGTGTACCAAACAACATCATGAGGGTTTTGCAGACATGGTAACCCCCAGGTAACTAATATTCTCATTCATTGAGTACATTTCTTGTGTCAGAGACCCGATGTACTATACTACCTTTACTTGTATAGGCCAGCGGTCCCCAACCCTTTTGGCACCAGGGACCAGTGCTTCTATGAGAATCTAATGCCTGATGATCTGAGATGGAGCTGAGGCAGAGATGGTAGTGCTGGGGAGCAGCTGCAAATACAGATGAAGCTTCGCTCACTTACCCACCACCGCTCACTTTCTGCTGTGAGGCTAGGCTGGGGACTGGTGCAGCCCCTGGCTCAGGGGTTGGAGACCCCTGATGTAGGGGATATTATACCCATTTTACAGATGAGAAAAACGAGGTCCAAAGAAATTAAGTAATTCACCTCAGGGCCTTTGTACTTGCTGGTTCCTCTGCCTGGCTTTGTTCCTCATTTCTTGAGGACATTTTGCTCAAGTAATTAGCCTTTCACTGAAGCATTCCTTGGCTATGCCATGTGAAATAGTGTCTTTTGTCCCTAGCACTCCCTTTCCTCCTTACTCTGCTTTATTTCTTGGCAAGGCTCTTTTCACCATTAAACATAACATGGATTGTCTCTTTCCCCATGCTAGAATGTAAAGTCAGTGGGGGCATGGATATTTGTCTTGTCTTGTTTATTGTCTTAACCCCAGCACCTAGAACAGTGTTTGAGACATAGTATAGATTGTACAATATTGAGTGGATGCATTGTGTGGTATGCTGAGACTCGCTAGACTGACTTTCAAGCTGATCGTGAATTAAACTGATTTAAGTTTTTAAACTGATTTAATTTTAATAGACCAAGATGGGCATTCCCTGGAACAAAAGAAGTCAAGTATTGTGGCATGTGCTTGGGTCTGTTTTGGTGTGGGAGTGGGGACACAGTTGAGTCTGAGTTGTAGTTCTTAGAAGCTTATTCTCATGAATTGCCTTGAATCCCAGGAGGAGTCTGTGCCCTGGTCTCACTTCTAGGTTCTGTGAAGCTTTTTCTCTCTTAGTAGAGGTCTGCCATCCAGCTTTTTCTTACTGCTTAAATTTCAACACCTCATTTTGCCTAAAGATTCATTCATTGACCAATTATGGTATATTTGTGATGTGTAGTTTTGAGCTAGTTGTGAAGCAAGGAGTTAGTTGACTTAAACAGGATTCCTGGCTTTGTCATTTATAATTTAGTAGGAAATAACATACATAAACCACACGTATGTACATATATTGTTTATATGTTTTAAAAAATTGCTATGTATTGAAACTTTTAATAATTACGTTTTAGTCAATATTTTGATAGCACATAAGTCATTATTTTCTGATGTCCTGGAAAACATACCTCTTTGTTTCTACTAAAAAAATTTCTTGCAATGTATGTAGTTGGAACATAGCAATAGATAATGTCGTACTACTATGCTCTTGCATTTAAATGGTAGCAGATTTTGGAGAGAGAGTCGAATTGTATTTTAGATACTTCAACCTTAAGCTGATATTATTGCATCTGGAGTTCAGCAGATAGAAGAGCAGGAGACAGGGATATACATTTGGGATCTCTATGCATAGAGTATATAGGCTTTTAGAGCAGGGAACTTATAAATAAAAAGCCAGAGGGTCAGGGATGAAAACCTCATTGCTATTTGGATAGCAATGGGACCGTTAATAGAGTGGTCAGGGAAATAGGAGAAAATCTAGGAAAATGTAGCATAAAATCCATAAGCATCTCAAATTTGAAGAGAATCCTGATGGCATGTTCTCTATCTGGGAGATGCTTTTAAATTGTATATGATATAAAAGCTGTTGTTCCAGTTATGTCAAGTGGAAATTATCTTTAAAGCTGGTATAATCAGTGATTATCCTTGTGTAGATTGTTTTCTTTGTGGCTTTTGGATATTGAGTTCTTCTACACAGACCTAGGTTACCAAGAATAAGGATAAGCTGGGAAGTGGTCCAGGGCAAGGGAGGACCTATCTGGCTTATTGCATTCTAAAAAGTTAACTAAAACTTTGTTGGACTTATTTCATATGAAACATTTATATTAGTGTGGAAAAACAAAGAATTGATTGTGCTTAAATATGTGAGTGGTATTAGATAATATACTGTAATTTATGTACTCTTCAAAATAGCTGTGATAATTATGATTGGATTTGCTGGAGTCTGTTTTGAAAAGGAAAACCTTTTTCTTTTTTCTCTGTACTTTCATGTGAAATAAGTGCATAGCCAGCCACTTACAGTTTTCTTCAGGTTTTATGGAAAAGTTAACCTTGGGTCAAAATAATGCCAGATATGAATATTTTATAAAATCTTATTAACTTTTCTGCTTCTTGGGAAAATATTTCAAAGAGAAATTATTATTAGTCTGAAAAACCACTCATAATTCTACTTTCTTCATTCCAAAAATACTTATTTTAATTTTGGTAAAATATACATAAATTTTACCGTTTTAACAATTTTAAGTGTAGAATTCAATAGCATTAAGTACCTTCAAATTGTGCAAACATCACCACTATCCATCTCCAGAACTTCCTCACCTCATAAGGAAACTGTTTACCCATTAAAAATTCCCTGCCTTCACGCCAACCTCAGTGTCTAGTAACGAGTGTACTGCTTTGTGTCTCTATGTATTTGACTATTCTTCGTACCTCATAGAAGAGGAAGCATAGACTAATTTTCCTTTGGTGACTGGCTTATTTTACTTGGCATAATGTTTTCAAGGTTCATCTATGTTGTGCATGTGTCAATTTCCTTCCCTTTTAAGCCTGAATAATCTGTTGTATGTATATGCCGCATTTTGTTCATTCATCCGTGATAAACACTTGGGTTGCTTCCACCTTTTCACAGTTGTAAAAATGCTGCTAGATCTACTTTCAATTCTTTTGTGTATGTTCCCAGAAGTAGAATTGATTCAAAAATATTTGAGTGTCTAGTATGTGGCAGGCACTATGTAAGCCCTTGAGGATATAACAATGAACAAGACAGGCCTGTTCCCCGCCCTCACAGAATTTAAAGTCTTGTTAGGGAGAAAAAAGATTAAATAAGCACTACAATTAAATATGTTAAGTGTTCCAAAAGGGTAAGTACAGAGTTCCATGTGCATGTTTTATATGGTTATAATTATGTATATATTAAGTGAAAATAATACAGAACATCAAATGATTTTCCATATTTCGATATAATCCCCATGTATAACCCTACTTCGCTACCCACCACCACATGGAGAATGCTCTTCTGCTTCTTTTCATATTTAAAAACAATGCACCTGGAATTTATTTTTGACTATGATGTGAGGTAGGGCTATTGTGGTATTGTGATTTATAAGAAATATATATTTGGTCTTCCTCCCATTTCTGGTACAGAGCTCCCCAGATCCTTGGCATTTCTGAAGTACCAAGAATGAAAAGGTGTCTCTTATGTTAATGAGGCGACTTTTGGAATGCACCTAAGGATGGGGGTTGGTTGGTTGCCGGTACTCCCAACCTGCAATTAGAGGGTTGGAACTTTCAGTCTTACCCCCTCCCCCTCGATCTCCAGGGAGGGGAGAGGGGCTGGAGATGGAACTCAGTCACCAATGGCCAATGATTTAATCAGTCATGTCTATATAACGAAGCCTCCATTAGAACCCAAAAGAACAGGGTTCGGAGAATGATTTGGGGAGAATGGTGCCCTCTGGGAGGGCATGGCATGGAAGCTCCAAAACCCTTCCCCATACCTTGCCCAATGCATCTATTCCATCTGGCTGTTCTTTTATAATAAACTGGTGATCTAGTAAACAAAAGGTTTCTCTTAAATTAATTGAACCTGAGAAAAGGGAACCTTGCCAGTCCCTCAGAAGCACAGGTAACAACCTGGACTAGCCACTGGTGTCTGAGATGGTGAGGGAGGAAGTCTTGTAGACCTTAACCCTTAAACTGTAGAATCTGGTGCTATATCCAGCCTAGATGGTATCAGAATTGAGTTGAATTATAAGAAACCCAGCTGGAGAATTACTTGATGTGCTGCGTGGAAACCCCTGAACGCATATTGGAATTGGTTCTGATTGAGAACCAATGTAGCCATTCACATTTTTGTCTTTTTTTTTTTTTTTTTTTGCAGCGTAGGGGGGGTCTTTTATTTTGTGCCATACCATGAATTACTTACTTATTTTTCTTGCTGTACATTTGTCTCTTTCTCCTCTGATTTAGATGGCATTGCTTCTCTGCGTTGCTTTGGTTTTTTCCCTTAATTATGTCCAGTGGGATCAAGCTGTAAGTCAGTGTGAAATTTTAAAGCTCTTTGTAAATGAACATGTATTGTTTTCCAATAGGGTTGTACTTACCTTACAGTGCCTCCATTGCTGTGGTATATGATAACCACATTATCCTTGCTTTGGCTATATTATAAGCAGTTTGCCTGTGGTATTTATTTCAGGTTCCTTTAATTTGTGTTCTTTTGATTAATAGCTAGAATGAATATTTCCCCTTATTTTTAAGCAAGGTACTTTGAATGTCACAGATAACACTTAAGTTTAATCTGAGGGTCTTTTAATTATGAGTATATAGTAGTTTCCTGGTTAATTACTGGTTTTTAATATTAGGTAAGTGTATCTAATTATTTTAAATTCGTTTTGTGTATTATTTTGTAATGCCTGTTAACCTTATTCATGGTTTTGGTTCATTTCAGTTTATAGACAGCAGTTGCTTAGGAAACCCGCAACAATCTATGCATCCTTTTGTCCAGCCCAAGAGTGCTAAGTTGCATTCAGTGGACAGTTTGTGGATGAGCTGTGCTCAAGTGTTTTATAAATTGTAAATAGAGTATGAGAAACCAATGTGGAAAGCCCAGGTTTTTTTTTTTTTTAACTCACTGCAATGTAATCTTTTTAGCAATGAAGCATACAGTGAGATTAAAACTTTGTTAGTAGTTGAGTATGTTTCTTGATAATGTACTTTTTAGTCATGAGCAGGCTAGAGAAAGTAAAATTGGCTGTTGGACATCATTCTTTAAAAAAACAATCACATGATTACATTTATGGTTATGCCAAGTAGGAGTCCATAGACTTCCCCATCTGAGAATTTGTCAGTGCCAAGGCATTTTGAAACCTTGGGAAAAGATATGCTTCTTTAGGATAGCTGAGAATGTTTGGGACTATCTAAGTTTAGTGATTAAAGATATACTAGCAGCTTTGTAGTGAAAAAAGTTTTAGATCTGGGAAGAGAAGTCCAGAGCAAGTGGAAATATAGAATAGTTAATTTTCAAACTCTATAGAGTAAGACTTATTTTAATTAGTTACAAAATGTATTTATAGCTTTAGTTAAAATGCTCATACATATTATGTGTAAATGTAGTAAATGGAGCCCTGCTCCCCTCGCAACACAGTCACCTTGTTTTATTTTCATGGTAGCTTTTACTACTACTTGGCATTTTCTTGTTTTCTTGTAGACTTTCTTCACCTTACTAAAATTTAAGCACCATGAAGCAGGGAGTTTGCTGTTTTAATACTGTGACCTCAGTGTCTCTAATGGTGCCTGGTATATAGTGGGTACTTAAGAAATATTTGTTGAATGAATTATTTAATACTTTATCTGGATATTGAATAAAATATTTAGAAATAAATTCAATCTTCGTTGTGAATGTAACTAAATGTCAACTTTAAGAAGTCACTTGGTTTTTTTTTTTTTTTGTTAAATCAGTTTGAGAAGTTTTGAGAACTGAGGGGCTTGTCAATATTTCTGTAGAATGCATGAAATTAGAGGTAAGGGTAAAAAAAGATATCACTCTCCAAAGTTCATTAAATAAATCTTTTGCTGTATGTAACTATGATCTTATTATCTGAGTTATGACAATTAGCACATTTTCCTCTGATCAGTTTTATCTTCACAAGTTAGGACAAGGTTTTATTCTTAAGGATCTGGTGTATAATAATAAGTCCTCACTTAAAGTCATTGATAGGTTCTGTGAATTGATGTATAATGAAATCAATTTTACCATAGACTAATTGGTATAAATAAGAGTTAAGTTCCTACAGTTATCAAAGTTATAATGAAATGATGTTGGACGAAATGATGTTATTCAGGGACCGGTTGTATTTCTAAATTTAGAAAAGTTTCTTTTGTAAGTTGCAGATGTTAAAAAATCTGAAGCAAGTGAGAAAAGAGTAGTTAGAAACTACAGTTGACCCTTGAACAATGCAGGGGTTACGGGCACTGAACCTCTGTTGAATAACTGAGTATAACTTTTGACTCCCCCTAAAACTTAACTGCTAAGAGCTTACTATTGACAAGAAGCCTTACCAATAACACAAACAGTATTGTATACTGTATTCTTAAAGTAAGCTAGATTAAAATGTTATTAAGAAAATCTCGGAAGTTCTAGTCAAGATAGCAGTAGACAAATGCTGTGCTTGCCTCCTCTCGTGATCCCATAAAAATTTAAACTACAGAACAACCATTATTAGGAGTCGCCTGAGGTCTAGCTGAACAGAAGTCCTACATCTGGGGACATACAGAAGAGGTACCTCGAGACTGGTAGGAGGGGTGGAGACACCAAACAGGCTGGTCCTACTACCCGCATGTGGTAATTGTGAATCGGGAGGGATATCTCAGTTGTGAAGTTCCCTCCAGAGGAGCGAGAGGTCCCGGCTCCACATGGGGCTTGCAAGTCCAGGGTTCCAGTGCCAGGAAGAGAAGTCGCCACATCTTCTGGCTGTGAATACCAGTGGAAATTGTGGCTGAGTGAGACAAAGGGCCGCTGGAGTCACAGACATTCCTCTTAAGGAGCCCACGCGTGGACTGACGCACGGACTGACTGACTTGCTCTGAGTTCCAGCACATGGCAGCTGCTCGAAAAGCGCCAGGGGCATACAGAGAAGAACTGGGTTGTCTGACTTCAGGGTGAGGGCTGGAGGGGCATTTCCCCCGCGGCCCCCAGAGAGAGGTGCCGGCAGAATCCATTGCTCCTTTGTTGAGTCTTTCCCCCTCTCCAGCACACAGACTGGTGATTCCCTGAGCCCCTGTCCCACCCCACTTGCGGGCCCACCCAAGCTGCGTCCGGTGGCTTTTCTATGTAAGTGGCCTGTCTTGGCTCATGCAGCGGACTTTCCTAAAGTGTCTCAAAGATTCACAAAACCCAAACAAGCCGCATCTGGCCTTGGCATATCCTGTACCTGTTGCTGAGCAGCCCCAAGCCCGGCTCTAGGGGCAGCCGGCCTCGGTTCGCAGTTTGGTCTCTTGAGGCTCCTGGAAGCACAGCACGGGTGATGTCCATCTGTGGATCATTTGGTGACTCTTGCTAGGTGGCCCCGGGTAGGGCACAGGCTATGGTTGAACTTGGCCTTTAGTGGGGCCCCTCACACCTGTTGGCTGGCTTCTGACCGAGCAGGAGCACCACCCGGGGTGGCGTCTGAGGACAACACACCCAAAAGGCAGACTGGGCGGGCACCAGAGCCTGCTAAAGCAAATCCTGCTCCGTAGGGTCAGCCCTTCACAACCAATCAGCGTGAGGGTCAATCCCTCCCATTGATGTGCCAGTAGCAACCAAGGCTCAAGTACAACAGGAGGGCACACACAACCCATACAAGGGACATACCTGGAGCACCTGGGTCAGGTGACCAAGGAAGACTGTGCCACTGGGCCCCACAGGACACCTACTATGTAAGGCCACTCTCATAAGACTGGGAGACTTAGGAGCCCTACCTAATACATAGAAACAAATACAGGGAGACTACCAAAATGGGGAGACAAAGAAACACGTCCCAAATGAAAAAATAGAACAAAACTCCAGAAAAAGAACTCAACAAAGTGAAGATAAGCAGTCTACCAGATACAGAGTTCAGAACACTGGCAGTAAGGATGCCGATAAACTTAGTGGAAGAGTAGATGAACTCAGTGGGAGCTTTTAATAAAGTGACATAGAAAACAAAAACGGAGACAGAAAACAAAAAGCCAGTCAGAATAAAGAAAACAATAACTGAAATGAATACATTAGAAAGAATCAACAGTAGATTACACGAAGCAGAGGACCGAATCAGCGACTTTAGAAGATAAGGTAGCAGAAAACATTCAATCGGAACAGCAACAAGAAAAAAGAATTAAAAAAAATGAGGGTGGTTTAAGGGACCTCTGGGATGTCAAGCGTACCAACATTCGCATCATAGGGATACCAGAAGGAGACGAGAGGGAGAGTGGAGAGGGAGAACAAGGAATTGAAAACCTATTTGAAGAAATAATGATGAAAAACTTCCCTAACCTGGTGAAGGAAATAGACATACAATACAAGCCCAGGAAGTACAGAGTCCCAAACAAGATGAACCCAAACAGGCCCACACAGACACATTATAATTAAAATGCCAAAGGTTTAAAGACAAAGAGAGGATCTTAAAAGGAGCAAGAGAAAAGCAGTTAGTTACCTACAAGGGAGCTCCCATAAGACTGTCAGCCGATTTCTCCACTGAAACTTTGCAGGCCAGAAGAGATTGGCGCAGAATATTCAAAGTGATGAAAAGCAAGGATCCTACAACCAAGATTGCCCAGCGACGTTATCATTTAGAATCGAAGGACAGATAAAGAGCTGCTCAGTCAAGAAAAAGCTAAAGAAGTTCTTCAACAAACCAGTATTACAAGAAATGTTAGAGGGACTTCTTTATGAAGAAAAAGATCAAAAATATGAATAATAAAATGGAAATAACTACGTATCTATCAACAATTACTTTAAATGTAAATGGATTAAATGCTCCAGTCAAAAGATAGGGTGGCTGTTGGATAAGAAAATAAGACCCCTACATATGTTGCCTGCAAGAGACTCACTTCAGATGAAAAGACACACTGAAAGTAAAGTGAGGGAAAAAGATATTTCATGCAAATGGAGACAGACAAAACTGGGGGCAGCAATACTTATACCAGACAAAATAGACTGAAACAAAGGCTATATATAACAGGAGACAGAGAAGTATCCAGTAATCCCACTTCTGGGTATTTATCTGAAGAAACCCAAAACATTAATTTGAAAAGTCACATGCATTCATACATTCATTGCAGCATTATTTACAATAGCCATGATATGGAGGCAACCTGGATGTCCATCCGTGGATGAATGGATAATGAAGAGGTGGTATACATTTATTCAATGGACTATTATTACTCAGCCATAAAAATTTTTAAAAGAATGAAATCTTGCTTGCTGTCTGCAACAACATGGTTGGGCCTAGAGGGTATTGTGCTGAGTGGAATAATTCAGACAAAAGATGAATGGTAATTCACTTACATGTGGGATGTAATGAACAAAATAAACAAAACAAAACTTATAGATGCAGACAACATTTTGACGGTTGCCAGATGGGAGGGATTAATAACTATGAATGGATACTAGACTTAATAGGGTGATTGCTTCATAAGTATAAATGTTTAACTACTACTATGTTATACACCTGAAACTAATAATATTGTATGCCAGCTATAATTGAAAAATGTATTTAAAGGATGTAATAGTAGTGATGATTCTACTATACTTTCAGTGCATTGTAGAGTTTACATAACATTTTCACTTTGTCCTCATAACTCTTTAGGGAGAGAGGTCTTGGGGCAGTTGTGCTGTTTTACAAATGAGGAGTTAGTGCTTCAGAGGAATCAAGCAACATGGCCCAAAGTCACACAACTAGAATTGGTTTAAAGAAACACTTAGAACATCTTGTTTCGTGATTCTGTTTCTGTGTTCTTTAGAACCATAGAATTTTTAGATCAGGATGAAGCCTTAACTCTAATCTCCTTTATATATGTATAGAAAATAATTTAGCATTACAAAGATAATGTGCCAGGATTCCAGCCCAGGTCTTCTCAGGTCTGTTTTGTATTGTTTCTCATCTTCCTTGTCTTTGATGTTGGAAATGTGTATGCTGCTGGATGAATGGCTAGCAGATAACCAAGGTATTTGGGTTTCTTAATAGTTTTCTGGTTCGTGTTTATACTTATATTGGTTAATAGCTTCCAAAAAGATTTGAATGTATTTTGAAGCGGCTTGGGATAGTGGAAAGAAGGTCGTGAGGCTTATAGTCAAGCAGATTTAAGTTGGAATCCTATGACTCCTTATTAACTATGAAGCCGTGTGGAAATTCATTTCTTTTGTATTCTCATCTGTAAAATGGGTATATCATCTGGAAATATTTAAAGATGGTTAATTATGTTATGTTTCTGAAATGTGGAATGTGTTTGATAATGTTAATTATTTTATAAAATGTCAGAGAAATTAAATTCATGTCTTTATGGTACAGAAAGGAACAAGTAAGATGAAAACAAATCTGGGAAAGCGTTTGTAGTAAATATGACCAAAGGTTTTATGTTACTTAGCATTCTTACATATTGATGTGAACAGCTATTATGACCTTAAATGTTAGTGACATGAAATTTTTAATACTATTTTTACCATTTATTGAATCTTATTAAGTGCCAGGCACTAAGCTAGCTAAGTGTCATTGTAAATCCTTAGGTAATAAGCATGTGAAGAAATCTCTGCATTTCATAAATAGCAAAAAATTGTGGATGTGCACTATGTCTCTAATCAGGAGCCCTAAAATAAATGTTGATCTACTTGGATCTGATAATGACAAAATAAGAATCTATACACAGGAAGCAGTGTTATTATAATGAAATATTGCAGTCAATCCTAATGTCTAACAAGAAATATAAGTAGGTTATGATATCACATCTAGTGGAATTTCATGAAACTGTTAGTAGTTTTTATTATGACTTAGAAATGGTAGAAATGCAGGTAGAGATGAAAAATTATGCACAATAAGTATTCATTTATTGGTTATAGTTTTGAAAATTGACACGTGGGCATCCATGCATGCACATAGGGATAAAGCCTGGGGTGAAAAATGAAACTAAGTGATTTATCAAGGTAATGGATGCTATGTGATTGTTCTGAGTTCTTTAAAGGTAATTTCGCATGTAATTTTGTGGGAACCAAGGTCATGTGCTTCCTGTGTAGTATGCACTGAAGAACATTGTCTTTAAAGTGCTCAGAGTGTTTGACCTAGATGACATGGTCGAGTATTGTTTCTTACTTCGGGTGGACTTTAATAGTCTCAACTACTGGCTGTTTATTCTTTTAGTAAACTCTGAACACACATTATCATTCAATCCATTGCATTTTACCATGGGATTTTAATGTTATTCTTTTCTTCTTCTTTAAAAATTATAGCCACAATAAATAGACCTATATATTATATAACTGTTTTTGCACCTTAATTGATTTAAGAATCTTCAACTTGTTGGCGACATGAAAGAAGCATGTTTTTAAGCCCCAGATAAATGTCCCATTGTAATCTTCTATGCCCATTGCTTTTCATGTAGCTTGTCTTGTTGATCAGCAAAGCAAATACTTTACAGCTCTCTGCCTTCTGAATTACATCATATTTTACGGTTGATATATTTTATGGTATGTGTGTTCTTTTCTGTTTCATTGCTTCCATTAAAAAGACTGGTTTTGGTGTTGGTTTGAGTCCTCTTTTTTCCATTCATCTGTGAGTACTACAAGACACAGTGTACCATTGATTCTTGCATCTCTCATTTATATTCTGATTTTAAAAGAAGCTTGTTAGAAAGAATTTGCCTGGGTAAATGGTATGATGGTCTTGGTGGGTTGAAAACTTACCAGAGTACATTTTCAGTCGTTTCAGTTCCAGTGAAGGGTACTGTTAAATTGATTCTCATGTGCACCATTCTCTGTCTCTCTCTCCCTCCCCTCCCTCCCTCCCTCTCTCCCACTCTCTCTTCATTCTTCCTTCTACCTTTCTCTTCTACCCCTGCCATGTCCTTGTGCCATTTGTTTTAAATTAATCTGCAGAGAGTAGTCTGTAAGTGAAACCGTTGAGAATTACCTGTACTGTATTCCTTGGAATGTTTGCCTTTCTTGCTTGTGTATTTTATAGAAGCCGTATCCGGAAAACTTGTGGGTTCTGTAGCATGGTCTCCATGTCTTCAAAGGATTTAAAAAATGTTTGATGCAAGCCGTTTCAAAAGAAGGAAGAACTTTATTATTACTTGTATAAAAATAATGATTACTGCTCTTGGTAAAAATGCAGTCCAGAAGGGGCGTAAGGTGAAATATTACAATCCCTCCATTCCCAATTTTGAAAATTAACCACTGCTGATAGTTTCTTTTTATCCTTCTAGACAATTTCTAAGCATAAATGAATTGGATCAAATTTATATTTATTGGTCTGTAACTTGTTCTTGATACTGTCTTACATTTTATAATATCAGCACAGTTTTTAGCAGTATAAACTTTGTATTTATGAATCTAAGAATTCCCATGGCTTTTTAAACTGCAATTTTTTTCTGGATATACTTGTAATTTAGTCTTTTTTCTTACAGAAATTATTTTTCTACTAAGTTAGCCTAGACATTTCTTGTGTGGGAAGTTCACAGAGATGTGATTTAGGGCATACTTTATGTCAAAAGAATACAATTTATTATAATGGTGTCTTTTCAGAGTGAATTGTGTAATAAGATGCAGTTTTTATCCATAGTCTTAATACAGAAGGTATGTAAGGAAACAAAAACATTAATATACAAGATCATTATTGTAATGATGGAAGCTTGTTTAAAGTAAACAAAAAGAGGTAGTAATTATCTGGGAGAATTTAGGGAATGTTCCTTACAAAAAGGAGGTAGTGATTGAGGTTCAGTAGGAGTTTATCAGGGCATTCCAAACCAGCCAACCTCCCCAACCCAACTTTCCTTTCCTCATATATTGCAGTAGTATCCAACTACTCTTAGTTCTCTTAACATACCAAGCTGCTTGATGGCTATATGTTTCTTTGCTTGAGCCATTTCTGATGTCTAGAATACTCATGCACCCACTTGCCAGTATAACTGTACATGTCCTTCCGGATTTAGATGGGGGTCACTTGGAAATCATACCCGAACTCCCCTTTCCCAGTTAAGAGACATTTCTCTGTGCCCTGGGACTTCCTATGCATATTTATGCCAGTGTACTTTCATGGTATTAATTGTAATTGCTTATGTGACAACTTTACTACTGTAAGCTCATTGGGGAGGACACAACTATATTTTATAAATTTCCCCCAACATTTTATTATGAAAAGTTTCCAACATACATAATTGTACAGTGATTACCCATGTACCCACCACCTAGATTCTGCCTTTAACATTTCGTTATATTTGCTTTGTCAAATATCCATCCATCTGGCTATCACTCCTTTTTATCCATCAATCATCCACTTTTTATTTTTTTTTTTTTTAGGCGAGGCAGCCCTTGGTTGACCTCACAGATTGCAAGGACCTTGTCAGTTTACAATCCCTTATTTTTTTATTTCTTATGCCTACAGCACCTGGTCTTCCTGGGTGGTCTCCCATCCAAGTACTAACCAGGCCCAACCCTGCCTAGCTTCCAAGACCAGATGGGATTGAGCTTGTTCAGGGTAGCATGGCCGTAGACTTCAATTATCCACTTTTTAGGTGCATTTCAAAGTAAGGTGCAGACATGAGCACCTTTAACCCCTTAAAGACTTCAGCATTAAGGTCTTTAAATGGAGCTAATGTTTTATTCATTTTTAACCTTTTTTCACATTTTGAAAACTGTGCCTATTATTTTTAACATCAGGGCTATCACATTGCTAGTACAGAGATGCTTAGCATTTGGCTTGAGATTTTGTGCATTTGACTATAAGTATATTACAATTGAAAGGAGCAATTCATTAAAGACTGGAGTAGAGAGAATTTCATGGAACAGGGATAATTATTATGAGTATTAGAATAATTTATTGTTCAAAGGTTGAAATAAATGCTAGGTAAACAGAAAAGGGCAGTCAGGCAATGGATTTAGGGATAGGGCAAGGTGGGGAGGGGTGAGTTAGGTTGGGAAGATACCAGGAGCTGATCTTAGAAGCTAGAATTTTAATTGGGCCTTAAAGAATTAGGTTGAGTAAAAGGGGCGGTTATGGTTACAGACTGGAAAAGCAGAGATGGGAATGAGCACCTTTCATGGAATAATGAGATGAGCATTGTAGTTGGAGCCATTGGTTCAGTTTCATTAATTACAAAAGATTGAGTTTTGGTCTCTGCAGGATCTCATTGGGATTGCAAAGGTGCTTGATGGTGTTAAAATATAACAAGCACCCAAAAAGGTTATCTTGCAGTTTTCTTAAACTTTAAGAAAACTCTCTTTATCTGATGCTTTTTTCCAGTCGAGTAAGCTTTAGTCCTAGGTTATTCATACTTCCTAGAAATTGGCAGCTCCTGGATAGGAATTAGAAAGAGGAAGATCCCAGTGGCAAGTAGAAGTCTATATAGAATAAACTTCCTGGAGATTTTCCATATTAGTTAGCTTCAACTTGAGCAGTTATCTTTTAGGAAAGAGATATTTGTTTCTTGTGGAAATGAGTGGTGTGGTGACTGTTGGTTGGTAGCTTAGACTCTGGGAAACTTCTTAAGAACGTTTTGGGGAAATACATCATTGAGCTGTGGGTTTCTGGCATTTGAGAGAATTAGGTTCAGATGAGTAGCCCAAGGCAGGCAGGGAGAAGTTTGTTTGCTTCTGTTCCCTAGCTACTCATGCCTTCTCTGTCTCTAAAACTGGGTCATCCTGTAATTCTGAGGTTGCTGATTCCATGACTTACAGCAGCTTTTCTTAAAGTGGAGTATAGACCCACCAACATGGGATTTGTGAGTAATACAGATACCTGAGACTTGCATACAGATCTACTGAATGAGTCCCCATGTGTGGGTTATGTAACTGTGCGTTTTAGCAAGTATTTTCTATAATTCTTATGCACACTGGAATTTAAGAGAGCCACTCTTATAGATAGAATTTTCCATTTTTATTAAGTGATCACCTGCCTGTATATGGTGGAGCTACTACTTTCCTTCAGGGAAGCACAATTGTAGGCAACAAATACTTATAATAAAAGTGCTGGTAAAGTGCAGTTGTTAGGGATTTTCTGCTGCTCAAGATTTTGCTAGAGATTATTTTGTGTACACAGTTGTGAAGAAACTTGTTTTTATTGTATGTATTGAACAAGGTATATATATCAGGGGTTTCTATGTGATAGTTTCAGACATTTACTAAATACAGTAGCAGGAAACATATCTGTCTTATACTTGAATTTGACTGATTCAGAAGACTTTAAGGGCATAATTTCATTTATGTTCTGAAGAGCTGATGTGGATTATTCCAACAAGATATCCATTTATATGAAGCAAATATGCCTAAGACAGGTTCAAGATGAGATTTTTGCCTCTTACTAGTTGTGTGACCTTGGGCAAGTCTCTTGACCCTTTAAATATTCAGTGTAGACGAGTGTTTAGGAGAAGTTGATAATGCTGAAGAAACCATTTCATGACATTACTTGCTTAAGTATTTGCAATATCAGATTTCTGGTCTTACCATGATGTGTGGGCATTTTTCTTCTTGTGTGTGATACAGAAATAACAAAGTGAGCAGGGAAAAAAAACCTCTGAACTATTTTTTTTTAAAAAGCATACTTGGAGACAGATGAAACGCGTAGATTACAAAATATGTTTAAGAGGGGGTAGGTAGTGTATCAGAGAAGCATGGAGAGTAGTAAGCTAGCACAGGATGGCTAATCTCAGAAATCTGAAGTCTAAAAGATAATATCCTTTGTGTGTGGCAATGGAGGCAGATAACAAGGTAAGCAGGCTGTAAAAGCCCTGAGGACAAGGTTTAGTCAAACTAGGAGAGATAGTAGGGCTGAACTTAACTATTTGCACAAAGATGCCATATTAGCAGGAAATAATTGCTTCTATGGAAGCAGCAGAGAGAATCTTTGGCTTATCAAGCTTGAAAGTCTATCCTAATACATAAAGAGCATTTTGAAGTCAGCAAGGAAGACATCATCAGCCTGTTAGGAAAATGAGCAAATAACATAAGCAGAAAGTATATGGAAAAGATGCTAGGAATGACTCTTAAACATAAAGAAATAAAAAGAAAGCAAATTAAAACTACAAGTTATCCCTTCTTAGCCAGACCTATTTGGTTCCTGATATTCATTAGCAAGAGTTCAGATAATTATTCTAATCACGGTTTTTGAGTTTTGAATAACAGGGATTTATTGAAAATGTATGTTTGGTTCCTGAGTTTATGAAGTGGAACTTCATTTAGGGAGATTCACCTATACCCTGAATTAACCATTTTTCACCTTAGATTGGCAAAAATTTGAAAGTCTTGACAGTGCTGTTAGTGAATGTACAAAAACAGATCCATAGATAGATTGCTGGTGGGAGTACAAATTGGTATAAACTTTGTCCATGGAGGCCAGTTTTGATATTATTTGTTAAAATTACAAATGTATATGGCCTTTGGTCAAAATCATCAATCACAAGTTAGTTGGCATGAATGATGCTTATGTGTTGATTAAAATGGCCAGAGCAACATGGAATTAAATATTGCTCAAGTGGCTAAAACATAGTTTGGGAGTTCCAGTGTAGATGTTGAAAAAATGAGAAGAAAGCATTTGGGTGATTGTGGGGGAATACCACCAATGGACTCAGTTTTAAAATTTTTAAATTAAGATATCATTTACATAAAGTCCAATTCACTTGTTTTAAGTATACAGTTCTGTGAACTTTGACAAATAGTTGTAGAACCATCATCACAATCAAGATATGTTACAGTTCCAATATCCCCTTCTACAAATTCCTCCAGTTCTCCTTGGTGTAATCAGTCTTTCTCCCCAACCTGAGCCCCTGGCAACCATTGATCTGTTTTCCATTCATGGGTCATATAATGGAATCATAACAATAAGTAGCCTATTAAGTCTGGCTTCTTTCACTTAGCATAATGCATTTGAGATTCAGCCTAGTCATGTGTGTCAGATATTTGTTCCTTTTTATTACTGAGTCGTATTCCATTGTGTGGATTAACATAATTTGCATATCCATTCACCAGTTGAAGGACATTTGGGTTGTTTTCCATCTCTTGGTGATTACATATAAAGCCACCTAGAAGTTTTATAGTTTTAAGTTTTTACATGTTAGTCTAGCATTCCTTTTGACTTAATTTTTGCATATGATATAAAGAATGGATTAAGGAACTTTTTTGGCGTATGGATATCCAATTGTTTGAAAAGACTGTTTCTTACACATTGAAGTGCCTTGGTACCTTTATCAAAAACCAAGTAACTAAATGTGTGTGGGTCTGTTTCAGGTCTCTTCCTTTGATCTGTCTTAATCACCATTCACACTGTCTTGATTACTGTAGCTTTATCGTAAGCCTTGATATAATGTATAGTGTGAGTCCTCCTAATTTGTTCTTTTTCAAAATTGTTTTGCCTATTCTAATTCCTTTGTCTTTTCACCTGAGAATCAGTTTGTTGAATAAAAAAAGAAAACCTTGCTAGAATTTTGATTAGATATTTTAAAGTTTTACTTTGGTATAATACTAGATTCACAAGGAGGAGCAAAATAAAGGGGGGGGGTCATATATACCCTTCACCTAATTTCCTTTCTTGCATAACTTTAGTACAATATCAAGACCAGTAAATTGACACTGGTGCAATCCACAGAGTTTATTCAGATTTTGCAGTTACACATGCATTCATTTGCGTGACAGTATTTATAATTCTGTGCAATTTTATCTCATGTATAGATGGTTTTAACCACCACTACCAAGATACAGAACTGTTCCATTATCACAAAGACCTCTCCTGCTACTTGTTTATAGTTAGACTCATCCTCCTCCCTCACCTTCCTCTATTCTGTCCCTAATCTCCGGCAACCACTAATCTGTTCTCCTTACTTTTGTCATTTTGGAGGCTATTATATAAATGGATATCATATGGTAAATAACCTGTTGAGATTGGCTTTTTTCCCACTCAAATAATTCCCTTGCAATACATCCAAGTTTTTGCATTCCAACAGTTAATTCCTTTGTATTGCTGAGTTGTATTCCATAGTATGGATGTGCCACACTTTTTTTAACCATTCACTCATTGAAATTTGGATTTGTATTAGTTTGCTAGAGCTGCCATAACAAAGTACCACAAACTGGGTGGCTTAAACAACAGGAACTGTTTCACAGTTTGGGAGGCTAGACATCCAAGACCAAGGTGTCAGCAGGGTTGGCTCCTTCCGTAGGCTGTGAGAATTGATTGCATGCCTCTTCCCTATCTTCTGGTGGTTTGCTGGCAGTCTTTGGTGTTCTTGGTTTATAGAAGCATCACCCTGGTCTCTGCCTTCATCTTCACATGATGTTCTCTCTGTGTTGTGTGTATGCCTGTCACCAAGTTTCCTCTTATAGGATTAGGACCCATATTAACAACCTCATTTTAAGTTAATGACTTCTCTGTAAAGACTCTAACTCCAAATAAGGTTACATTCCAAGATGCTTGGGGCTAGGACTTCAAAATATGAATTTTGAGGTGACGTAATTCAACCTATAACAAGAGTTGTTTATAGATTCTGGCTAATACCAGCAACTTCTGTGAACATTCTTTTTTTCTTTTTCTTTTTTCTTTTTCTTTTTTTTAGGCGAGGCAACCCTTGGTTGACCTCACAGATTGTAAGGACCTTGTCAGCTTACAGTCCCTTATGCTTTTTTAATTTTTTACGCCTACAGCACTTGGTCTTCCTAGGTGGTCTCCCATCCAAGTACTAACCAGGCCCGACCCTGCTTAGCTTCTGAGATCAGATGGGATCAGGCTTGTTCAGGGTGGCATGGCCGTAGACGTGTGAACATTCTTGTATGCATTTTTTTGTGGACATATATTTTTATTTCTCTGGGTAAATGCTCAAGAGTAAGATTGCTGGTTCTTATGGCAAATATGTGTATGGTTTTTAAATTAAATTTATTTATTGAGATATAATTTCCATGTAACAAGTTTAAGTTGTACATGTTGATTTGATACATTTATATATTGCAGTATGATTACCACAATAACCTGAGCTAGCATTCTATCCCATTGCATAATTATGATTTTTTTTTTTGGTGGTGAGTGTTTATGGTTTTTAGAAGAAAATTCTGGACTCTTTACCAGAGTGACTGTACTATTTTACATTTCCACCAGTAGTAATATATGAGAATCGGTTTCTTTGCATCTTTGCTATCATTTGGTTTTGTCACTACTTTTTATTGTGGCCATTCTGACAGGTATAGTGATATCTCATTGTGGTTTTTATTTGCATTTCCTTTAATTCAGTTTTATTAAAGTTTTTTTGATAATTATTTTTTTCTCACTTAAATTCTTGATTCTTAAATGTCATTAACATGATCACTTATAGCTATCATATAGTAAAAAGAAAATAACTTCAGAACAATCAGTACTGCAACAAACAAAACTATTAAGTAAAATAAAACTTTTAAAAAATGTTTTATTTTATACCACGTCTTGAAAGTAGCACACTAATCAACACAATTTGTTGTAAACATTGATATTAAGTGCCAGACCTAACAGATGTTAAGAGTTGTGTTGGTGATGTGTTTCATGGTGTGAGAGTGAATATGCCACACTGACTTTTGAATTATTTCATGATCTACAAGTTATGATCAATATGAATTAGTGAGGTAGGTTCACTAGGAACTGTGTTAATGATTATATAGCCACTTCAGCAGTGGAGAAACTGCTTGTTACTCTGTAAACTTTAGAAAGAAAAAGACAGGTGAAATATAATTGAATAAGTTGTTATTGCTAGCCAAAGCAGTTGATGCAGGAAATATTGTGGGGGGTGGGGGGACAACACATAATGAAGTAAAATTTCAGGTAAAATGATGTGAGTGGGATAATTGGCAAACATTAACAGAATAATTTACAAGAAGCAGTTGGAGAAGGAAACTTTTTTCCTTGTTTGGAATATAATAATGAAGAAAGCCGAGTATAATTGCTGATGGTAGAGAGATTGCTTTTCTTGATGAAAAGGGCATTTTGAGCATTTTTGCCAAAGTAATCATAGAATAAAATGGGAGACACTTGAATATGAAGAATGCCCTCATACATGTTCTCGGATTTTGCTACGTTATTTGGCAGAAACCTTTTTGTGAAGTGGATCATTACAGCACGTTTTTCTATAGAAATAACTTTCTAATTGAGAAATGTCTTTCCTGACTAATGACTTAGCAGATAAATCATTGGTACAACAAATAATGTCTTAAAAGCAAAGTTGCAATAACTAAACCTATCCAATTTAAGATAGCAGTTTCAGGTTCTCTGCAGTATGCTTTCAAATATACCTAACACATATAAACATTAGTTCTAGTACATACTTGTATTTGTTTTTAATAATATATTGGTCTTAACATTAAATGTTTGCTGAATCATTATTTTGCTTCCTTTCTTAGCATTTAGATAATCTTTTTGGGGATGTTTTGCAGTGTGTGTTAATATACTTTTAGTGGTTTAGAAATAATGTAGTCTTTTGGTCTTAGTGCTCTAGGAAAGTTAAAAATTCAGTTTAGAGCTTGAATTCAGAGTTTTCTGTATGCCGTCTCCATTGGATGGCGTACAAAAGTGGATGAAGTACATTCATGGGTATATAAAAGGCACTGACAATGGAAAAGGTTACAGGGCAAAATGTGGGGGCCCCTTGTAATATCTAGTACCAGTAATCTAACTATACATATATGTAACATGATATCTCTTCTTACTGAATTATCCTTACAATGTATGCTAATAATCTTTTCCCCAAGTGTAAATAGAATCACATGCTGCATTTTAGGGATCAGTAACTCTTAATTCCTAGTAACATCACATGATGCCATTCTAGCATGCTAGCCTTTGACTGCAGCTTGCCTGAATTGCTGCTAGAAAGTTCTTGTTGCCTTTTTCCAGCTTTAGGTTGTGTTCTGTTCTCTTACTGGTAACTGAGACTTGTACCATCAAATTTTAAACAAGGGAGAGCAATGTTGAACATTAAATGGGTTTCAGTGATAGTTTTTCATACCCTGTGATGAGTAACCTGTGGTGAGTAACTTTAAAAATGTAGCTGGGATTAGCTTGCATTGTTCAAGTGCTGC
>NW_024345861.1:3426076-3453980 GCF_902729225.1 Pteropus medius | reverse complement strand
TTTTGTTTGTTTGTTTATTTGTTTGTTTTTTGGAAAAGCTAGATATCTCTGGATCTTTTGCCACACAGTTACATAAGCTTTGGTTCATTTTCACCGTATTAAATAGACAAAAAAAATCTGTTTTGTCAAAATAGAGTATAGATACCAATTATCAGTGTCTTAGTTTATAAAATTACATTTCAAAAGATATTAGTTAAGTATGCTTGTTCAGTAGGAAGGTGTTCTCCAGTGATTGGTGATTGACAAAATCTTGTGAGTCTATATGATATGAGGGAAGCTTGCTTGATAAAAGGGGGTTTACATTTAATTTTTTTATTGTGGTAAAAAACCCATAAAATTTGCCATCTAATCATTTTTAGGTGGACAGTTCAGCAGTGTTAAGTAAATTGACATTATTGTGAAACAGATCTCTGGGACTTTTTTGTCTAGCAGATCTGAAACTATACCCATTAAACAACTCTCCCTTTTCCCCTCCCTTCATGCCTTATTAACCACCATTCTGCTTTCTGTTTCTATGACTTTACTACTTTAGATACCTCATGTAAGTAGAATCATACAGTATTTGTCTTTTTGTGACTGACTGGCTTATTTCATTTATCATAATGTCTTGAAGTTTCATCCATGTTGTAGCATGTGACAAGACTTCCTTGTTAAGGATGAGTAATATTCCATTATATGTATACATTGTATTTTGTTTATCTATTCAGTTGTTGATGGACATGTGATCTGCTTCTACCTCTTGGTTATTGTGAATAGTGCTGCTATGAATGTGGGTGTGCAACTCTCTTTGAGACCCAACCTTCAGTTGTTTTGGATATATACCTGGGGATTTCTGGATCATATGGCAGTTCTGTTGAAAAAATTTTGAGGAACCTCCTTGCCGTTTTCCATAGTAGTTACATAATGTTACAATCCTACCAACAGTGCACAAATGTTCAATTTTTCCATATCCTTACAGACACTTGTTATTGTGCATCTTTTTGATAGTAGGCATCCCAAAGGGTGTGAAATGATACCTCATTGTGGTTTTGATTCAAGTCTTTTGCCTATTTTTTATTTGGGTTATTTGCATTTTTGTTGCTGAGTTGTAGGAATTTTTTATCTATTCTGAATACTAACCTCTTATCAAATACATGGTTTGTACATATTTCTCCCATTCTGTAGGTTGCCTTTTCACTCTGTTGATTGTGTCCTTTGATGTAGTCCCGTTTGTCTATTTTTGCTTTTGTTACCCTATATTTTCGGTGTCATATCCAAGAGATCATTGCCAAGTCCTGTGTCATGAAGCCTTCCCTGTTTTCTTCTAGGAGTTTTATAGTTTTAGGTCTTAACATTTAGGTCTTTGATCCGTTTGAATTAATTTTTGTATATATTGTGAGATAGTGAATGCTCCGACTTCACTGTTTTGCATGTATATATCCAGTTTTCCTAGTACCATTTGTTGAAGAGACTGTTCTTTCCCTATTGAGTGGTCTTAGCACCGTTGTCAAAAATTATTTGAATGTGTGTGTGAGGGTTTATTTCTGGCCTCTCCATTCTATTCCATTGGTCTGTATGTCTGGTTTTATGCCCGTTTTACACTGTTTTGATTACTGTAGCTTTGTGATATGTTTTGAAGTCAGGAAATGTGATTCCTCCAACTTTGTTCCCTTTTTCCTAAATTGTTTTAGTTATTTGGAGGCTGTTGAATTTTATGATGAATTTTTCTATTTCTGTAAAAAAGCGCTCTTGGGATTTTGATAGGGATTGCGTTGAATCTGTAAATTGCTTTGGGTAGTATGGACATTCTTAAAATACTAAGTCTTTCCATGACTAGGGTGTCTTTCCATTTATTTGTGTCTTTTATTTCATTCAGCAATGTTTTATAATTTTCAGTGTATGAGTCTTGCACCTTCTTAGGCTTATTTCTAAGTGATTTATTCTTTTTGATGCTATTGGAAATAGAATTGTTTTCTTAATTTCTTTTTTGGATTGTTCATTCTTAGCATGTAGAAACACAACTGATTTTCTGTGTGTTGAGTTTGTATCTTGCAACTTTGCTGAATTTGTTCTAAGAGGTTTTTTTTGTGTCTGAAATCTGTAGGGTATTTTTTTTTTTTTTTTTACCATATAAAGGCATATCTCATTGTGAACAGAGTTCATTTTACTTCTTTGTATATAATTTGGATGCCTTTTATTTCTTTTTCTTGCCTACTTGTTTTGGGTAGGATTTCCAGTACTGCGTGAATGGAAATGGCAAGAGCAGGCATCCTTGTCTCATTCCCAATCTTAGAGGGAAAACTTTCAGTTTTTTTATCATTCAATATAATATTAGCTGTGATTCATAAGTGGCCTTTATTATGTTGAGGTACTTTTATTCCTAGTTTGTTGAGTGTTTTTTAATCATGAAAAAGTGTTGAATCTTAGCAAATGCTTTCCCCCCATCAGTTGATGATCATGAGGTTTTTTGGTCTTTCATTCTCTTAATGTTGTGCATTACAAAGACTGATTTTCATATGTTGAACCAGTCTTGCATTCTGGGAATAAATCCCACTGAGTCATGGTGTATAACACTTTCAATGTGCTGTTGAATTCAGTTTGCTAGTATTTTGTAAAGAATTTTTGTATTGGTATTCATCGGGAATATTGGTCTGTAGGTTTTTTGTAGTGTCTTTATCTGGCTTAAATTTAATTTTTGAAAGGTAGTTTACATGTTTTAATCTTTATTTAGGAAAGCTTAAAGTTAGAGAGTTTTAAAATTTTAGAGTACAACATAGATGTGACTCTCCTGTCATTGTGTGGAGTTACCAAAGAACCAACCTCTTAGATGTGAAATAAAGAAATAGGTAATACTTGTATTGTGTTCATAAACTTCATCGTAGAAGCATATTTGATTTCTGAACTCGAATATGAATATAATTTAAGCCTACGAATTGTGTACTGTGGATGTTAGAAAGGTTAGTGCTTTTTATCAAGTGGACGCTAATTTTAGATACTTTAATAAGGTGTTATTTAATCAGAAGTAGATAGTCCAAAAATTAAATATGTAGCATGTATGTTGTATTGTGTGTGTTCATGCTAAAATGAAAAAAAATATGCTTAGTAGTAATAACTGCAATTCTAAAATTTAGATTAAATTTTCCCATTGTCTATAAAGCAGTTTAATTTACACTTTGGTTTTATTATTTATTAACTAAATTATATGTCAGTTAGAATTATATCTCCATCTTCATGTAAATTAATAAAGACCCAATATTTTATTTACTTTTTACTACATTGAATAAATAAGTGTGAAAGTTTGATGTAGTCAATTTGAAGAGTATGTGAAATAAAAATTTGGATTTCCCTTCAAATCTAGGCAGGATCATCTTGTCTTAATCTACTTTGCTATGAATTCTATCTTGATATCTACTATTGCTTGAAATCTGTCAGTGAGCCAGTGGTGCCCATTGTGAAGTGGTTGTGATGGTAATAATGCACTGTGTTTATATCATGCTATGAACATTTACAAGTGTTAACATGTGAATTTAGCTCATTGTTGTAAATTTGATTTTTAGATCTAGATATTCATTTATACCAGTGAATTCGGTCTCACCTCTGAAATGTTGATAGTTACTATACCCAGTTGTGATTACCACTGTTTATTCATGATGTCGTATCATACAGAAAGTTATGTCAATGGAGTGTGTGTGTGTGTGTGTGTGTGTGTGTGTGTATGTGTATGTGTGTATTAATTAACTCAGTGCAGAAAGCTAAATGCAGAGTATGGTATTCAGGTATAAGTGAGATGAGTGAGGATTAACAATACTTTTAAAAATTACTCAAGATTTATCTGTTGACCTTGGCAGACTGAGATTGATTTTAAGGTGATGTGGTATATAATAAAACAGATATTTTACCTGTTTTGATATTTATTTTGGGTTAGGGCCAGATAATATCTAGTCAACTGCAGCTTGTTAGGGCAAACTGGGAAATTAGAGACTTGGAATTAGATGGCTGATATGTGTCCAGTATCTGTCCATCAGGTATGATAGGTACCCAGTGTCTAGCAACAGCCAGTGCCAGTATGGTAGATGAGAGGACAGTATTGTGGCATTCAAATTAGGACAACTGGAGAGACACAGGGAGACTGTTTCGAGAGTGGGTTTAGGGGCAGGATTCCAGTACCTGGGGTGTGGGGTTGGGTAGATACATTGCAGCAAGATTAAGGCAGGGTATTGATCCTTGGATGATTCAGACACTGGATATAACTTGAGTACAGGGTGATATAGTAGCGGATCTGCAGGAGTAAGGCAGAAGCTTTTTCTTAACTCCCTCCCCATTCAAAAGAAAAAAAAAAAACAAGCTGTACTAATTTGTTGTGAAGTTCATGAGTGGTGGTGTGCTAGATTTTCCACAGAAATCAGAACTCATGGTCGAGAACTGAGGCAAGCTGAGTATGTGGGTTGGGCCAGGTCATCCTAATTGTGCTTAGGACTCGAGTCACATTTGGAAAGTATTGGGGTATGTGGAAATGAGAAAGATTGCTGAGCACCTTCAATAGGAGGAAAACAGATGGATGTTCCAGTTCTGTCTGGTTTTAGTTTCTGGCTGTGTACAGTGATGCCATATCTGTATAGACTGTGCCCTAGCTTGCTCCTTTCCCTCTTCCTGAAAGTAAATGTTTTTGAAGTGTTGTGGTGTTACGTGTGTTCAGTTTTTCTACTTAGTTATTTTTGAAAGTCCTTTTGGCCTCCCCTCTTCCTTTTGTATATTATTTTTTAGATTTGTAAAGGCAGATATTTGACCTAACCTACAATTATTTAGGAAATGTAGGTGGAGTCATTAATTGTTTTATATAAACAGATTTCTTCTTGTCTTACTTTCTCCAGATTACCTGTTCCTGCACTACAGCAGGTGTTACCATTAGAAATGGTAGCACCATACAGTTGACCTTCTTTGTCCCTTCTGCGGTGAAAGGGGTCAGTTGTATGGTGATGGATAGTAATTAGACTTTTTGGAGTAATCACTTCGTAGTTTATACAGATGTCAAATTATAGTGTTGTACACTCGAAACTATTATAATAAAAAGGAAATTCTTTAGGACTCCACAAAGGTATTTAGAAAGGAAAATATATTTGCAAATGATATATGTGATAGCTGTAATGTAACAACGCTATCAAGAAACTTTCAGGTTAAAGTTTGTTACTGGGCTGAGTATACATGATCATTGACTTGTCATTCTTTCCACCCTGTCACTTATGCAGAAGACTTTAGCAGGAATTGGGAAGATAAACAGGGAAGAAAAATCTCCTTTCGAGAAATCTTTTTAAAAGGTTATTAATAAAGGGGTAGTTGATTTCCATCTTTTGAAGATAGGTATGTATATCTAATTAAAATTTTTGATGAGCTTTTCATCTCTTGCCCTATGTACTCAAAGTTACCATCATTTGACATAAGGAATGATGGTGACTTTCCTGTTTTGATCAGGAACTAGTCTACCTTTTAATATTCACAGGCTCAACCTAAATGACAAACTTTTGTCTGCTACCTCCTAAGAAAGTAGATAGGCTAATAAAAGGAACATATGTTTGGGTCTTGTCAGGAGTTTGTAAGAAAGTTTCTGTTCTCTGCTAATATTGAGTAGGCGAACATGATAAAGATAACTTTATGGTAGAACTCATAGTTTTTTTTGTAGATGCCTAACTTTATGAGTTTAGGGACCTGAAATATAAATAAGTCAAGTGTTAGCAGCAGAAATAGTTTTGTAATTTCTCGGGTAGTTCAGATTTTAAAAGAGGACATTAAAAAGTAAATTTTCATCCTTATAATTTACCTTTTCTCATACTAACAATAAAATTGTAAATTAAAATATAAATTACATTTTCACCACTCTTGTATGATAACTGTTTTCTTTTGCTTTAATATTGCATCCTAATATAGCGCTTGTAATAAACTACCCATGTTGCTACACAGTCATCATAAATAGTTTCAGTGTATGAATGTTAATTACATTTTTCTACTACAAATTAATCCATGGCTGGACATTTTAGGTAGTTCCTGTTTTTAAGTGTTTCTCTTATAATGATGTCGGCAATTCAGAAGGGTATATACATTTCCTAGTTGTGATCTTTATAGATAGAAGGGTGTCACCCTTTTGGGAGAGAGTGTTAAGATAAGGGGGTAGCATGTGGTGTATGTGCTGAATTTGTTTTGCTAGCTTTTAACAGTCGAATATTTCTGCAGTTTTAGGGAAAGAACACACCAGGTACTTTAGATGCTCCCCCCCACTTCTCAATAATACGTGGATTCTGAGGGACCTTATTTAGTGAATGGCTGTGTTTTGTAGTTTATTTTCTATCTTGAGACCACTTGGTTTGAATTAAGAGAACTTTGAAACAATTATTTTATGAAAACCAAAATTTAAGATTTTTAGACAATATTAAAGAAAACCAGGTTTTTTAGTGTTTTTACTTTTTCTGAGAGAGGAATTATAATGAATTTAGCAAGTCATTTGGAGTTAAAGATGCAAGCATAATTATGTATAATTTTTATATATTTATGTTTATATGCTACAGTAATAGGAATCCAACAGATTTTCAGAAGAGGAAGATGAAAATTTTTTGTTATTGGATTAATTTAACGTAGAATCTAAACTTTGAGTAACAGGCTATAAGGCAAGGCCTCTGAGTGTTTACTTGAATTTAACATATAGAATTAGTCTATAATGACCTATTACCTTTTAATCCAGTAATTATATATGAATATATATATATAACAAACCTTTAATGGCTGTATACTGTATACTTGAGCCAAAGGAAGTGGTTTTATAGTATATTATGTAACCTATGTACGAACGTGTTTGCTTAGTTTTCAGTAAGCAGAAGCTAGTTGTTATTGAATGTATTTTTTCCCAAAAGGAAAATAGTAATTGAGAGTTAAAGCAAATTTCATTTTTATGCTTTATCCTCCAAAGCTGTTGGAATGTTAACTCTTTAAAAGCAGTTATAGAGAATTGGTACAAGTGATAAAAATCTCAAAAGATTTTCCTTGACACTAGGTGAGAGCTCCACCTTGTGATCTTGGAGCATATTTTTTAAAAAATGAATAACTACAGTAGGCCAGAAGTGGTGTGGTAAGGTAAAACTCATACTTTTATTGAGCATTACATATTCCTACAGTTTGAGGTTTCCCAACATAAGTCAAATGGTATTAAGTACATTTAAAGACTATGTGAATGTAAGATTTTTAATTAAGTCTTTGAGGGAAGCAAATTGTATTTATATTACAACTGTAGACATTTAAAAAGGAGAAAATTCTCAGTTCTTCCTGCAGATAAAGTTTACGTTCTTAAAAAAAAAAAAATGCTAACTTACCCATTGATCCCCAACCCTTATATTACAAAGCATCTTTAATATATATAATTTTTGAACTATGAAGAACTTATTTTGGTGGCAAATTGGTTATTTAGAGAATGATTAAAATAGTAAAAACTCAGATACATAGAATTTAGTATCTTACGTTTAATAATATTAGGTGTCCGTAGAGGTAGGTGCCTTTTCATAGAAATAAACATATTTTCACACTTACCATTAACACGTGTTTCCATGACAGCAACGATCTCTCTCTTTTTTATCACTATATTCCCAGTGCCCCACACTGCATTTAGCACATGGTAGATATTATTAATTGATTGAATGGATTTTTAACATTTAGAAACATTTTAAAAGAAGTATTTTGCTGAGATAGGGAGTTGATTGATTTATTTTTCCTAAATCAGACAATATTTCTTTTTAAAATATAGGTACTTTGGGAGACACATCTTTATAAGTTCCGTTTTTCTTTTGTGTGTGTTTTCTAATTATCAAATACATGTTAGTATAGTCCTACATTGAGCAAAATAATTTGACCTGATAATATTTCTTGTGCACTAGAAATTAGTTTGTGCTGTATAGAGGAATGTACTATATCA
This sequence comes from Pteropus medius, assembly GCF_902729225.1. NCBI lineage: Eukaryota > Metazoa > Chordata > Mammalia > Chiroptera > Pteropodidae > Pteropus > Pteropus medius. The sequence goes on along the minus strand of NW_024345861.1, from coordinate 3,446,050 downwards.
CACAATACTAATTTTGTTTAGTGCTCTCTACTTTTCAGAGCTGATACATTCTTTTTGTCCCTTGAGAGAATGTATTTATGCACTGTCTTTAAAATCTGCTTAAAAACTATATATTTAAGAAATGCAGCAAGTTTGGTTTTATAAAATGCTCGGGGTGAGTGGGGGCTGGTAGGCAGACAGACAAAGCTAGCATTTATTTCCATCTTGCCATTTAGATGACCTGACCTGTTGGTTAGAACTTAATTAGCTCTATACCTCTCCAGTTCCCTTTAAAAAACAAAACTCTTTTCTTTCTTGAAAAAATTGTATCCTTTTAAAATTAAGTTGAGAGTTTTATGAGGTTAGGGTGTGTCCTACATATGATGACAAGAATTCTTGTATATTACTTAAGATAACTCTTTAGGTTACAATAAGAATAAAACCAGATTAACAATTAGTGGTCTTAGAGGGGAACAGTCCTGAGACCATAATTTCATGCAAGGAGGAGACCATACTAACAGACATATCTAAATTCTTTATAATGCGAATGTTCTTCATAAACAAGATAAACTCAGAGTGGTGGTTTAGACAACCCTTGATTGTTCAGGGCTTAATTCGTGGATTATTCATTCTTATTTCTCCTGTTGCCTCATTATTTTGCTATTAATAGTAGCTTAATTAGAATGAGCTAGGAAATGCTGTGTTTTGACTAGCTATTTATGATGTTTTTTATAGATTTAGAATTAATGCAAAAACTGAATTATCAGTTTTTTTGTTATAACTTCTGCTCTGTTGGAAGAGATCATTAGAAGTTCATCAATCTGTGATATTTGAATATTTTTGATTGGACATAGTTCATCTTGCCATTTCTTTAGGTAGCCACCAAGTACTAGATTCACTTGAAAAGAAAAGAAAAACAGAAGATAATTATAAAAGAAAGTTTAAGATTAAGAGCTTCAGACCTAGTGTATTTTCTCTTTTTTGTTATGGATTTGTCATTTGCTCTTAGGTCATTCTTTCATTTAGGAAGTGCATCTTTGACCTTCAAAACTAGAAATAATACCTTTCCTATGGCCAAACTTACATTTACTTGGGTCACGAATGGCATAAATCTGTTGTCCATATGACATTATTGGTATTTAAATTGATTGTAAGTTCCTTGAGGGAATAGGGAATAGATCAGAACTAACATTTTTTTCCCCTTCCCTAATCAACACAATGTGGTGTTATCGTGAAGTGGTTATTTATTAATGAGCCAGGCTTCGGAGTGTATATTTATTCTACAGTAGAACAACTTGCTTTTATTTAATTATATCTTAGGTTTTTTATTAGCTCCTTTTAACTGTACTCTATATCACCAGCAAAAAGTTATAGAATTTTCAGAGATACTATGGTTTAACTTGTAATAAAGATTTCAGGACCAGCAAAAGAGTCACATCATCCTAGTTAGGGTTTATGTTTTTTAAAGCCAAACTAAAGAATCATAACAATTTTAAAATAATTTGTAATACAAGCATCTTTCTTTGTGTCTATTGTTACTATTGTGGGGCTGCAATAGTTGTAACAAATCTGTATCAAGAAAGAGCAGTCAAATGCAAGGGAAAGAAATCTTATTTACTGAAAAACATTAGCAGGCACAGGGGGATTTAGTTTTTTTTTTTAAATGTAGACACCCTTCCCAGTATTTTTGGTGTATTTATAATAAATACGGCACTCCCCCCCCCAAAGGAATTGTCTATCTTAGAAGAACGAAGCAAACCATCGTTTTACCCACGTAAATATATGAATATATTTCTGACATTGGGGCGTTCCAGAAGATGATAAAGAAATGATAGCAGCTCCAGAAATTCCAACTGATTTTAATCTACTACAGTAAGTATATTATGATTTTTTAAATGCTCGTTTTTCCACAAAATAAGAAATGTATTAACTTCAGTTAAAATTGCTCCTGCTTGAGATTTAGTGTGTAAGATAAAGGATAGTAAGTATACTTTAAACAGTTTATATTAACCCTCATTAGGTTCTATAAGGGTAATTATTCCATGCTTTTTTTGTACTACATTTTAAATGTATTTTTTAATTTAGATACTGCACAATTTATTACTTTTGCTGTGCAGTTGAGTCCATACTTGGTTTTACAAAATAGCAATTGCTTTGAGGGAGTGTCATGAAAGTCTTAAAAAGTTAAGCTTTCTCATTAGTAAGGAATATATACCATGCAGTATTATTTAAGATGGAATGTCAGCTTTCTATTATAAAATCCAATCATAGGCTAAAACAAATCTAAAAGGGTAGGACAAATTCTTTCCAACATCACCAAAAAGTTGAATAAGGAATATATAGGCAGCTTTTAAGATGAAAGTGAAAAGAAGACCTATGATAAAGTCACTTCATGGCTCAATAATCATGATTTGTTTCTCCAAAAATATGAAGAATATGTCTTACCCTTTTATATTTTTGCAGAGACAAATTATATGATTATTGAGTCATGAATTGACTTTATCATAGGTCTTCTTTTCACTTTCATCTTAAAAGCTGCTTATATTCCTTATTCAACTTTTTGGTGATGTTGGAAAGAATTTGAACTACTAGTATTATAGTGGTTTTCTTACATAATCCCCAGTTTCACGAGGTGCCTCAGTGAAAAATGAACCTTAAAACTGCTTGCAGATCCCTTTACTTCACATACACCATACTATATTTGCTATATAAGACAGATTTGAAAACAGTCCAATTGCTAAAAATTTTGAAAACAGATACCCTTGTACATAATGGCAGTCATTGTCTGCTTTTGATGGTATATACAAAGTAATTTTTATTTTCATTGGAGATTAAGGATCTACTGGGATATCATTGCCATTATTTCAAAGTATGATTTCTAATGTGATTTCATTCCCAGTGTATATTGACTCTATTTTTGAGGAAAATTTGTTTTACTGTTTGTTTGTTTTTGAGGGAAGATATGGGATAGTCTGAGAAAAATTAAATTTTGGTTTGACTATTGTAAACTTATCTTACAAAATTTCTTAAATATGTTAAGATTAGAGACAATTAAAAAGATTAATATTTTAAACTAGACCATTGACTGTTAGACTGTCTTGAGTAATTAGGGTCTGAAATAGGATAATGGATAAGAAAGCATCGATCTGTACAGGTAAAATAGATAGCATTTGATTGGGTATGTAAGGTGGGGGGCAGGATAAAGAGAAAAGAGTGGAAGATTCAGGCATGTGAAGGTGATTCATGAAGTTTCAAGCCACTCAGAGATTAAGCCAGTATGCTCCATCTGGCTTAATCTGGTGAAACTGTTCCACCTAGGATAGATTTTTGTTGTTGTTTTGATCTTAAAAGCAGAGGATAGCAATGGAGAAAGACTCGAGAATATTCTCTGGTTGAGGATATTTTAGACTCCTATACCGATTACTCCAGCTTTCTTCAGGTTTTCCCAGTTAGTAATCAAACCTTTATGGCTTATTCTTCTAGTTGGGATATAGCCTGGAGATGAGGATTAAGAGTGTAATTGAGCCTTTGATTACTCTGTGGCCATTGGAATATCGCAAAGGCTAGTGATTGCCGACTTTAGCAGTTACTGAGCTAGGAGAGCTGGTGTCCCACAAATGTCTTGAGAAGAATAAGTATTACTTATACACCAAGATGTTTAAAAACAGTTTCAATTTTTTTGTAAGGCCATGTAGGCATGTGAGAAGAATACTGATGATAGCAATCTTTAAGATGTTAATAGGAATGAGTTTCAGGGTTAATATTAAAATAGCCATTGAACTTTTGGTGCATTAACCCTGGGAAATGGGCCCTTTCTTTACAACATTATAGGACATAGTTAGGATTGCTACTGTCTCCAATACATTGTTTAAATTACTTTGTAGGTAAGTGCTATAAATAGTAACCTCCCCTCAGCATCTTAACCATTACAGCCTCTGGACAACTGGTTACTGTAGCAATAAAAATGGAAATAGAAGAAATCTAGTTAGAGAAGACTATCTTTAGAAAGATAGCCTTTCACTTTGATTATATATTTTAAGCAAATCTGTTACTAGGTTTACATGTTTAGAATGGTAAAACCTTTATCTTCTGTGGTTGTGGGTCAATTCTAAAATACATTGTGACTCAAATACCAAGCATGCCTTGCCTTAAAGCATTTAAATGAGGTTATGTTACTACTATTTAGATAGATAGAGCCATGTTAGCTTATATAGGAAGCATCACCTATGTGAATTTAAATTAGTTTGCTTATGTGTGAGAAAATCCAGATTATATGAAGTCACCCCTCTTACTCCAAAAATAATAGACAATTCTTAGAACTGTAGATTTATATCATAGAGATTAAAGAGACTTCAAGATTTCATTCTTTCCTGCATATACATTGTTTATAGATAAGAAGATTGAAAGGTTGTCTCTTGTCTAAAATCACATAGTTTCTTAGTACCAGAACCAGTTCTGACTATAACTCACCTCCTCTTTACTGTGTAAAGGATTTTGGTCAATTAGCATAGTTCCCTGCTGTATTTCAAATGATTTAGTTTGTGAAAATGTTTTGTACAACCTTTTAGAAATACATGTTTTGTATAATTACACATAGATTTATAAATATTTTTTGATTGAGGTAGGAGAGGACAGAGTGTCTTTGTATTGCTAAAATTCTCTAATAAAATTCATCTAATGTCTAGTGTTAATACAGTTTTCCCTGAACACCAGGTCTTTGAGTCAGAAAATTAAACCAGCCATTACAACAGAACACTATAGTTCCTAGGGTTAAAATTTTGAGAGATACTGATTTCCTTTTTATGCTTTGGTTAAAAATTAACAAAATAAAATGTTTTGACATTTGTGTTTTAGATTATTTTTTTTGTAGTTGGTTATGTAATTTTGTATGTTTGGTGATGTGCTATGGTATGATTTAGAAAATCATCTTAATTGCATTTAATGCTAATATGGGGTTTTGTAATGAGTTAACCAAACTTTTTTTTTTTTTTTTTTTTTTTTGGAAATATGGGAAAAACTAGAAACTCCATCTGTATTTCTAAGGAAGGTTTTAAATAATTGCTTATTTTTCTGTCATAGGGAGTCAGAAACACATTTTTCTTCTGACACAGATTTTGAAGACATTGAAGGAAAAAACCAAAAGCAAAGCAAAGGAAAAGTATGTACAGAGTTTGTGGCTTTGTTTTCTTAAGGTCCTTCATATACATATATGCGCATATATATATATACTTATGTATATTATATATAGTTTTTAGTTATATTTCAGATGTTATTGTCTTTTAAAAACGCCTTTTTTTCCAGATTGGTATGGTAAGCCTTCTGAACACATGTGGTTTCTTTGGTTTCTAGATCAAATAGCATTTGATTATCTATTTTCACTACTGTAAAGTTGAATTTAATAATACACCGTTTTTAGTAGTTTATTTTGTAAAGCACTGTATACTAAGCAAAATGTGATATTCTGTTGGCTTTTTTGTTTGTAATGAATAGCCAAATGTAAAGCAAAGCAGTAAATATTCTTACTCTAAAGCACTCAAAATGTAACCTACAATCAGCTTATATCTAATGGATTACAAAGGACAATTGTTTTCTTTAAGTTAATGTCCAGGGTATAAACTAATAAAGTGAAGTTCTGAGTCAACAGAATGCAGTGTTAGAGTATGAGTGGGTAACCTGAGGGCTCTGGATAACTTGGTGAATGGTTAAATCATTCTGCTGTTTTGGAAAGTACATTAACTCTGCGCATGTGTGTAAATACATTGGGCAAAATATGACTTTTTTTCATCATTTTCTTTCCCAAGATGAATTTTGTATTTGTATTTTCTCATGATACATTTACTTTTAAAAGTCTAAATACAGAAATGTGAAATGAACAAAGTAAAAATTTTACATAAACCTATCACCCAGAGGTAATTTATTCTTTAAACATTTTGATGAACTTACTTTTGTACATGTACTTATCTATCAACATGAATTTTACTTAAATGGAATCATACTATGCAGACTATTTAATTTTTTAAAAATTCAGTGGTATATTGTCAACAGCTTTCTTATCAGTGATTTTTTTTGGTCTGTGTTTTAATTGTATCATAACATCCCGCTTTATGTATGAAACAGTTTAGTTAACTAGTTCAAAATAATTTGTTCAACACGGAATACATTCTTAGAGAGCATATAATTCACTTGTTTCCTAATTTCATATGCTTTCTTAGTCCCTTAATTTAGTAAAAATTTTGATGAAACAGAAAAAGTGAATGAGTAAAAATGTTAACTCATGGCTATCTCAAGACAACCTTAACTCTAGTGGGTAGTATGTGGTTATTCATTAGAAAACCATTTTTCTTGTTTTGTAACCGTCTTGCAAACCTGAATCTCTACTTTGACTTTGATTTAATTTACAAGTTGGGACAAGACTCACAGTGGCATCTGCATAGAGGACTCCTCAAAGTTTTGTAGTTTGGTTAACTTTATATAGCCACTCCTCTGAGTGAGATGTTAGGGGTCAGATCAGGGATTTATTATAGTAATGAGAGCCACCATAGGATAGTTTGACACTATCCTATATATGTTCCATGCACTGTGCCAATAATTTTATGTTATTTAATATTTGAATAATCCTGTGGATTAGAAAACTTCCTTATTTTATAGATAAGAAACTAAGGTCCAGAGAACTCAGTGGTTCAAGAATTTGAGCCCACATCTCTTGAAAGAAGATGCTTTTAATCCACTATAGTATACTACCTCATAGTCTTTTTAGAGATTTTTTTTCCTTTACATGATTGAACTCAAGGTAGCATGTTTACTTCTTGCATGTCCCTGTATTGTATTATCACTCCTTGCACATCATTTTTTTCTAGCACATCATATCCACGGAACCATTTTAATTGAATTAGTTTTTTTATACCAACAAGGAATATTGAGGCATATGATAGATAAATTGCAAATATATAGCTCCATGTTAATTAACACTAACATTTTATATTTTTCTAGTGTACTCTTTGTAGTTGATCTTTTCTTTCACTCTTATTGCTGAAATTCCTTTTACTAGAGACAAAAAGCCTTTCATTTTACAATTAGGAATTAATGACAAGTTTATAAACACTGAATCTCATAAATTAACAAGTAATATCTTTCAGTTGTTAGGAAGGGGTTTAAAGTAGTTTTTTAAGAGTGGGATGGTTTTGTGCTCTTGAAGGAAGAGGAAGGACCCAGGACCCTTTAATGGAGCAAAGTATGGAAACATACAGGCTTTCAGTGGAAGTAAATTTGTAGACCTAACTGTAGATAAGAGGTCTGCAAACTGACCTGTTTTTGTACTGCCCACGAACTAAGAATTGTTATTACATTTTTAAAGAGTTATAAAAAATAATATGTGGCAGACCAGTTATGTGACCTGCAAAGCCTAAAATATTCACTGTGTGGTACTTTACACAAAGGTTTGCCAAACTCTTGTTCTAGGTCATAGAAATGTTAAGTCTGAAAGAGACCTTAGAAATTAACTATTCTAATCTGTAGAGATTTTAGTACAACTCTGGCATTTATAAGTGAGGACTCCGAGTTAGGGAATGACTTGTATTTCTATAACAAGGTATAAAAGCCGTGGGAGATATTTTATAACTCATGCATGTAGGCAGCCTTTTCACTTACTTATGAAGCCCCCACCTCCAAATTGACAACTTTCTTATAAAGGGGCTTCATTTCCATTGTGTTCACATAAATTGAAATTTCATAATAAATTAGTGTTGGAGGGAGGGTTCTGAACAAGAATGACGTTAATACACCTATTCATGCTGTTTAGAAATCCTTTGTCAACACACTACAGTGATTTATAAGGACTAAGAATATGCATCAAGTTAAAATGTCAAACTAAGTATGAGTTACTTACTTGATAAAGAGTTTTGTTGTTCTTGCTACCCATTCCAGTCTATAGCTTAAAGCAACAATTCTGTGAAATAGGCAGAGTTTTATTCTCACTTTGCAAATTAGAAATCTCTCTGAAGCACAGTGTTGTCAAGTAACTTGCCTAAGATCATCACTCAGCTAATAGGAATAGAAGTTTGGTCCCATGTAGTCTGTCATTCTGCTGAGGCTGTGATCCTAACTCCAATGTCATGTGAGGTGTATGGTAGTATAAATGAACAAATTGATACCTCAAAGAGGCTGTCACAGTCATATGTCACAACTATATGACATGTGAATGGCACTCTCCTTTAGGATTAAGCATAATTAAGTACCCTATCAGCTGCTTCTGTAGCCTTATTTTGAACTCTCAAAGATAATGATATAACTTAACCAACTTGTACTTTTACGCAGACTTGCAAAAAAGGCAAAAAGGGCCCAGGAGAAAAGGGCAAAGGCGGAAATGGAGGAGGAAAACCTCCTTCTGGTCCAAACCGAATGAATGGTCATCACCAGCAGAATGGAGTGGAAAACATGATGTTGTTTGAAGTTGTTAAAATGGGCAAGAGTGCTATGCAGGTGATGTTTATTGTGTTCTTCCCAGTTTATTATTTGTACATGTTAAACTTTATATATTTTACATGAGTTATATAAAATATATCTCTGATTTTTCTAATTGTTTTAAAATTTTCTAACACTCCTTATTAGAAAAAAGCAGCAAACTAGTCCCAAAACTAGAGATGTGTCTATTCAGACATAAGACTTTTAAGCCATGTCTTGAGTCATTTTCCACTGCATTATTTTCTTTTAATGGCACCAAATAAATTATTTGGTTAAAAATATGCCTATGTAAACCCTAACTATGAAGTTTCAATTTCTCCTGAATTTATATAGCTGCCATTAAAATATGAAGTTCTTTGCCTGTATAGAATTTTTGATTGAATGACCTAATATAATCACCGTCCACTTTTAAATTATTTTGATTACTGTTATTACAAATTTTGTTACTTGTGCTATGTTTTAGCAGAAGACTTAAAAAGTTAAGAGTTATATCCATGTCAAATCATCCTAATTCTGTTTCTTCATAATTTTATGACAGTAGCATTTATACTTTATAATGGAGGTTAAATCCATATAGTTTTAAAATATTTAATAAACAACTCAAAGAATATACGTGTTTAATAAAATTATTTAATTTATAAAAGTTAACAGGGAATAGTTTTTGCCTTCATAGAATTAACTTTAATCAACAAAAGACACACATGGTTGATTTAGGGAGAGCTAGCTACTTAAGCTTTTTGTTAACAAATAGCCAAAATGCAAATCTTGTTTATAAATATAGACTTATCTAAATATATGTGGTTTTGTAAATTTTAAAATATCAATTGGGGCTAATAAAGATCATTTTTACATGTAAGATCAAAAAGAATTTTAGTTTTTGAATTATTACCAGTTGTGTAGAGTAGCATATTTTCTCAAATTCAATTTCGCTTTCATTTATCTGTATGTGGTTTGCTTTCATGTCTTTGTGATTAGGGTGTGGATTTTGCATAATGTTTTAATTGATTGTTTGTGGCACATTTGATATTAAAAAATGTCTTATGTTACTGTGCTATGGTTTTAGTCATTTCCTAATTAAAAAATTATCCCCCTTTCTCTAGTTCCCATTTTGGGTTAATTTTATCAAAGGGATAAATTATCTCAGTTATATATCATTTAATTGCTTTCCTTTTTTAAAAAAAATTTAATTGCTTACCTTTTTATTTTTGTTATACTTTTTTCTATAATATTTGCTCTAAGTATTAGATGCATTAATCTTTGATATCTTTCACTTTTGTTAACATCAAAAATCTCATCTCATATTCATGCTAATTAGGCTCTTCTATTTTTATTTAGTCTATAGGGTTTTTGTTTAACTTTTTGGCTCATCAAAATTTTTAAATACAAAATGTGAGGGTTTAGCTTTATATTTAATTCTTTTTGTTAATGATATCTCTGTTTAAAGAATAAACATTTTTTTCCTTATTTTTGTGTTGCTTATGGTTTATCATATATTAAGATTGTACCTTTGTGTCATTTGTTTTTCCATTTCCAAATGTGCTTTCTCCCTTAGAAGCAGAATGTCCACAGTATCTCTGCACTGATTCCTCTGAATCCTCTGCCCAGTTTATTTTATGTTTCCACTTGTGTTATCTTTCTAACATCAAATTTGATTAAGGAAGTCTTCTGTTTACAAACTTCTGCTTCTTTAGCAGATTTTACTTATCTAAAAGTTGCCACTCAGGTTCCCTTTTGGGATACTTGATGTTTTCCAGCCACAGTATATACTCTGTCCCCAGACCTTTCTTTTTGTTTTTCTCTTTGCCTGGAATAGCCTTTTCTTCCTCCCTTCCATATCACATAAGAATGACTAAACTAAATGTCAGTGCTTTTGAGAAGCATTCTTGGGCTCTTTCTCATCCTATTGAGTCTATTTCTTACTCTTGTCTTTCCGTGAGAGCACTTAGTATATTGTATTACATTTATGTATATGTCTGAATTTACTTCTAGATTGTTAATTCCTTGATCAAGTACCATGTATAATTCACTTTTTGTATCCCCAGGATATACCCATCTTAGTAATTGTAAGTGGGAGTAAATAAGTACAAGACTGGCTATTGGTTTTAAATTAGTTCTTAACATTTTAAGAAAGGCAAAACCATGCATATGCCCCTAGTTCTGTTAGATAATAGATATTGAATTTTATTGAATAAGTATATAGCATATTATTTGATAATTAAAATTTTAAATATATTTCAGTGTGTTAGCTTGTATTACTTTTATTATAGCAGTCTTGTATTCCTAGTATAAACTCTACTCGATCTTTAACAATAACCTTTAATGTGATATGATGATCTTTTTAATGTGATGTAATCTTTTTGTAAGATTTCATTAAATATTTTTTGTATCTTTATTGATGAGAATAACCCTTGTTCCAGTTATTTACTGTTGTATAACAAACCACCCCCAAACTTAGTGACTTAAAAGAACAGCCATTTTTTAACATAATGGTTTTATGGGCCTAGAATACAGACAGAACTAAGTAGAGATGGCTCATCTGTGTTCATATCCATGTTATCTGGGGCCTTAGCTGAGACAACTTCACTGCCTAGAGTTGACATAAACATTTAGGAACTATAGTCACCTGGAGACTTATTTATTCATGTTTGGTGCCTATTCTGCAGTGATTTGAAGGTTGGCTTCGGTTTGAACTTTTACCTGGAAAACCTACAAATGCTCCTTCCATGTGGCTTGCACTTCTTACAGTATGGCTTCTGGGCTTGGAGAGAGTATCCTGAGGAGGAGCGTCTAGTTCTTTAGTGCTCCAAGAACCCAATGTAAAAGCTGAATGGCCTTCTGTGACCTACTATTGGAAGCATCATTTCTATTGCACTCTGTTCTAGAAAAGGGGACATAGACCTTACTTCTTAATGGGGAACAATGTCAAACAATTTGGGGCCATGTTTTAAAACTCTCACAGTCGCAGAATACATTCTCTTGATATTTATTCCCCATACCATATTTAGGAATAATCTTAAACATGTTTCTTTCATAAATTGAGTTGGATAATATACACAAACTGTTGTAAAATAATAGAAAAGGACTGAAATCTAGAAATTCAGTTAAGTTTTAGGATATCTCCAGTCAGTCTCTCTGAGCCTGGTAATTCTTAGATAATATTTCCTCTTTCATGTATTGTGTAGTCATGTTATTTGGTTTTATACATCAAATTGTACATATTTTATTCATTCATTTTGTACCTAGTTTCATATTTATTGGTATATAAATTAAAACATTTTTCTCTCCCGACTTTTCGTTTTTTATATTAGCCATTTTTCATCTCAGTTTTTACAGTTTGGTTTATTTAAAAATTGTTTTTATCTATTTCATGTTTTTTTTTCCGTCCCCAAAGGAATAAAGTACTGCTTTTATTTTTTAGTTCATATTTTTAAAAAATTACTATATTTATATATATATATTTCACATACCATAAAAGTCACCCTTTTAAAGTATAAATTCAGTGGGTTTTACTATATCCAGAGTTGTTTTGCTATCACAATAAAATTTTAGAATATTTTTCAGTACCCCAGAAAGAAACCTCTTGCTCCTTAGCACTTTCTCCTCACCTGCCCCAGGTCTATGCAACCACTAATCTACTTCCTATAATTTTTTTTTCTGGCTTTATTGAAATATAATAGACAATTAGTTGCTTGTATTTACATTATACAATTCAATGAATATTTTTTCAATTATAATTGGCATACAATAATATATTGGTTTCAGTTGTATAGCATAGTTATTAAAGGTCTATATAACTGACAAAGTGATCACCTCACTAAATTTAGTACCCCTTCTCCCCTTTACATATTTATTACATTATTAACTTTTTTTCCTTATGCTACATTTTATATCTACATGTCTGTTTTGTAACTGTACAATTGTACTTTTTAATCCCTTTGCCCTTTTTCACCATCTCAACCCCCCTCCCGTTTAGTAACCCTTAAAATATTCTCTGTATCTATGAGTTTGTCTCTACGTTTGTTATTGTTTGTTTTGTTCTTTAGATTCCAATTGTACATGAAATCATGATATTTGTCTTTTTCCATCTGACTTCATTCAGCGCAATACCTTCTAGGTCCATCAAAGCAATATCTTTTTCCATTTCTTTCCTTTTAGTCTGAGTTTGTCTTTTACTCGGAAGTGAGTCTCTTATAGGCAGCATATGTAGGGGTCTTGTTTTCTTATCCATTCAGCCACTCTAACTTTTGATTGGAGCACTTAATTCTTTTCTATTTGAGATACTTGTTGATAGGAATCTAGTTATTACCATTCTTTATTCCTGTGTTTGATACATTTTTTTCTTCTTAAAGAAGTCCCGCCAACATTTCCTGTAATACTAGCTTGGTGTTGATAAATTCCTTTAGCTTATTTTTGTCTGGGAAGCTCTTTATCTGTCCTTCAACTCAAAATGATAGCTTTGCAGGATAAAGTATTCTTGGTTGTAGATTTTGGGTTTTCATCACATTGAATATTTTGTGCCAAGCCCTTCTGTCCTGCATAGTTTCTTTTGAGAAATCATCTGCCAGTCTTATGGGTACTCTCTTGTGGATAACTAACTGCTTTTCTCTTGCTGCCTTTCAGATTCTCTCTTTGACTTTAACCTTTGGCATTTTAATGATGATGTGTAGGCCTCTTTGGGTTCCTCTTTCTTGGTACTCTGAGCCTCCTGGGGTTGTGTGTCTCTTTCTTTCAACAGGTGAGGGAAGTTTCCCATCATTATTTCTTCAAATAGCTCTTCAACATCTTTTTTTTTTTTTTTTTCCTTCAGGTGCCCTTATGACATGGATATTTTTACATTTAATAGTGTCTCATAGTCTCCTTAAATTATCATTATAGTCTTGGTTACTTTCTTCTTGCCATTCTGGTTGAGTGTCCTTGGCTTCCCCATCCTCTATATCGGTGGTTCAAGTCTCTCTATTCACTCTGTTGATATCCTCTAATATACTCTTCATCTCAGATCATGTGTTCTTCATTTCTGGCTGGTTTCATTTTACAATTTCCATTTCCATTTTTACATTTTTTATCTCTTTGTTAAAGTTCTCACTGAGTTCAACTATAGTTCCCCTATGTTCATTGAGCATCTTTGTAACCAGTGTTTTGAACTCTGCATCTGTCAGATTGCTTGATTCCATTTTTCTTCAGTCTCTGTTCTGTTCTCTCATATGGTTTCTGTTTCTTTCTCTTCCCATTTTGTCTGCCTTTCTGTGTCTGTTTCTATGTACTAATCAAAGCTCCTAAGTTTCCTGGTCTTACTAGTGTGGCTTTGTGTAGTAGGTGTCCAGGGGCACAGTTCTGAGAGGGGTTCAGCTGCAGGCCAAGTTTAGCCCCAGCCTGTGCCCCTCTGGGGCCACCTGTTCAGATTCATCAAGCAATGCACAGATGCTGTGTTTGAGGCCAGCTGCTACCAGTGTGGATCTTGGGGTTGGCTCAGTAAGGAGCACCTGACTCACCCAGGATACAACTGAATGTGGATTGGGTGGGGTTGCGAGTGGGGGGAAGGCAGAGTTTCAGGGAATCCTCTGGGCAGAGCAACCTCAACCTTTGTTCCTTTGTTATCTGTTATCCAGTTCGATGATTGACTCAACTATGGCTGGGCTGTGTCCCAGCACTAGGAGAGGGTAGGGCTCAACAGAGGAACAGTGGATACCATCTGCACTTCTGTTTGGGAGAGAGCCTCTCCTCCTGCCCTTGCGCCAAGAACTCAGTGTTCCATGTAGGTCCCTGGTGGCCCCTCGAGCAGCCCACCTGGTGTTGGTGCTCGGAGGAGCAGGTTCATCACTGTGAAAGCCTGCTTGCGGTCACGGCCCCTTTAAGAGGCGTGTACAGCAGCTGGCTGCCGCTGCGGTAACCTTGGTCCCACTCAGCCACTGGGGACTGGGCAGCCTAGCATCTTCACTCCCACCTATCTTCTACAGTTGCAAGTTGATTAATTATTTCTCTCCCTAGTTGTTGTGCTTCTGTTTGTCTAGATCCCCAGTGACTTTTCCTTGCTGTTTGCTCCGTGTTTCTGTCACAACTTTGATTTGGTTGCCAGAAGATGAACAAAGCTTCTATCATCTACGCCATTTTTCCTTTCAACAACCTATTTTCTATAATTTTTTTTTTTTTTTACTCTAGATCATATAAATGGGATCATATACTATGTGGTCTTTTCTGAGTGGTTTCTTTGACTTAGCATTATGTTTTCAAGGTTCATCCGTGTTGTGGCATGTGTTATAATATAACTTCATTCTCTTTTATTGCTGAATAATATTCCCTTGTATGGATTTATCATATTATTTATCCATTCATCCCTTTATGCACATATGGTTTGTTTTTACTTTTTGGCTTTTAAGAGTGAATAGTGCTGTTAAGAGTATTCTTGTACAAATTTTTGTTTGGATGTATGTTTTCATTTCGCTTGGGTAATACATACCTAGGATTTGATTTGCAGGGTCAGCATGTTAACTATTTAATTCTTTGAGGAGATGCCAAACTGGTCCCAAAGTGGCAGCAGCATTTTACATTCTTACCAGCTGTGTTTTAGCATTCCATTTCCACCAATATTTGTTATTGTCTTTATATTGAACTGCCTATTCAGATCCCTTGCTTATATTTTTAATTGGATTACTTGCCTTTTTAAAATGATTGAATTCTGAGTTCTTTATATATTTCGGACACATCCCTTATTAGATCTATAGTTTGCAGATATTTTCTCCCATTCTGTAGGTTGTCTTTTCACTTCCTTGATGGAGTCCTTTGAAACACAAAAAGTTTTTAATTATGAATAAGTGAAATTCATTTTTTTCTTTTGTCTCTTATGCTTTTGGTCTAATGTGTAAGAATGCTTTGCCTAATGCACAGTTACGAAGATTTACCTCTGTGTTTTAGGGTTTTAGCTCTTATATTTAGATCTTTGATCCATTTTGAGTTAAGTTTTGTGTATGTAAAATAGGGTCCAGTTGTCCCAGTACTATTTCTGAGAAGACTCGTCTTTCTCCATTGATTTGTCATGGCATCTTTGTCAAAAATCAAGTGACCATCAATGCAAGGGTTTATTTCTAGACTCTCAGTTTTAGTCCTCTGACTCTTACCTTTCTGCTCTTATGTTAGCACTATACTGTTTTGATTACTGTAGCTTTATAGTAAGTCTGAAATCATGAAGTGTGAGTTCTCCAACTTTGTTCTTTTTTTCAAGATTGCTTAGACTATTGTGGATCCCTTGCATTATCCTAAACATTTAGGTTTGGCTTTCCATTTTCTATTAAGAAGTCAGCTAATAGGGATTGCATTGAGTCTATACATCAATTTGGAGTATATTGTCATCTAACTATATTAAATCTCCAGATCTATGAACTGTCTGTCCTTTCTTTTGATGTTTATTTAGCCTTCAGTTTGCCTTTCTTATCAATACAGCACTATTAGGGCTCACTGTTAAAAAATTGCTATTTTGTTCTGCATTTCTTCATTGACCCAGGCATTTACTTCTTTTTAAAAAGTTTTAATTTTCATTCCATTACAGTGTTTATATTTAAATATTATTTAGTACAGTATTTTAGTCCAAAAGTAGTATGGTATGAATTTTAATATTTTATTGGATATCATTAATGTCACTAAGAATAAAAAGTATGCTTTATCAGATGATAATTTTACTAAGTTTGATTCTATTTTATTGTTAAAATTTAGTTAAAAATTTTAGTATGTTAATTTGAATTAATATAATACCATTTGTTGAATTTTAATGAATTTAATCAAACTTCATTCTTAGAACATTAGAAAAAGCTAATTTTTTTCCCCCCCTCTACTGTAGTCGGTGGTAGATGATTGGATAGAGTCATACAAGCATGACCGAGATATAGCACTTCTTGACCTCATCAACTTTTTTATTCAGTGTTCAGGCTGTAAAGGTAAGATATATTTATTATGGAAGCAGAATGTTCTCAACTGATCTCTTCTTTTTTGTTTCACCTAAAGATATATTAGCACTTCATATGGAAAATAATGCCAAGATATTGAGTTGTTTGCATTATAACCATACAAAAAGTATAAGGAGAAAAGAGCAAAGAACACAAGTGAGAGAGAAACTATGTTGAGAAAGTTGTGTTGATATTTCAGTAAAATTAATGAAAACCTTTGGCAGTTTATAATTGTTATGTTACTTTCATTAGATATGTTTCCCACTTTCAGTATCTGGTTTTAGGAACAAAGAAATGGATTAAGAAGGGAGGAGGAAGATAATGAAGAGAGACAGGTTCAGATGGCAGGGAATTATAAAATGTAGGGAATTAAAAAGTGCCATGAGTAACAGTAAGTAAGTAAGTAACTAAGTTAAAAAAGGTATTGGTGAAATTTTCGATTTTTCTTCTTAAAGGTAGAGAAACTGGATTGGGGAGTGGGATCTTGTTTAAAATGGTTTTTTTTTACTTTATTTAAAAAGATTTTGAAGTAGGAATGGGAAAAATATAGAAATGACTTCCCTGGGACAAAAATAGTACAGACATTTATCAGGGGAACAAAATTACGTGCGATTGAAGAGTCATACATCCTGATCTGGATCAGTAAATGAGTCAGTCAAGATCATGGGCAGGTTCTGATTTATTCTGTGTCTCTCTAATACTTGTTCCATTCTTAAAATTCTAGAAAATGCCTAGGCAAATAAATGTTAAAAGTTTTCCAAGGGGATTACATTTTTCAATGAATATGGCACCGAAAACACAGGCATTAGAAGTCAAGAGGAGAGAAGGTTGCTTAAAAATAGATTTAAAAATTAAGATGCTAAAGAACAACTGACTTAAACAAATCTGAAGAATCCCAAGAAGCAATTTACTTAGATGTACTCCTTTAATTCTTTTTTAAAATATATAAACAAATTCATGTTTAATTAGCTTTTTTTCCTACTTTAATTTTATAATACTCCTTTAAAAATACTGTCATTGGAAATGGAAAAGTATATTATAAGAACTGTTGCATTTTATTTAAGGTCGATCACAACATTCAGTGCAGCATGCATATTAAATGTTATGTATATGAGGTCGGATAAACAAATATAGTAACTTCTCAAGTCTGTGATCTTCATAATGCTATAAATGTGGTCAATTTTCAGTGAACTTTAATTGTCTTTAGAGTACAGAGAGTTGCCTAGTTTACTTCTTACCTAAAGGTAGCTGCAAATCAATATTAGAAAATTCTACTGACTGCTCAGCAAAAGTGTTGTAGTGAAAATATGATGAACCATATTAATTTTTAAAAATGAAATGTTAATATTTTTTTTTTGCCTATGCCCAGTCCATCTTTCTGTAGTAGAAGTGTACAAGTACCTGTTTGTTATGTAATCAAAGGCTCTGTCCATTCTCTTTATATTATTTGAAAATGGAAGGTTCATTGCAGAACAACTAAATGAGTACCAAAAATAATTTGATGAGTTGAAATTCTAATTTTTATCTTCAGTCTTTTCTGTTATACCATAGATTGATCAGTATTAGTTTCCTAATTTGGCTTCTGAATTGTAGTTTTAAGACAAGACCATAGTCAGAGCACTTTCCTTTTATCAGATTCAGTCCTTCCCTTGCATCTGTGTTTTTATAATTCAGGAGCTTGCCAACTCAGCATTTGATTATACTTTGTCACAAACTACATTATCAAGATTTTTAAAAGTTGAAAGTATTGAAAACTTAAATTATCAGGTAGATTTAAATACTGCCATAATGAATATGTATATATTTTTGACTCAAAGCTCAATAAAAGGGAATTTATCATATAGTCAAAGTTAAGATCATTAAGTACTTTAAAAACATTCAAAATTATTTAGATAGAATTCTTTTAGAATTGAGTTAGAAATTCTTTAAGTACATACAATGTACCTTAACCTTTTTCCTGTGGTCTCAAGATTGTCAGTATGAGCATCAGTTATTTTACTTTAGTTATGCCCTCTGCAGCTATTGAAGTGTGGAGGGAATTTGGCCCTACACTGAATGGCTCCAGATTGCTCTGTGGTTGGGGAGTCTGTGGTCAGTGTCCCCCCTCCCCTTTTCTTTCTTGGTCAGCTCTCACTTTTTAGTTTACCAGTTTTTAGCAGTCTCACTTCATGTCCCCCACACTTTTCAGGCAGTAACCTCTGGCCTGATGTCCTAATGGCGCCTTGACACCTGCCTCAGGAGTTATGTGCATGGAGTTTGCGACAGCTACTTTTCTGCTTATTTTTTGGGTTTTGGCTGTTAGTCCCATTTCTCAAGTTCTTCCTCTCATCTCATAGACTATATCAAAATGTATACAGTATGTTTGCTTTGATATTTATTTGTTTATAATTTTTTTATTTTTTTATTTTTTTAACACCTCCACCACCTGGTATTCCTAGGTGATCTCTCATCCAAGTACTAATCAGGCCCAACCCTGCTTAGCTTCCGAGATTAGACGGGATCGGGCACGTTCAGGGTGGCATGGCCATAGACTGTATATAAATATTTAATAGAAATTGTTTCAGGAGTTGATTTACTTGTTCTCTAGCACAGCCAAGTTTACAACACCTGAGTATATAAAGTATGGGAAATTCTGAAGATATATCCATGACTCTAAATTAAAATAAAAAACCTTTCAAAGTGTTACTTGAGAATGCACTTCTTTAGCCAAGGAAGTGGTGATTTCTTCCTAATTTGTTAATACTTTAAAACAATTATTTCATTCTTTAATGTTGTGTTAAGTAAGGACTCTTCTACAGCGCTAGAAATTGATTGCATCCGGGGATGGGCAGCATGATGTAGATGAATAATGTCAGACAAATTATTTAACTTCTTTTTGCCTTAGCCGTAACTTCTTTATCTGTAAAGCTGGGATTATATAGTATCTGTCTCACAGGCTTGTTACCAAGGCTAAACATTTGTGAAGTAGCTGGCATGCATAGTAGGCTCGATCAGCGTTAGTTTCCTGGTCTATCGTATTGGCTTTGTCATGCTACTGGGAAGTCTTAAGTTTCATGTCTACAGAGAAGATGCTCAAGCATTACTTTTTCTTTTCAGGTTTGGGTTTGGAAAGAGCATGATGCATTATTGTTTTTAAATTTATATATACACACACAAGTACATGAATATAAAAAATATAGCTTGGCCAATTGAAATAAATCTATTATATCTAGTTTTTATAATCTCATCTTTCTGTGCTAAGACATTCTTCTTTTAGATATTACTATATTTTTAGTATTCCTAGTGATAAGACTAGCAAGGAATAAATAATCCAGCAATAGAAATGTGATTTTGAAAATCCATTTTTTACATTTGTTTTTTTTTTTTAACTGGAGTCTGACTCAATCATGCGTAGAGAGAAATTCATGTAGATCTCCCCTGAATTGTCTGTTTCTTATAATTTTTTCCTATAAATTCCTTTCCGATATTTGATTTCTACCTGGCTAATTTTTATTGCTGCTTGTAATGTGCCTTTCTCCTCTCCCACCCTCCTTTAAAATTCTAAATGTTCTTATCAAATACCTTCTCTGTGAAACACCTGACTTATGCTAATCTTTTTTTT
>NW_024345861.1:3341987-3426036 GCF_902729225.1 Pteropus medius | reverse complement strand
ATTAGGACACTTATTACATACCACCTTTAATATTTTATTTTTCCCTTCCTTTCTTTTTTGTGTTATTCTTTATTTAAATTTCCATCTAGATTATAGACTTCTGGATGGGCAGGAACTACAACTTATGTTTATTTAAAAGTCTTTTAGAGGATGATGGGATGTAGTTGCCTTATATCTAGTAGTGCTTAATAAAGAAATCCGATTAAAGTAAACTGCCTATTACACTTTCCCTTATCTTCAGATTCATCCTCAAGGTTTTAAATGTTACCCTGGATACTGCCTCATCTTGATGACATGTTTTATATTAAAGAGACTAAGGCAGTATACAATTATAGACATGAGTAAAGTAAGTCAGGTAGAAATGGCAAAGGCTCATTGTGCTAGGAAAAAAGATGTCAGTGTGGAGCTGTTTTCTTGTGCACATTGAGATTGGGATTTATGCTTTTTAGGGTTGAGTATCATGGTAAAGATCAAATCAAGTACGCCTTATTGTGTTACTGTAGACTTTTAAGTATCAGAGACTGACTTAGAAGTTCTCTTTATTTTTATTTTACCATAAATTAACTTTATAACACTTGCAAATTTCAGGAGTTGTCACAGCAGAAATGTTTAGACATATGCAGAACTCTGAAATAATTCGAAAAATGACTGAAGAGTTTGATGAGGTAACATTACCCTAAATATTTTGATAATTTTATGCATGTTGATCTTGATTTACTTTTGAAAGTATTCTTAAATTCTGAGTATTCATGTTGTGGTTAAGGGCTTTGGCATCAGATTCAATCAAATGATGGCTATGTGACCATGGGCAAGTTGTCTTATCAGTTCCATCATCTGTAAAATAGGGCTAGTAACACTTATAAGACTGTTAATTTAGTAATGTTTGAAAAATTCCTTAGCATTTTATAATGCCTGGCACATAATAAGAACTTAAAAGATGGTAGCTATTATTATTGTCAAAAAAATAAATAAATAAAATTTCAAGGAAGAACAAAGCTTAGAGGCTAAGAACATTTTAGAATATGGTAAAAGGAAGATTTGGTCAATATTTGGGGAACCAGGTAGCTCAGGCAAAGGAATACATGTTGGCGTGCGTGCGCGCGTGCGCGCGCACACACACACGCAGAATTTCATTGTTTAAAATCTTTGTTTCCAATATGAGTAGTAAAACAATACAAAAAAAAATAGCTTAGATGTGAGTTGATCTTTTATCAAGTGATGTCTTCGAAGTATTATTACCAATAAAGATATACTTAGATTTACTGTAATGTAAGCTGCTTCAGGACAGGGATTTTTCTTTGTTTTGTTCACAGGTGTATTCCAACACCATTCGTTTTATTCTTCAAAACTTTTCACTGTGAATTTTCAAGTAGAAAGCCTTGTCTCATTTTAGTTTAATTTGATCATCTTTTTCTTGCTTACTCTGAAGGGGCTTTCAGTTATCATCTTAAAACAGGGGTCCCTAATCCCTGGGCCACGGACCAGTACTGGTCAGTGGCCTGTTAGGAACTGGGCCGCCCAGCAGGAGGTGAGCAGCGGGGAGAGTGAGCGAAGTTTCCATCTGTATTTACAGCTGCTCTTTAGCACTAGCATCACTGCCTTAGCTCTACCTCACATTATCAGGCATTAGATTCTCATAGGAGTACCGGTCCCTGGTGCCAAAAAGGTTGGAGACAGCTATTCTAAAAGATAGACAAAAATTGTTAAAATGGCTTTGATGATCACTGAGTGCTATTTCTCAGTCTCCAAGTAGTTGAAGTAATTATGAATAATGGTAGTATTTTAACCTTTTAATATTAAATGTTTTAGTGAGAACCTTCTTACTAAAAGGAAACAGCTATTCGAGATAAGAATCCTGAAATATAGTTTGAAAATAATCAGAAAACCAAGTCACTAACAATTGAGATGATACATTTCAATATAGTCAGTCACTAAATGAGTCAATCAGAAAATTTGAAAGAAAACCTTTTTGTGGAGTATTAGGACCTTATTCTCAGATGAGAAATAGTTCTACTTATATATGGCACAGCTTAAAATAAAAAACATTGTTCTAATGACAAAATTAAATTGTTAAAAAATTTACTAACCTGTACTGATAAAGTGATCTTAAGTCTCTAGGATACTCGTTAGAAACTCTTACTTTTAGAAGTTGTCTGTAGTATTGGTCTCTTATTTTTAAGGACTTGTTTGTTTTTGATTATTAATGGAGAATCTCAATGTAACTATGTTGAAGAATACCCCACTTATATAGAAGAGTACTCGAGTATCAATATTTCCAGGCAATATTAGCTACATTTCCATTTCTTTTTAAAATTATCTGTTGACTAGTTGATGTCCTGAAACTAATGAAGACATACATTGTAATCTTTTGATTATTTATATATCATACACCAATCTATTATACTGTCTCAGAATATGATTTCATCATTTTGAATTCATTTGAAAATATAACTTTGCTTTTGTTTTAAAGAAACTTAATAAGTATATTTTGCTTATCAGACTAATGTTTTGGTTTGATGGGAGAGGCTATTTATTTTTAACCAGAGTAATTGGCATATATTTGCATTGGTTAATGTGAATTCACAATATCCATTTTGGTCTTAAATAAAAGCAGAGGTGATCAAAGGTACCTCTACCTTTGCATATTGTTCTGCGTACTTTCAGGATTTTATTGGAGAATAAAGGTGAGATAAAGGAGTCATTTCAGCTTCTGCTTAGGATATTTCAAAAACAAGTAAAATTTTATTGTTATGTATTTTAAATAAAATTGCCATTTATATTTTTTGTTTTAGGATAGTGGAGATTATCCACTTACCATGGCCGGTCCTCAGTGGAAGAAGTTCAAATCCAGTTTTTGTGAATTCATTGGCGTATTAGTGCGGCAGTGTCAGTATAGTATCATATATGATGAATATATGATGGATACGGTCATTTCACTTCTTACAGGATTGTCTGACTCACAAGTCAGAGCATTTCGACATACAAGCACCCTGGCAGGTCAGTATTTAGAAATATTTTTTTGTGTGTATTTCCTACAGTTAGAGATGAAAACAATTTCCATTAAAAGAAATGAAATAAGTGTCATAAATTAATGTTGTTTATAAAGTTACCACTAGGAGGACACTCACCAATCCTCCAACTCCCATGAATTTGTGGGAATAGGATGATATTTTCAAATTTTGATTCTGTGAAGGCATATTACAGTTAGTATATAATGATTTTCTTATAGTAAACATACTTGATTATTATGCCACAGAAAGGGAAAAGAGGTGGATAGGAATGTATTGAGTTCTTAAACGATGAGATGTTTTATCAGGGAGGATATTGACAGCAAATCTAGGGAGACTATCAGTCATTTTGGATATGTAGTCTTAATGACCCTTATTTTGTCACTGGTATGGATAGTCTCCCTCATGGTATGATGGTCCCTTCAGGATGATGTTTACTGTTTAACCACATCACAAAAAGTTGATTTTTCTTACGTTTCTTAGTAACTTGAGGCTGAGTCAAATTCTTTGATCTTTAAATTTTAATGAAACGAGTTACATTTTTAAGTCTCACACGGTTAATTCTAGAACAGTGAATTTTGGTGTTGATGTTGATAAAATCTTTTGACTTCTCATTTGCGCTCAAGGTAAAATTGTACTGTTATTGAATATGTGCTTTTTGATTTGAGTTTGAATAAATTAGGTGCTAATTTTTACTATAATATTTTAAGCCTTAATGATAGAATATTTTGGTATATACAAAATTTTTTGTTTTCTAAGTGTGGGGATTTTTTTTTTTTTTTCCCTTTAGAGTATTTTCCCAAAGAATTAAAACTACGGCTAGATATATTTCTGATAAGTCCTCCATTTTAAAAAATAAAACTCAGATAATCCCCCTGTAGGTTTTTGTTTTTAGATTCAAAGTCACAAAAAATGAATGTGATCTTGCTCTATGAACTTAGGTGGTATTTAATGTTAAGAATTTGATGGCTAAAGTAAATTAAAACAAGTATGATGGTAGAAGGTGAATAATTTTAGATCAGAATGACAAACTGGTTTGCTGAAAGTGTTGAATAGTTCAGAGCAGAAAATTATGGGACTCTGTTTTAAAGAGAGCCAGTAGCCACAAATTAAGATTTAGTTTTGTGTTGATCTGTCATGGAATGAAAAAGGTCTGAGAATAGTCAAGTGAGCTAAAGAAAGCATAAAATGGTCAGATATTTCTTTTAGTAAGTTTTAAATAACAGGCAGTGAGTCTTGTTTCAGAAGCAATAATTCAGTAACAGAAGTTATGGGAATCTGGAGGAAGTCTGATTTTAAAAAAACCACTTTATTGAGTGATACTTTACTCTTTGTACTTACAACTTTTCATCTAGATCTGTTCTTCATAATTTCACCATTGTCTTTGTGATGATATGTAATAGAGTAGAATTAAAGGAAATCAAATACTGATAAAATTCACCAGCATTTTTATACACTTTTGATACAAAGCACTTAAGCTACCTCTCCCTTTGGTTACTGAAATAGTTAAATGACTGCTGTATGAGCCACAGTTTACTTAGAAGGTGAATCATGATTTCTGGAAAAGGTCATTGTAGGGGACATATAGAATATGGGATTTGAGCATAGTCTAGAGACAGATTACCTAGTTTTAAATCCTGGTTTAACTACTTATATGAACTGCGTAATCTGAGGCAGATTTCTTGATCTCCCAGAGTTTGTTTCCTCATGAATGAAATGAGGATAATAGTACTTAATTTTGAGAGCTCTTGTGAGGATTAGGAAATAATCTGTGAAAAGCATGTAATATAGGTAACTGACTGACGTTCAATAAGTATTTAATACATATTAGCTGTTGTTTTATTATTGTTGTCATTTGTAGCAGCTGTATCTTTTCTGTTAGAAGCAGAACAGATCATTTCGTTTTTAATTTCTCTTGATCTTAAATTGTAAAATTTTGCATCTGTGAGACTAATGTCAACATTTTTCCCTTTAAAAATAGCTATGAAGTTGATGACAGCTTTAGTGAATGTGGCACTAAATCTTAGCATTAATATGGATAATACACAAAGACAGTATGAGGCAGAACGGAATAAAATGATTGGAAAACGAGCCAGTGAGAGGCTAGAACTGCTACTGCAAAAGCGGAAAGAGGTAAACTTAAGTATCGACCATTTAAGCTATTAATATGTGACTAACTTGGTCACCATTAATTATGATATAACTTTGCTAGTTTATCATTTAAAATTTTTCAAAAGATTTTAATTTAAACAAAATATTTCAGGTATTTATATGTCTCACTTAGTTTTGTTGATTATTCATGCAAACAGGACCTTTTGCATATTTTTTTTTTCTGTGTGGACTTGGATTAAAAGTTCAAGGCTTTTAAGTAAGGAGTCCTAGGCAAGTCTGACAAGTGGTTTTAAGCCTTAGTGTTATTCATCTCTAATGTGAATATATCTCTCTTAACTTCCTCCTTCAGCTTGTTAGGAAAAAATAAGGTTTCACTTATGTGAAATCACTTTGAAAAACAACTTTAAGCCATTTATGGTGTCTCAGTTGGTGGCTTTTTTGTGTGCTTAGTGTAGAGGCACTTGGTTAATGTTAATGACTGACCACTAAATTCAACTTTGAATGAAGAAAATATTTTTTCAGCCTCATGCTAATAGTAAATAAAATCTTTTGATTTTGTATTTGTGACTTAAATTTCTCCTTCATTGATGATATAATATTTTGCTATCTTATATTGGGGGTGCTAATTTTTATTTCTAATAGGCAAAGTCCGATGTTTCAAAAATATTAGTAATTAGTAATTAATGTTTGCCATGATAATCCATAAATTAATTACTTGATTTTGACATTGGTTGCGGGGGGGGGAGGGGCGGGTAGCTTTAGGTTTTAGTTATTTCTGAGAGAGTCAATAACTTTTAAAAATGCCTCGACTCAAGAAAAGCCAGAAAAATCTTGCCCATGTTTCTCCAATGCCTAAATACCTCATTGTTTTTATGTAATTTGAAATAAAGAATTGACTTGTCCTTTAATGTAGTTAATAAATTTCATCAAATGATTTATTAGGTGAACATAATACATGTCTTAGTCCTTGAAATTATGGCCTAATTCTTGGACATACATTTAAGATTGAGAACACAGAATGAGTGGATCTATAGGGTAAAGGATTTTGAGATTAAAGTTCCTTTACAAATAAAATAATACTTCTAGGTTAGGGTTAAGTTTTTACACATGTTGAAAAACCACCTGTACCTTCAACTATTTACCTGTGCTAATGAACATAAAAAGTGCATGTTCTTGTTAGCATTATTTGGAAAGGCAAGATCATATTCATGTAAAGAAAAATAAACGTTTTACAAAGCATGTAATGTAATCTAAAAGCTAATTGATGCTTAGATTGTGAAAGATTTTTCTCTTAACTCCAAAGCTCTGAAATAGTTTTAGAACACGAGTTCTGAATTGAAAATATATTAGAGTATATTAGTCAACCAAGATTCGAAATGTTAACTTGATTATTTCAGGCGAGCCTTGTTTTCCTCAAAAGAATTTTCAGGGAGACATATTTTTTACCGTTATTTTACTCTAATCCCTTTTGTTTTTTGAGCAGGCACTAGTTAATACAACTCTTCTTTTTCAGAAGATAAATACTAAAATAATTATGCTTTTTGATATGAACATAAATGTTACATAGTAATCTGTGTTATAATACACTACTTACCAGATTTCTTTACGTACCCTTATACAATGGAAATTTGTGAGCATTCAAAGAAATTAATCTACCAGCCAAATATTAAAAGCCAAGTCAAATATTCCAGGTATCAAGGGACATTAGTTACCTGATACATAACACCTGTCACTTTTTCTGTGTGGTTACTGTTGTCTAGTGGAATTAAAAATTAGATGTAACCACCAAAATACTTGGAGAAACCTGCATTTGTACTTGTAAGAACTTTGAGATGTTCTTTTGGTTGTCTTCATTACAATTGAAAAGATGTTATGTGTTTTTTTTTCTTCCAGCTTCAAGAAAATCAAGATGAAATAGAAAATATGATGAATGCAATATTTAAGGGAGTGTTTGTACATAGATACCGGTAATTAAGGACATTTTTTTTCCTTCGTAATTCTTATCTATTCAAGTTTGGAAGTGGCTTAGGCAGTATAAGTTAGTGGAAAGAATATTGAAGTAAGATCATTGTTAGAATCTATGTCTTCCACTGATTGAGACACTCAAGACAAGTTATTTAACTACTTTGAACTTGATGTTTTCTATCTGAAAAGTTGTGTAGTGTTGTTCTTGACTTGTAGCTGCCCAGCAAATGGAGGCTACTGCTATTATTAGGAGTCAGGGTATAAAATATTTCATTACTTTTGGGGAATGTATTATATTGGAAGACACTATACATGCTGACTCCTAACTCTCTTCCATTTGAATATCAGTGAGAAAATTTGGATAGATGTGAGACATTTTCTTTTGCTATTTTGAAAGAATAGAGGAAAGAAATAGATAATCTTACCACCATTTCTGCTTTAACCTATTCTTTAAATGTTGGTGGCATTCTTATTCAACTTCTCCCTCATTTCCTCAACGTGGCAGTTACTGAGTCAGGTTAACACTTTGTAATGTCCCTTTGTCCATTCTTACCTTTTTATTTCTGTGTCATTACCTTAGTCTATTCCTTTATCATTCTCCTGCCTAGAGATTTTTGAAGTCTCCTTAAAATGTTTTTTTCATTGCATTATTTCTCTGCACAAAAGCCTTCAGTGACTCACCAGTACCTACAGGAAGAATTAAAAATAATTTAGTCTTACATTCGAATACAAACTGAGCTTGGCCTCATTGTTATGTGTAATTAATTCTCACCTGGAAAATTATTCTCTAACCAGACTAGTGTGCATGCTGTCTTCTAAACATACCATGCCCAGCAGGTGCGAGCTAAGGCTGGGATATGGCATGGTGTAAAAGGTGGAGATTGGATTTTGTTGGTAGTTTTATTTATTTTTAAATATTTATGTGGTGATAATTATGCTTTGACAACTAGACTGTAAACTTTTGGCATTCAGAGGCCATGCTTCAGTTCTACTTTTAAATCCCCAGTAATACTTAGGATTGTGGTATATTCATCATAGGTTTGAATTATTTGGCATCTTTTGAATAAACCACAAGTTATATGGTATAGTGGCACTAATATGCATAATTTTTTCCTTCCTCCATTCAGTGATGCAATAGCTGAAATCCGAGCTATTTGTATTGAAGAAATTGGCATTTGGATGAAAATGTATAGTGATGCCTTTCTTAATGACAGTTATTTAAAATATGTTGGTTGGACTATGCATGATAAGGTAAGGTATGCCCTACAGACAGTTTGTCTACACATAGGCGGCATAGCTATCTGCAACTCTCATTCATAAAATTATCTGCATGTAGGTACACCTGGAACCACATTCCTATAGGTCTCTCTCCTTCATTCTGTTCTATCTGCTCCATGAAAACGTCGTCTCTATCACATAAAGTCTTGTAGATTTTTGAATGTTGGCCATTGTTTTAGCTTTCAGTCTTGAACTATTTTTTGTACTGAAATATTAGGATCATATAGGTGGTGGTGAGACATTTCTTAGAGCAGTAAGAAGAGTCCTTACTTAGTTGGTATATGAATGCTGTATTTTTTAAATTCCTCTTTTGACAAATGTGTGTTAGATTGTAAGTTACAACTTGGTCTCTGACCTTTTTTATTTTTTATTTTTATTTTTTTATTAATCTGCCTTTCTCTGAGGTTGCCTCTTCACTGGCCTTGAAGTTCTTTGTATATATCCCTTATAAATAGTAGTTTTGTAAAGGTAAACTTACTGTGAAATATGCTACTGTCATCTTTTACAATAGTATTTCTCTGAAAAAATTTTCAAAAATTTTTCATTTGACCTACAGAAATAGTAACTCCAAAGGTATTTAGTTTTAAATGTATGTATCGATTCCTATTTTTGTATTGTCAAAGATAAGTTTCAGAAGAAATGTTATTATATAGAACATATTTAAAATTTTAAAGTAGGAACTATTGTATATATCTTGAATATTCAGGTCGAAAATATGTGAAATTTTAATGCATTTTCTCTTCTTGTTTCATTTAGCAAGGTGAAGTAAGACTCAAATGTCTCACTGCTCTACAAGGGCTTTATTATAACAAAGAGCTTAATTCCAAACTGGAGCTTTTCACCAGTCGGTTCAAGGTTAGTGTTACTTTAAGTATTTAAAAATTACATATTAATTTGAAAGTATTTTTCTCTTTTCCTTTAAAAATATCTTTATTTTTTTGTCCTTAGGATAGAATTGTGTCTATGACCCTTGACAAAGAATATGATGTTGCAGTACAAGCAATAAAATTACTCACTCTTGTTTTACAGTAAGTATGTACTTATTGTATATTCCTAATGTCCAGATATCTAAATAATACATTAGAGTACTTAGTTTAAATTTATCTAGCTCTGAATTTTAATAACTTTAAGTCATGAGGTTTTACAAGTTTAGTTTTCTTGTGTAAAGTTGAGAAAATAGGAAGAGGAAACCATTGAACTAGAAAATTCCGAGCTAGGAATTCATGTGTTCCCATTTTCTTGGTCAGTTTCCTTTGCATTTTACTGTCTTCATTGCTCTTGAAATAGTTAAACACGAGTATATTTAAGTGTGCTTATATTTTGTCACACTTTTAGAAATTAGTATTTACCGAAACTTACCTGTAAACAGTCTGAATTTAAACATATTCTCTCATGTTAAGATAATAGTGATACAATCCTTTTTTCCCTTTTAAAAAACGTGTTTATATATATATATAACATAATTTACCATTTTAAACCTATTTAAGTCTACAATTTAGTGACAAAATGTACATCATTCACATTGTTGTTCAGTCATCACCATTATCTATCTCTAGAACTCTTATCATCCCATACTGAAACTGTGTACTCATTAAACATTAACTCCTCATTCCTCCCACCCCTCCAGGCTTTGGTGACCACTGTTCTACTTCCTATCTCTATGCATTTGACTGTTTTAAGTACCACATGTATGTGGAATCATGCAAATTTGTAATTTTGTATCTGGTTTATTTCACTTAGCATAATATTTTTAGAGCCTGTCCATGTTGTAGCATGTATCAGAGTTTCATTCCTTTTTTGAGGCTCAGTAATATTCCATTGTATGTTTACACTACATTTTATTAATCCATTCATCTGTCAGTGAACACTGATGTTGTTAACACCATCTAAATAATAATCACAAAAGGATCTCTTTTTAATCATTGCATTCTAATTATGACACTAATATGAAAGATTCATTGTGTAAGAGTATCTAGTGAAATTCTGATGAAAACTAATGAGAGATGACTACTCAGTATGATCTTAAGTCATAATGCAAGCCATAGTAGATTATTAAATTTTGATACTGGTGCATGAATAGTCAGAGATCGGTGGCACAGAATAAAGAATACTGTAGACACAAATGCAGATACATCCAGGAACCTAGTATGAAGGTGAGGGTGGTATTTCCTATCAGACAATAAACGATTCTGTGACATCTGGGTTCTATTTGGGGGAAAATTAAATTGGATTCCTAATTTCTTATTAAAAAAAATTTCCAAATGGATGAACTGTTTAAATGCAATTAAATGAAACCATTACAGTACTAGATGAAAACTTGGGGAAGATTAAAATTTTATATAAAATGACTGAGTAAATCTTTCAGAGCAATACAAAATCTAGACATAAAAAAATCACTGAATTACCTACATAAAAAAACTAAAAATATGTACTGTATAAAATGCCATAAACTTATAAAATGAAGAACAGGGCAAAATATTTGTAGCATAGAAGTCACTTTCAATAAATCAATAAGAGCAGAAAATAGTCAAATGTTAGTAACCAAATCATTGACGGAAAAGAAAATGAA
This sequence comes from Pteropus medius, assembly GCF_902729225.1. Lineage (NCBI taxonomy): Eukaryota > Metazoa > Chordata > Mammalia > Chiroptera > Pteropodidae > Pteropus > Pteropus medius. Next base: position 3,415,104 of record NW_024345861.1, on the reverse strand, counting down.
AATTACAGTTTATTAAAAGGTGTTTAGGGTTTTCAGTCAGGATGGTGGTGAAGGTAAAAACTGTGCTTGCCTCATCTCACAAACACATCAAAATTAGAACTAAACTACGGAAAAACATCAAGAGTCAACTGAGGTCTAGCTGAACAGAAGCCCTACATCTAGGGACATACAGAAGAGGCACCTCGAGACTGGTAGGAGGGGCGGAGACACCAAACAGGCTGGTCCTACTACCCGCATGTGGTAATTGTGAATCGGGAGGGATATCTCAGTTGTGAAGTTCCCTCCAGAGGAGCGAGAGGTCCCGGCCCCACATGGAGCTTGCCAGCCCAGGGTTCCAGTGCCAGGAAGAGAAGTCGCCACATCTTCTGGCTGTGAATACCAGTGGAAATTGTGGCTGAGTGAGACAAAGGGCCGCTGGAGTCACAGACATTCCTCTTAAGGAGCCCACGCGTGGACTGACGCACGGACTGACTGACTTGCTCTGAGTTCCAGCACATGGCAGCTGCTCGAAAAGCGCCAGGGGCATACAGAGAAGAACTGGGTTGTCTGACTTCAGGGTGAGGGCTGGAGGGGCATTTCCCCCGCGGCCCCCAGAGAGAGGTGCCGGCAGAATCCATTGCTCCTTTGTTGAGTCTTTCCCCCTCTCCAGCACACAGACTGGTGATTCCCTGAGCCCCTGTCCCACCCCACTTGCGGGCCCACCCAAGCTGCGTCCGGTGGCTTTTCTATGTAAGTGGCCTGTCTTGGCTCATGCAGCGGACTTTCCTAAAGTGTCTCAAAGATTCACAAAACCCAAACAAGCCGCATCTGGCCTTGGCATATCCTGTACCTGTTGCTGAGCAGCCCCAAGCCCGGCTCTAGGGGCAGCCGGCCTCGGTTCGCAGTTTGGTCTCTTGAGGCTCCTGGAAGCACAGCACGGGTGATGTCCATCTGTGGATCATTTGGTGACTCTTGCTAGGTGGCCCCGGGTAGGGCACAGGCTATGGTTGAACTTGGCCTTTAGTGGGGCCCCTCACACCTGTTGGCTGGCTTCTGACCGAGCAGGAGCACCACCCGGGGTGGCGTCTGAGGACAACACACCCAAAAGGCAGACTGGGCGGGCACCAGAGCCTGCTAAAGCAAATCCTGCTCCATAGGGTCAGCCCTTCACAACCAATCAGCGTGAGGGTCAATCCCTCCCATTGATGTGCCAGTAGCAACCAAGGCTCAAGTACAACAGGAGGGCACACACAACCCATACAAGGGACATACCTGGAGCACCTGGGTCAGGTGACCAAGGAAGACTGTGCCACTGGGCCCCACAGGACACCTACTATGTAAGGCCACTCTCATAAGACTGGGAGACTTAGGAGCCCTACCTAATACATAGAAACAAATACAGGGAGACTACCAAAATGGGGAGACAAAGAAACACGTCCCAAATGAAAAAATAGAACAAAACTCCAGAAAAAGAACTCAACAAAGTGAAGATAAGCAGTCTACCAGATACAGAGTTCAGAACACTGGCAGTAAGGATGCCGATAAACTTAGTGGAAGAGTAGATGAACTCAGTGGGAGCTTTTAATAAAGTGACATAGAAAACAAAAACGGAGACAGAAAACAAAAAGCCAGTCAGAATAAAGAAAACAATAACTGAAATGAATACATTAGAAAGAATCAACAGTAGATTACACGAAGCAGAGGACCGAATCAGCGACTTTAGAAGATAAGGTAGCAGAAAACATTCAATCGGAACAGCAACAAGAAAAAAGAATTAAAAAAAATGAGGGTGGTTTAAGGGACCTCTGGGATGTCAAGCGTACCAACATTCGCATCATAGGGATACCAGAAGGAGACGAGAGGGAGAGTGGAGAGGGAGAACAAGGAATTGAAAACCTATTTGAAGAAATAATGATGAAAAACTTCCCTAACCTGGTGAAGGAAATAGACATACAATACAAGCCCAGGAAGTACAGAGTCCCAAACAAGATGAACCCAAACAGGCCCACACAGACACATTATAATTAAAATGCCAAAGGTTTAAAGACAAAGAGAGGATCTTAAAAGGAGCAAGAGAAAAGCAGTTAGTTACCTACAAGGGAGCTCCCATAAGACTGTCAGCCGATTTCTCCACTGAAACTTTGCAGGCCAGAAGAGATTGGCGCAGAATATTCAAAGTGATGAAAAGCAAGGATCCTACAACCAAGATTGCCCAGCGACGTTATCATTTAGAATCGAAGGACAGATAAAGAGCTGCTCAGTCAAGAAAAAGCTAAAGAAGTTCTTCAACAAACCAGTATTACAAGAAATGTTAGAGGGACTTCTTTATGAAGAAAAAGATCAAAAATATGAATAATAAAATGGAAATAACTACGTATCTATCAACAATTACTTTAAATGTAAATGGATTAAATGCTCCAGTCAAAAGATAGGGTGGCTGTTGGATAAGAAAATAAGACCCCTACATATGTTGCCTGCAAGAGACTCACTTCAGATGAAAAGACACACTGAAAGTAAAGTGAGGGAAAAAGATATTTCATGCAAATGGAGACAGACAAAACTGGGGGCAGCAATACTTATACCAGACAAAATAGACTGAAACAAAGGCTATATATAACAGGAGACAGAGAAGTATCCAGTAATCCCACTTCTGGGTATTTATCTGAAGAAACCCAAAACATTAATTTGAAAAGTCACATGCATTCATACATTCATTGCAGCATTATTTACAATAGCCATGATATGGAGGCAACCTGGATGTCCATCCGTGGATGAATGGATAATGAAGAGGTGGTATACATTTATTCAATGGACTATTATTACTCAGCCATAAAAATTTTTAAAAGAATGAAATCTTGCTTGCTGTCTGCAACAACATGGTTGGGCCTAGAGGGTATTGTGCTGAGTGGAATAATTCAGACAAAAGATGAATGGTAATTCACTTACATGTGGATGTAAAGAATAAAACAAAACAAAAACTCAGATATAGAGAACATTTTGATGGTTGACATAGGGGAGGAGCTTGACAAAGAGGAAGTGGTTAAGGAGTACAGATTGGTAGTTACAAAATAGTCCTGGAGATGTAAAGTATAACATAAGGATTATAGTCAATAATGTTGTATAGTCAATCAGTGTATGATGTCAGATGGGTACTAATTTTATCGGCCTGATTACTGTAAGATAATATAACTCTAATAACCATGTTGTACAGCTGAAAATAATGTAATATTGTATGCCAAGTGTAATTGAAAATTTAAAAAAATAGAAAAAAGAAAAGATATGACAAATTGTCAACTGGCCAAGGAAATGAATAAAATGAAAAAAAGAAAGAATAAAAAGAAAAAGATGGGAGGAAGAAAGAAATGGTGTAGATGATAGAGGTTCTGTTCATTCATCTGGCAACCAAATCAAAGTTGTGATGGAAACAAGGAGCAAAGAGCAAGGAAGAATTGCCTGGGATTTAGGTAAACAAGCCCTACAACTAAGGAGAAAAATAAGAAATCATCCTGCAATGGTAGAAGGTAGAACAGGGCGAGAACGCGGGGCTGCCCGTTTTCAAGCGACTGAGTGAGAAGGAGGCTGTGGCAGCGGCAGCGGCAGCGGCAGCAGCCTCTTAAAGGGGCTGTGTCCGCGAGCAGATTTTCGCGATGATGGACCTGCTCGCTCTGAGCACTAGTGCTGATTTGGCTGCATGCAGGGGGTACCAGTGACTTAACAGGGAGACATTGTTGGAGTGAGGGCCAAGGCAAGACTCGTTGTGTACAGAAGTGCTGGCGGTATCCATTGTTCCCTGTTGAGCCCTTCCCCCCTCCCAGTGCAGGGACACAGAGCCCAGACATCATCAAACTGGATAAGAGATGTTGCTCTGCCCAGAGGATTCCCTGAAACCCCACCTCCCCCAACTCGTGGCCCCACCAAAGCCATAGTCAGGTATATCTTAAGTGAGTCAGATGCTCCTTGCTGAGCAGCGCCTAGACTCACACTGGAGGCAGCTGGCCTCAGTTTCTGATGAGGCCTTTTGAGGCAACTATAAGCACAGCATCTGTGGACTGCTTGTTGAATCTTATCAGGTGACCCCGAAGGGGCAGAGGCTTGGGTTAAATTAGGCCTGCAGCTGAACTCCTCTCAGGAATGTGCCACTGGAAACCTACTGAATAAAGCCACGCTAATAAGACCAGGAGCCTTAGGAGCTTTGCTTAGTACATAGAAACACACAGAAAGGCAGCCGAAATGGAAAGACAAGCAGAAACCATATGAACAGAACAGAGATCCAGATATAATGAAGTCAAGCAATCTAACAGATGCAGAGTTCAAAACACTGGTTATAAAGACGCTCAATGAACTTTTGGAAAGTGTGGATAAATTCATTGAGAACTTCATAAAAAAACATTAAAAATGGAAATTATAAAAGGGAGCCAGTCTGAAATGGAGAACACGTTATCTGAGATGAGAAGTATATTCAATGGAATAAACAAAAATGAATAAAGAAAAGGATCAAATGCCTCATCTGAAAGACAGGAAAGCCAAGGAAGGACATGCAAACAGAACAGCAAGAGGTAAGATGCTAAGACTATAAAAATAATTTAAGGAGCATATGGGACACTATTAAGGGTCCAAATATCATGTGATTGGCATAACTGAAGAAGATCAAGATGTTGAACAGCTGTTGAAGAAATAATGATGGAAAACTTCCCTAACCTGGTGAAGGAAATGGACAAAGAACTCTAGGAAGCTCAGAGAATTTCAAAAATCAGGGATCCAAAGAGGCTCACACTAAGACACATCATAATTAAAATACCAAAGTTAAATACAAAGAAAGAATATTAAGAGCTGCAAGAGAAAAACAAGTAGTTACTTATAAGGGAGCACCCATAAGATTAGCAGCTGATTTCTCATAAGAAACTGCAGGACAGAGGGGCTTGGCAAAAAATATTCAACAGTATGAAGACCCAGGATCTACAACCAAGAATACTTTATCCAGCAAAGCTATCATTTAGAGTTGAAGGACAGATAAAGAGCTTCCCAGACAAAAATAAGCTAAAGGAATTTATCACCACCAAGCCAGTATTACAGGAAACGTTGGAGGTACTTTTTTAAGTACCTCCTGTATCAAAAACAGGAATAAAGAATGGTAACAACTATGTTCCTATCAATAAGTACCTTAAATGGAAAAGAATGAAGTGTTCCAACCAAAAGACAGAGTGGCTGAATGTATAAAGGAACAAGACCCCTACATATGCTGCTTATAAGAGATTCATTTCATATTAAAAGACAAACGCAGACTAAAAGGAAGGGGATGGAAAAAAATATTACTTTGATCTAGAAGGTATTTAAGTCAGGGAAAGATAAACACTATATGATTTCACTTACACATGGAATCTAAAGAATAAAAAGCATAAACTAATCAAAAACAGACTCACAAATATACTGGACTCTTTGTTGATGGACAGAGGGCAGGAGGGGTTTGGGGGCTGGGGCCAGGAGAATGGGGTGAAGGGTTAAAGAAGTATAAATTAGTAGCTGATGGATGGTTATGGGGATGGGGAGCACAGCATAGGGAATGCAGGTAGCATTAATAACATTGGGTGGGTCGTAGGTCAGGGGAGGGAGGGAGCAATTGGGATCATTTTATGATCTATGTAACTGTCCAACCAATGTACTGTATACTTAAAACAAAATAACTAAATTTAAGAAATAATAAAAGTGAAAAAAGAAAAATTAAGTACAATCAAATAAATTGAATAAAGAAAAGAAGGAAAGGATGTTTAGCCACACTTCAGCGAAATTTGTATTAGAATGAGACTATTTTTTGCCTGTTGTTTGATAGAGATCTAAAAATGTCTGGTAGTATACTGTGTTGTTGAGACTGCAGAAACAGGCCTTACACAGTGTTTGGGGACTATAAAAAGTTGGTATAATCTCTGGAGAAACATTTTGCAGTAACTTTAAAATTAAAAACGCTCGAATTCTCTAACAGCATTGTTTGTAATAGCCTAGAAGATTATCAATAGAGGAGGAATTAATATGTAAGATATATATAAGCACCTTTTATGGCTCATCTCATTAAAGTAAAATTAATAACTTTGAGATGTTGGTGGTGGTTATCCACATTTATACGAAGTGGACTACATCGTAGTCATTAACAAGGCCACTCTGGATGGACTGATAACATTTTTTGATGATACACTTATATGGTGGCATTTTGAGCAGTCTTAAGGATTGTATTTTTTACATTTTTAAATCATATTTTGAAATTATAAATACTATATTTACATTATTTAAAATATTGAAAAATTCCTGAAATAGAACATAATAGTACACTATATATATGTTTGTAGCTTTTCCCTTCCTTCATAATAGGTGTTTTTTGCTTGTTTTTGACACTGATATTTTTATGAAGGGTCATAGCCATTTATGTTGCTTCAGTCATGTAAATAACTTATAACTGAAAGTTGTATGGAACATTTTTTCTCAAATAGTTAAAATGAGTGAAATACTACACATTTACTATAATTTAACTGATTTGATTCAATGTTCTTTTCATTGTAAACAAGTGATTTTCCCCAAAACGATCCAGTATTATATTTAAAGTAATTTAAATCAAATGCTTTTGAAACTTGAATTTGAACATTTTGGTTTCATTTCTCTCTCTCAAAAAAAGTAATATTTCCTTAGACATTAGACTTTTGAAACCTTGAGCACAGAAGAAAACCAAAAAGGTCTTATATCCTCAGCTAACCATCTAATGTACCTAGGCTTCTCTTTCTGGTGGTGTGGTCCTATGATTCTTAAATTGCGTATCATGGTAAAACCCTAGATTGTTTATCTCACAATAGAGTAAAAGCATATTAGGAAGAAAAGAGATGCCAGAGGCTAAGACCCTGAATGCAGAGTCCACAAAGGAAGAACCCAACCAAGTTTACCCTGGGGTACTGTGGTTGATGGGCCTAATAATGACTGATTTATTACCAAGAAAATTTTGTTAGGTTTATTTTATTTTAACAAGGTCAAGGAAATGAGCACTATATTTTAGTAAGATTTTCCCAATGATAGGTTGTAATTGACTGTCTTTGGCACTTAAATTTTAATTAATTAGTAAATCTGTTTCCATTGCCTTACATGGTATTAGGTACATGGTGGATGAAGTATTCTTCATCACCGTGTGATAACTTGGGTGTTAGTATATTTTATTGTTGCAATATTGCCTCTTACTATTGCTATGAAATATATGCAAAGTGTTCTTTGTGATTATTAACTCTAAGCATGCCACCATTTTATTTTCTACATTAGTTTATATTATTATTTTTTCCTTTCCCTTCACTATCCTTGTCACATTATTACTTCTTTTCACCACATGTGTCTTTACTTAATTGACTCTAATTTTGCCTCCCATTGTTCTTAGATGTTAACAAAATAATCAGGTCTTTTGGTAGAGCAAGCTTTTACTTACAGATGATAATCATAGAAGGTTAATTTCTTTTTTATTTTTCTTAACACAAATTAATGAAAATGAGCATAGATTTTTGTACTCAATATGCCTAAAATTATGACACTACTGAAAAGAACTACTGCTTCTTTTTAGGAGTAGTGAAGAAGTTCTTACTGCAGAAGATTGTGAAAATGTCTATCATTTGGTTTATTCAGCTCATCGGCCAGTAGCAGTGGCAGCTGGAGAATTTCTCTACAAAAAGTAAATCTATATTTGTTATTTATTTTCTAAAGTATACTTTTATGAAAGTAACATCATTTTATAATTCATATTAAAATATATAACTTTTTTTTTAAATTTAGTACAGGTAAAATTAAAACTTTCATATTTTACTATTTCCTTTAAAAGTTTCGATTTCCCTTCTCCAATTCCTTTGATTTATTTAAGTTAAATCTGTAAAGGGAAATGTACTGGTGTCTTTTACTGGATATGCTTGGAAATCTACCTGATTATATCGTAATGTTAAGATTGACCTCTTCCTAATTTTTCACTCTTTCCTCTGATGTCAGCTTCCGAACAAAACAAAACAAAACAAACAAAAAACAAAACTGCCCATTTGGTGTGAAGCACTTATTTAGAAAGCTATGCTATAAAATGTTCACACTACAGTTTTCTATTCATTATTATCCAGCGATAGTTCTCTTTTGTTATTTATAAGAAAAACAACCATGATATCCATAGAAAGAGGCCACTATGTTCAGTCTTAGTGGTAGTTTGCAAGAAGAATAGAAGGAAAACATGTTCAGTTTTAAAGAGAAGAATATTTATAATAGATTTTATATGCATAAATGGGTGTAGGTTAGTCATTGTAATACTTTTTTTGAAAGGAAATGGTTGGATAACATGCAGTAAGGTTTATAAAAAGAAAATTCAGAACTCGGTAAAATTAACTTGAAGTTAATTTAAGCAGGCTTGTAAGTACCATCAACTGTAAAATGAAAAAGATTTATGGTAGTTATTTACTTTAGTATAATGTTGAATAATGACATAACTACCCAGATCCTATTTACTTCATTGTTAGGTGCTTAAATATGGAATCCAGACAGTTTTTTAAATTAGGAAATATTGTTTTTTTGTTTTAAAAGTAAATATTTTGCATTGATCACAGGCTCTTCAGTCGTAGAGATCCAGAGGAGGATGGAATGATGAAAAGAAGGGGACGACAAGGTCCAAATGCTAACCTTGTTAAGACACTGGTGTTTTTCTTCCTGGAAAGTGAGGTTAGTTGACGTTCATTTTATACTTCTGCCAAATTTTTGAAGATATTTCCTCTATGTTCATGTAGGATGTTGATCTCTCCATAATATTTGTAACATTTTTGACAAGTTTTGGTGTCATGGTAATGCTGACCCCTATAATAAGTTGGGAAACTCAAGGGCTATTTAAGCTTCACAGAAAGAAGAGAAATAATTTGCTCGTATATTGAATTGATAAGTAAACAAGTATTTTATTTTAAGTAATCATCATCACTACCATTGAGTTAAAGTAAATTCGTAGTATGTTTTATAATTGAGAGTGGTTAACTCATGTAATACTATTTTCAAATAGGCACTGAAAATGCATGCATGTGTTTTCATGTTAATGATTTAGTGATTATTGTAAGAAATGTTCCATGAGTCTACGGCCATGCTACCCTGAACAAGTCCGATCCCATTTCATCTCGGAAGCTAAGCTGGATCGGGCCCAGTTATACTTGGATAGGAGACCATCTAGGAAGACCAGGTGCTGTAGGCGTTAAAAAAAAAGAATAAGGGATTGTAAGCTGACAAGGTCCTTACAATCTGTGAAGTCAACCAAGGGTTGCCTCGCCTTAAAAAAAAAAAATGTTCAATGATACTACCTAACACAGTTGACGTATACACCGCAAGCTAAGGCAGTTTCTTCTCTGCCATTTCTTCCATCTGGCCTCAAAAAACAGATTGCTGCTTGAGTTTGTACATGGTGCCCATAAAGCTTCCATTCTTTTGAGTTAGGGCTAGTATGCTATTTGTCTAAGAACACATTTTTCTTTTTTAATTTTAGTTGCATGAGCATGCAGCATACCTTGTGGATAGCATGTGGGACTGTGCTACTGAGCTGCTGAAAGACTGGGAATGTATGAATAGCTTGTTGTTGGAAGAGCCACTTAGTGGAGAAGAAGGTAAGGATGTTTAATTATGGCATTTTTGTTGTCTGGACAGTTTTGAAAATAGATTTTATTAATTCCATTTGTTTATCTTTTAGTATTAAAATAACTGTGTGAAAACCTTGTGAATAATTTTGTTTTCATACACATGAATGTTATGCTATGTAGAAAGATGTAGTTGTCAACGTTCTTGGTTTTATTTTCTTTGTATCTGTGTTTATACTTTCTTGATCAAATTGTAGATCAGCAGTGTACAGATTTGTAATGTTTAGGAAGGTTTAACTTGTTTTGATCTTTTCTATGATAATAGTAATGGGATTTTCTTCAGTACATTATATAATAAGTCTGATTCTATCACAGGCAGAATAAACTGTTCTAATTATAAATGGCATACAGAGAAAAGAAATAGGTTAACTCTTTCTGATTATTTTTTCAGCACTAACGGATAGACAAGAGAGTGCTCTGATTGAAATAATGCTTTGTACCATTAGACAAGCAGCTGAATGTCATCCTCCTGTGGGAAGAGGGACAGGAAAAAGGGTATGCCAATATATTTTCAGTATTAAATTATATTCCTCTTTTTTTCAGTGTCTTTCATAAAATTCTTATTTGTAACCATAGAATTAAAATTTTTGAACCTTACATTTTATTTTTCAGATGATCTTTTCTTAGAAATATGTGTTAGAAGTAAATTTTAAAGCATTAGTAATTTGGGAAATTTGAGTTTTTCCACAAGATACTTGTTAGTTACTACAGGAGATACAGTGATTGACAGTTCTTGCCTTCAAGAATGAATGTAGTGCACCATTTTAGAGTGGTGCATTTGTCTGTTCTGGTTTATTTATAGATTTGCTTTCTTTTTCTTTTAATAAAATAAATGAAAAATAATTATTTGTTAAAATAGGGAAATTCCTATTTCCTAGGATAATTTTTTATGTATTGCAAAGTTCACATGTATTTGCCTCATAGACCAACAATTCCACAGGCTTTTAAACTTTTTTGATTAAGCACAAAAATACATTTTTTATATTGCGACTTAAAACACATTTATGTATTTGTGTTTGTGTGTAACTAAAACAACATTTGATCACATAATACTGAAACTTATGGTATGTGATGCATTTCTATTTTCTTGTTTTCTAGGCTTTTTTTCTTTTTTCATTTTTTTTTAATTGCTGGTAGTAACATGTTGACTTCATAACCCATTGATCATGGCCCACAGCTTAAAGTAGGATGAAATGCTGCTCAGTCCCATTATTATATAAGCTCCTAAACTATATTTCTTGTTCTAAGTGAATCTCCTTTCATCCAAAGGGTAGAGTTGGTTAGTGTAATTGGGTATTGATTTTGGCTCTAGAATTACCCAGGTTTTTGCTGTTGTTGTTGTTATTTTAGGTGGTAGCATTTTCTTATATGCCAGTTATTCTCTTTGTCACTTTTGGGTTTCAAGTTTATAGTAAAAATGTTTGTATCCATCATTGAAAATGTACTTTTATTACTTATTTTGTATATCTTAAACTTGAGCATGGAACAGTATTAATAAATAAATACATAGTTACTTTATTGTGTTACTTTAGGTGCTGACAGCAAAGGAGAAGAAGACCCAGTTGGATGACAGGACAAAAATCACTGAACTTTTTGCTGTAGCCCTCCCTCAGTTATTAGCTAAAGTAAGTTTGTGTCAGTATCAGAATGTTACTGAGAAATTACAGGTTTGGAAATGCCACACAGAATTTTATCATAATATTTATTTACCATTACTGTGATGTTTTTGACATGTTTTTTTTTTTAATTCGAAGTACTCTGTAGATGCAGAAAAGGTGACAAACCTGTTGCAGTTGCCTCAGTACTTTGATTTGGAAATATATACCACTGGACGATTAGAAAAGGTATGGTGTTTTCTGTGTATTAAAAAACCTTGGGGGAAAAAAAACCTTGAAGGAAAATTATTAGTTTAGTTCATCCCATCATATTGTTTATATTTTTTGAAATGTTTTTTTGTAATTTCTAATGGGAAAGGAAACATACCTTACATACCTTCTATGTTTTAGATAAGTTAGATTTAGAGAATGGCACTAATGAGACTTCCTTTTGATTCATCCCACAGCCATACCCTCATTCCTAGCTATTATGTGACTGTCACTGGTCATTTATGGAGAATGGGGTGGGTAACTGGACAATAGCAGTTACAAAACAAAAGTAGCTAATATCCAGTGGATACTTTTACTGTGTCCCAGAAACTATTGTAAGTTCTTTACAAATGTGTTAACATTCTCACCAAAGCCCTGTGAAATAGGTGGTGTTATCCTGTTAACGTTGACAAAGTAAGTATGGGTGGGTTAGTGTATTTATTTACCATGGCTAGAAAAGTACTTTAAAATGTATGTCCTACTGGTTGTAGAGTTACTTTATTTGAATATTTTCACCATGGTGGTGTAGTTGTTTTATGCCTACCATGTATATCTTAGTTTTAATGGAAAAAAACTTTGATTTTGCAGCATTTGGATGCCTTATTACGACAGATCCGGAATATTGTAGAGAAGCACACAGATACAGATGTTTTGGAAGCATGTTCTAAAACCTATCATGCACTCTGTAATGAAGAGTTCACAATCTTCAACAGAGTAGATATTTCAAGAAGTCAGCTGATAGATGAGTTGGCAGATAAATTTAACCGGCTTCTTGAAGATTTTCTGCAAGAGGTATATATTACAAGTATTTTGTCAATTAGGCCACTCCCCTTCAGTAACTGAATTAGTCACCAGTCCTGGCGATAGTTCCTAGCAGTATATTGAAAAGATGTTCAGATTTTTTGTTCTGTGATTCATCATGCTCCTATTACTTCACCAACATAGGATGGTGGTAAAACTTTGTGACTTGGGGAAGGTGAACACAAAATTAACATCTTCCTTTTTAAAAAAATTTTATTTTAAAGAAATGATCTGGGAAGTTCCCAGGGTTTAGTTGAATAAGAGGCTGTTAGGAAACAGGGTGTTAATGAAACAGAAATTAGTGCTAGACTGTGGTCATGTAGCCTCAGAAAAGGAGGGTATTTCTTAGTATTTCGGCAGTGTTAGTGAAGAAAGGCAGTGATGGTCTTTGATATTTTAAAGTCTTGAGAAACTGCTATTACAGTCAGTGTTAATTTTTGGGTTTTCTGTGTTTTTCTGTTGTATTTCCAAATAGGCTTAAAGCATGGCACTCAAATACACTTGTATTTTTATTGTGATTTTTATCTTTTCTGGAAATATCCTTAACAATTTAATTGATTTGCATAAAATAAAAATTCATAATTCTCAAGTTAATACGTAAATGCTAAAGGCTTTTCTACATCATTTTTATCATTAATGCTGCAAAAATCATATGGAGTTTGTAATTTCCAGGTTTCTTGTTTAAGAATTACTTTTTTAACATGTTATTTTTTTGTGTGTGTAACATTCCATGCTTACTAAGTTTTTTTTCTTTTTTCCAGCTTTATTGAACAATAATAGTTAGTTGCTTATATTTACATTGTACAATTCAATGAGTTTTTTCAATTATAGTTGATATGCAATAATATATTAGTTTCAGTTGTACAGCATAGTAATTAGAGATCTATATAATTCACAAAGTGATCACCCCACTAAATCTAGTACCCCTCTTCCCCCTTACATATTTATTACAACATTATTGACTATTTTCCTTATGCTACATTTTATATCTCCATGACTATTTTGTAACTATCCATTTGTACTTCTTAATCCCTTTGCCCTTTTTCACCATCCCCCAACCCCGCTCCCATCTAGTAGCCCGCAAAATATTCTCTGTATTTATGAGTTTATCTCCGTTTTTATTGTTGTTTATTTCATTCTTTAGCTTCTACCTATACGTGAAATCATGTGGTATTTGTCTTTCTCTCTGACTTCATTCAGCGCAATACCCTCTAGGTCCATCGAGGCAGTACCTTTTTCCATCCTCTTCCTTTTAGTCTGTGTGTGTCTCTTGTAGGTGGCATATGTAGGAGTATTGTCTTATCCATTCAGCCACCCTCTTTTGGTTGGTGCACTTAATTTTTTTCCATTTGAGGTACTTGCTGATAAATATGTAGTTATTACCATTCTTTATTTGTGATTTTGATACATTTTTTACTTCTTAAAGAAGTCTCTCCCACATTTCCTATAATACTGGTTCGGTGTCGATGAATTCCTTTAGCTTATTTTTGTCTGTGAAGCCCTTTATCTGTCCTTTGACTCTAAATGATAGCTTTGCTGGATAAAGTATTATTGGTTGTAGATCCCGGGTTTTCATCACATTGAATATTTTGTGCCAAGCCATTCTGTCCTACATAGTTTCTTTTGAGAAATCATCTGCCAGTCTTATGGGTGCTCCCTTGTAGGTAACTAACTAACTGCTTTTCTCTTGCTGCTATTAGATGCTCTCTTTGTATTTAACCTTTGGCATTTTAATGATGATGTGTCTTGGTGTGGGCCTCTTTGGATCTCTGATTTTTGGGATTCTCTGAGCTTCCTGGGGTTGTATGTCCATTTCCTTTACCAGGTTAGGGAAGTTTTCCATCATTATTTCTTCAAATAGTTCTTCAACTTCTTTTTTTCCTTCAGGTACTCCTATGGCACAGATATTTTTATATTTAATTGTGTCCCATAGACTCCTTAAATGATTATTATAGTCTTGGCTTCTTTTTCTTATCATTCTGGTTGAGTGTCTTTGGCTTCTCCATCCTCTATATTGGTGGTTCGATCCTCTTCTTTATCCACTCTGTTGATTCCCTCTAATATACTTTTCATCTCAGATAATGTGTTCTCCAAATCTGATGGGTACCCTTTTATAATTTCCATTTCCATTTTTATGTTTTTTTTAATCTCTGTTAAAGTTCTCACTGAGTTCATATACTCTTTCCCTAAGTTCATTGAGCATCTTTATAACCAGTGTTTTGAATTCTGCATCTGTTAGATTGCTTGACTTTGTTTTTCCTTGATCTATGTTCTGTTCTTTCATATGGCTTCTGTTTCTTTGCCTTCCCAATTTGGCTGCCTTTCTGTGGCTATTTCTGTGTAATAATCAAAGCTCCTAATAAGTCTCCCAGTCTTATTAGTGTGGCTTCGTGTAGTAGGTGTGCAGCGGCACAGTCTTAAGAGGGGTTCAGCTGCAGGCCAAGTTTAGCCCCAGCCCGTGTCTCTTATGGGGACACCTGTTAAGATTCAGCAAGCAATCCACAGATACTGTACTTATAGTTGCCTCAAGAGGCCACGCCAGAAACCAAGGTCAGCGAGTGAGTCCGTCACCGCGAAAGTCCAGTCGCGGACACGGCCCCTTTAAGAGGCATCTGCAGCTGCCGGCTGCTGCTCAGGACCAGGCAGCCTCACGTCTTCGCCCCCTCCTACCTTCTACCATTGCAGGTTGATGTTTTATTTCTCTCCCTAGTTGTAGTGCTTCTGTTCATTTAGACCCCCAGGCGACTCTACTTGCTGTTTGCTCCGTGTTTCTGTCACACTTTTGGTGTGGTCGCAAGAGGGGATGAACAAAGCCTCTATCATTTACGCCATTTTGCCCGGTCTCTCTATGTTTAATAAGTTTTGCTTATTTGGCAATTTCTACAAATATGTTGATGTACAATGATCACATTCTTAGTTAAAATTTTTAATGGCTCTACTCTTGGCTGGATATGATTGTGATAAGGACAAGTTAATTTAAAATCAAGCAGTGTTTTGTTAATTTGGTTTAATTATTTTGTAGAAAAATTGAAGTTTAAAAACAGCTAAGTGCTTTTTGAGAGACCCGGGGTTCAATACACCAAGTTGATAGTATTTAACAAACTTTATAAGTTTCATGTATTAAGACTCATAAATTTTCAAAAACTTGTTATTCTAAATTGTAAAGTTGATATCCAGAAAGGACTAGCATATCTAGTCCTTACTCAGAGGTTTTTTTCCAGATTAAACGTGATTGGTCTGATATATCTTTTCAGTGCTGTATTATATTTATGTAGTTTTTGTTCTTTAGGTGTTTTTATGATCTCTTGCTTGTCCTCTAATATATATATTTTTATTGTCCTAATGCATATATTACTGTAAAAGAGCAGGTGTCTTCATAGTTTTGTGTCAGGGTTGCTTAAAGGAAAAAGGGAGAATGTCATTCACTTTTTCTCTCTTGGGTATAGTATAATGTTCCTGTGATGATAACTGTTGACGCATTACTCCAGCCATATTGCTTTAAATTTGGCCATATTTAGGTATTGAATGACAAAGTTAATTGTGGTTTTTATTAGGTTATTCTTTTTGTCAAGGTGCTATCACCAATGTGATAGCCTGAAGTGTTTCACTTTGGTGGTTATTAATGTTTAATATTGTATAATTAATATTTGCAGGGTGAAGAACCTGATGAAGATGATGCATACCAGGTATTGTCAACATTAAAGAGAATCACTGCTTTTCATAAGTAAGTAGAATCTTAAAGTTTCTGATTTCTTAAAACTGACAAAACCAATTTGCATGTTTTGGGGTTATAATGTTATCAGATTCTTTGCTAGATTTCTTGTGCTTTTGGGGAAAAAGTACTTGGCAGAGTCATGTTTTGAATTGGAGAATGACACATTACCAACTAACATACTTTAAAAAAAATGCACTTTTTGTTGTGGGTGCCTGTTAAAAGTTCGCTATATTAATAGCATTCTGTTAAAACTCAAGTCCAAAACAAAGTGGTTAAGTTTAATTTTTTAATATAACTTAATTCTTTTTTTTTTTTTTTACAGTGCCCACGATCTTTCAAAGTGGGATTTGTTTGCTTGTAATTACAAACTATTGAAAACCGGAATTGAAAATGGAGACATGCCTGAGCAGGTTTTTATTTATTTCTGAGTTATATACTTTGAGAAAGAAGACTTGTGACTTTTTAAATTTTAACTGTATTTTCTTGGTTCTTTTTCAGATTGTTATTCATGCATTGCAATGTACTCACTATGTAATCCTTTGGCAGCTTGCAAAGATAACTGAAAGCAGCTCTACAAAGGTTTGTGGTGATTCAGTGGGATTTTTTAGTAGATTAAATATCATTTCAGCAAACTTATACTTTTAATAGGAACAATTTAAAAACATCCGTGTTTGTAGTTTAATGTATATTTAGTGAAAGGACATTAATATGTTTTGCTTCAGGGTATGATTTTAAATGAAAAATTTCACATTTGAAGGTTGCACAATTTATGGATTTCCGTATTCTCAAAAGTATTGAGTAAATAATACGAATATAGATTTTTTAAAATGATGACCAAGGAGCCTTTGAAACAAGCAGATACAGCTGTCGTATTACATTAATTGCTGATAACGAGCCAGTTGCCCCTAGATTTTCTTATGCCTTGATGTTGTTTTGGGATTACTTTGTTTATGCTCACGATCTCTTTACTGATGTTCCAAATTGATAAATCATTTTCTGGGTGAGTGTAATGAACCAGTTACTAGGTCTTAGAACTTTTAAATTTTTATTGGTAATGGTGACCCTTGCTGTCTTGTTTAGTAACTAACTAAACAGCACTGTCTTTTCCATTTGTAAATTGGAAGCTTGAAACATTGTACTTGTAATGTTGCCTTAAATATTGTTTTTGGCACATTTTTATAAATATTCAGCAATTTCTAGAAGTCATAGAATTAATTGCTTATAAGTATTGCCCTCAAAAAGCAATCATCTTGATATTAACTTTCTTTTACATAAAGCCACAGAAAAATTTTAAATGCTTAGAATTTCTCTGAGCTTTTAAGCACAAGATGTTGTTATAGCTATAAATGACTATTTTCCCTTTGAAAAAGCAATATTGTTTTGTTGTTATAACTGTGCTTTTTGTCAAACACATAATACTTTTATTTAACTTGGTATCAAGCTTCTAGTAGGAACTGCAACCATATTAGTAAATATGATTGGACACCTAAGTTAAAAGTACTGAGTTAAAAATTAAAATGGGAAAAAGGGTAACTTTTGGTAGAAGAGAAAAGCTAAAAATATTATTGAAAACAGAATTATGCTGAAGGTTGTTTGAATTTTCTTCACCAAATCAATCTCCAAGTTATACTGGTTTTTATTTAACTTGTCTATTACAAATACCAAATATGTACTAATATTCTGTCATTTGACATTCAGTACAGAAGATGGGCCAAAGGTTATGCCTTAAATAAATTAATATGGAAGATCTTTATAGAATGATTTTCTGTTTTAAATTAACTGGTAAATATTTAGAAATAGAAAATGCAAGAAAAAGATTCATCTTTTTAATGTAAGTTTATGATACTTTTTAAAAATTGGAATAATACCACAAAATTTATTTTTGTTCCTCTCTGTTTTTAAACAATACAAACAGTATCCTTCAAATAAGAGATGAAAAATTGTTCTTTTTATTTTAATTAATTTTTTCCATTCATCAGTTTGCCAACCTTCAGATTACAAAGTGAGAATGGTGCATAAATCTTTACTCTTTAAGTTTTCTCATTCTAAAGGACCCAGACCACTTAGGATATTATCCATTAATATACCTGATAGTTTTAATGCTGCAGTTTGAGATTTTTAAGAAAAATGGTCTAATTTGTTTTTGTTTTCCTTTCTGATAAATAATAAAGAATTTTAAATGTACAAGCAGAGTTAATATAGTTATATATGATAATGTTTATGTAATTTTAAAATATCTTAAATACCAAGTTTTTATACAACATTTTTAAATGTTAAATTTTTTGAAGGAGGACTTGCTGCGTTTAAAGAAACAGATGAGGGTATTCTGTCAGATATGTCAGCATTACCTGACCAACGTGAATACTACTGTTAAGGAACAGGTTAGTAGTTACTACAGATAGCAGTCTTTTGTAAGCAACCTTAAATATCTGAACTAATATAGGAAATTTAATACTGAGATTGAGCAAAGTAGAAATACTTTCTATCTGTACATGTATACAATGCTCAAAAATTGACTAGTGTATGAATTTTATATGGAATTTATAAATTGCATTATACATTACCCTCATGTTGTAGTTATTCTGTGTTGTTTCATTATGATATACTTGGTAAACAGACCCATGTATACAAATTAGATGTATGAAGTTAAAAATGTTATTCCTGAAAGCAACAAGTGTAACAAATATGGCTTAGGGAGCAAAAGGTCCATACAGTTTTCTCATCTCTAATAATATGATCAGATATTGACATCCCTGCCTATCCTGATGTGTAAGTTATTTTTTCTTACGATGGCTTTGTCAGAGAACCACTTCCCTGCCTTCAAAGCATTGTGTTACCTTCCTACATCGTATGTCCTAATGATTCCATTATTGCCAACTTTCTTATTCCGGAAATGTGTGGTTACCTGGTGCCATAGGTGGTTTTCCCATCTGTAAAATGAATTCTGATCCCGAGACTCAAGAGCCTATTTAGTTCTAATTTTCTATTAGAGGATTAAGCTTTTCTGGATACATGCTTTTAAATGCTTCTGTGGGGAAGATGTTTTTATGATCATTTTATAAGAAATATTAATAATGATAGTCAAAATACTTAGGATGATTTCAAGGATTTTTTGACCTGCTTAACCTTTGTATCTTGGGTTAGAGCCCCAGTGGTCATTATAAGTGCTGTTTTTAGCAGCTTATATTATGTTGGGTACTGTTTTAATTCCGGGTGGACTTACTTCTTAAAGCTACCAAGAAAGTTGTTGAAATATAATTGTTCAACTACAAAGTACCAAGTCGTTCAACCCTTTTCTTTGTCATTATTTGTCTTTATTTCATTTTAAAATATCAAAACTAATTTTAATGAAATACATTTAGATTTTTATAGTTAAAAGTTTACATTTATTATAACTGTTGGTAACATTTTTCTTATTTCTATCTCCTTTTGTCTCTTCCATACATATATGCATAGACACAAATAAATTAGACTATATTAAATGCCAAATTCCAATTATTGGATTTTGCTTTTTTTTTTGCAAAAGTGTAAAGTATATTGTCATGATTATTACATTGCTGAATTTTTATGTAAGTAGTCTTGTGCTATAGCAATAAAGGATTTGGAACTTTAATTTTCATCTCTACAATTCACATGAAAGGAACAAACTTTCTGAAGGTAGGAAATTGAATTCAGAGTTAAACCCTTCGAATAGGATTTTAATGAAGTACGCACTGATATCAAACTTAATACATAAAATATTACTTGATATATTTTCATATGCCACCAAGCTATTCATTCATCTTTAAATTTCCTATTTTTTACAGTGTTAATACATAATCCTTCTGAGTTATTGTGTGTAACCTCCAGTGTAATCTGTTTAGGCCTTGGAGGTGATTTGGTTATTAAATAGCTTGTATGTCATTCTTCCTAACAAGCTTCTAGGAATATGTCCTGGTCAGCTCACTTGACCTGTTAGTTCACCTAATTAATAAATACCACCATGCTTATCACTTTATATCCTTACCATGTATGTTGCAAAAGTTTTTATAAACTGAAATATCCTGATAGGTATAAATTACTACTATAGTAGTAAAATAAGGAGAGGAGACTTAAAAAAGAAGTAAAAGCATAAAGAGTAAGAAGTAAAAGTGGTTAGTTCCAGAAAGGCAAAACTATTATTAAGATCTGCTCTGTATTATAATCTATTTCTAAATGTAATTTCCTGTTAACATTGTGACCCCAAAATTCTGTTTTCAATGCCCTTTTCCAACAGATAACTTTTCTCAGTTACCTTCTGACTACTTTTACCAGTGTTTGAAACCATTTAAAATGTCTGGTAGAGTTTTAATTAAGCTTCTTGAAATATAATTTCAGCCTTATATTTATTCTGATACTGTCAGATTTGCCTGATGCATAATCATTAAGCAGGCTTATACTTGGTTATGTTTGTTCTACTTAATTACCACATGTATTGAGAATGAGAGTGCTAAAAAGTACCATAGACTTTGTGGTCTCTCTTCTAAGAAATCTTCTAGGAGATATTGGTATGAGTTTTTTCTTCCATAGAAGAAAAGAATGGTACTAAGTTATACATTATTTCATATTTGAGAATGTATGCCACAAGGTACATTGTAATGTGATATAGAGTGTGGGATTTAAAGTCAGGAAACCTGAGGTTGAGTCCTGACTGCATGTTTTGGTAGTGTTAGCATATTGCACAAGTTATTTAAGTTCTTAAAAAAAAAACAAAAAAAAACCAAACTTGTGAAATTATCTTGTATTTAGTAAAGCATGATGCAAATATTAGTAGTTATTGTTATAGAAATTACATTTCCCAGCTTTAAAATCTTAGACAAAAACTAAGCCTTGATTTTTTTTTTTAATAGTTCCAAATACAGAAAGTTGGATTCTATTTCTGTATTAAATATGTATGTTATTTTTGGTAGTTGGTGAGAAACGTTGGTTTATAGCATGTTGTCCCTTTTTTTTTTAATAGGCCTTCACTATTCTATGTGATATTTTGATGATCTTCAGCCATCAGATTATGTCAGGAGGGCGTGACATGTTAGAACCATTAGTTTACACCCCTGATTCTTCATTACAGTCTGAGTTGCTCAGCTTTATTCTGGATCATGTCTTCATTGAACAGGATGATGATAATAACAGTGCAGGTAATTTTATTGCCAGCTTTTTGTTAAATCTGTGTATCCACCATAAATTAGATTTAAGTAACAATGATATGAAGTGTTGCATTAGTATTTGATATTTTATTCTTAAAACATGAAATACCAGGTACATGTTCTAGCACATTTGTCTTCATTTCTTGTAATGTTGTAAAACAGAGCATAGGCTTTGGAGTCAGATCTTTGCTTCTCAGTAGCCCTGAGCTTGTCTTTCTCATTTATAGCTATCTCACAGAACTGTGTTAATTAATTAAATTGAGCAAAGTGACTAGTACAGTGTCTGGGCATATAGTAGTACTCAATATAATTTATTCCGTCTTCCCCTTAATCATTGATAATACCAGTATTCAGGTAATTTGAGCAGAATAGTGTTTGATGTTTTTGTTGTATACTTTCATATTTTAGTGAGGGTATTAAACTATGTAATTTCTCAATGCTGGAAAATGTTTGAAACTATTCTGTAAAAGTCTGGGGCAGTACAGAATGTTCACAGTAAAATATTTGAACTAGCCTTGCCTAGGATCAAGTTACTCTTCAAACTCTAATTTCATACAGAGATGCCTTACTTAAGGCAAGCAGAAGTCATGCAAAAACAAATAGTATTTGGTGGCTTCTTTCTCAGTTTGTTTTTAATTTGAAGGTATAATTGAAGGACAGCATAACATCAATATGTGTGTATTCATACATAAACTGACACATCACTGCAAATCAGTATAATAAATATATAATTTAGACATGATTTTACCTTTTTTTTTTTTTTTTCAATAAAGAGCTTTGTTCTCAAGTATTAAAAACTTAACTGGAACGTAATTGAGAAACCTAGAATAGCCAAAACAATGTCAGCGTCCCTGTACTGAAGTTGATGTACTTATTCACCTTCAGCTATTAGTTTACTGATGCTTTGATTTTTAACATTGATTTGACATTTATTGGCCAGCAGGTATTATACTAGATGCTATGGATATCAAAAACTGAAACAGTGTTCTTTCCTTTAAGAATGCAATTCAAGTGGAAAGGACATATTGAAAAATAAGAAATTATAATACAATTTGATAAGTAAGAGGCATGTACAAAGTGTTGTGAATATGTAGAAGAAGTTCTGACTGGTCCGTAGGAGTCAAAACATTGAAATAATCTAACATCTGAAATAGATCCTAAACGATGAGTAGGAGTTTTTAAAACTTCTTTGAGAAAGCATATTTGTATTCCAAAAACAGATACAAAATCAGTGTTGGTCCACAACCCTGTTGTTAGTTAGGGGATGGACTCCATTTAAATCATGGGAAATAGAATGAAAATAAGCTTGCCAGTACTACTGAATTTTCTAGGAACTCTATGGAATTACACTCAGAGTCTTCTTAAACTTTCTTCTATTTACACTTCAAAAATGAAATGTATTTCAGTTCTATGGAAGAGTATAAAATACAACACATTTGTACATACCACCAGCATTTGTCAAATTTTCTGTACTTGTTTCATAATTTTTTAAAGGAGTAAAGCATGTATACAAAAGAAACCTTCATTTGTATCTCTCTCCAATTTTATTCTCTCTTTTCCCTAGAGATAACTGCTCTCCTGAATTTGGTGTTTATCAGGCATTTTATTTTGCCAGGAGTTTATGTATCTTATCAATATGTAGTTCATTTTCTGCTGCTAGCTTCCACATAAGTGGTATCATGTCAGACATTTTGTTTTGTATCTTGTTTCTTTGGAGTTAACATTATTTTTGAAATTCGTCAGTGATCACATGTGGTTAGTAGCTTTTCTTTTAATCTTGACTGCCGAATATTATGTGATATGAATTTATGACCCTTTATTTTCATATTGATGAGCCATTTAAGTTTAGGTTGTTTTAATTTTTCCCCATTATAAATAGTGTTATAACAAATGTCCTTATACTTATCTCCTTGAACACATGTGCAAATGCTTTTCTAGTGTATACCTACGAATGGAATTGCTGGATTATATAACATGTACGTCTTAAACTCAACCATATGTTGCCAAATTATTCTCCAAAGTGGTGGTATTGTTTTATCCTCTCACCAGCAGCATATGACAGTTTCCATTGCTTTTCATCCTCATATAACCCCTGACATTGTAGACTCATGATTATTTTATTAGTTAGCCCACATCAGATGAGAAGGGGACAGTAAAATAGGGAATGCTTCTAGAAGCAGTGACAACACATAATAGTAATGGCTGCTGACATCTCTGAATGGCCCAGTATGTTAGGAACTTCTCTAACATTCTTTAATACCCACAAGAAAAAAAGGTGGCTAATTTTTGATAAATAAAGTGAGGAAAAAACCCTAAAAATTAGGGTTCAAAGCCTCTTAATAATTCAGTCTCTAGTGGGAAAAGTCTATCCCTTTCGTTGCATAGGGCAGTACCTAACAATGTTGTATAGAAATCCATTTTAAGCACAGTGTCATTAAGAAAAAACATATATTCAGTGTAATCTTTTAACAGAGTAAACAATATGTTTTAGGTTTCTAAGCAAATGCTTTGGCATTCTGGGATATGCACTTGTGATAAAACTTTTTCTGATGGTCTGAAATTTCTGTTCTCAAAATTTGGTTTTAACTTACTAACAGTTATCAAGGATTATCAGAGGCAGGGTAAAAAAATACTTGTTTAAAAGAGCATTCTTATTTTGCACATTTTTTTTTACATTGACAATCTTACATTGAAGACCTGACAGAATATGCGCCTACTGTTCACAAAAGAAGAACTATAAATGATTAATAAATGCACAGGAAAATTCACTGATAACCAAAGAATTGTAAATCAATATAAGATGATGTTTTTTTAAACCTATTTCCTGTTTAGAAAAAAAGTGCCAGCCCACTGCCAGCCTTAATTTTACATAAACACGCTCTTGGAGGCTGAAGCAAATCTGACTGGTTTTCAATGTGAAAATAAAATATAAAAACTTCTTGAAGTTATTTCTAAACAGAACTTGTATCTTGTTCTCATGTAACAGAAAAGTATATGATGATAAGTATTTCATTTTTTCGTGTGGTAAATTTCAAAGCATGGAACAACACAAAGCAGAACATCCAGGATTTGACATTTTCAGTGATCGAGAATTACTATATTTTATAAATGGAAATACCACTACTAATAAACAGAATGCTATAAATAGAATGATGGATAGTTTCCAGAGACTATCGATATTCTAGAGTGATGTGACAATAATAATAAAAGCAAGATAGTCCATGGCAAACTTCAGGGGAGGGTAAGGTTAGGACTGGAACGTGGGAATTATCTCTAGGTAAACACTGCAGCCACAAGCACTGCCGCGATTATTTTGGGGCAAATGGTAAATGGGTTAAGTAATTTCATTTGTAAAATTTGTCCAGAGGAAAATTCTTTACATATCTTTTTATGTAAGAGGCTTCATCACAATTTTATTATCAGTATTGAATAATTAGGAACAATCCTTGGGAAGTACATGGAGGCTGTAGTACACCTTACCTGACTATAAATTTGAAAATAAGTCTGTCCCTTTGATAACTGAATGTCAAAATCTCACATAATGGATCAGAACAGAAATATGTGAAATCTCCTTGAAAAGACAATATGGTTTCTAGGCCAGTATAACTGAAAATATGTAATATGAATAAAAGAAGTATGTGACAAAAAGGGATGGGATCGTCCTTGAAAGGGAAGGGATTGGAGAATTTCTGAGGTTGGTTGCTCCCAGGGGACAAAGGGCCTTAACCAACTGACATTGAATATGCAGATCTCCCTGACAAACTATTCTATTCCGGAAGTAGATGAGTGTGTTAGGCAAGCCCAGTATGTTAGGCAAGCCCAGCCCGGCTTCACTTAACATCATTTCCTCTGACTCAGTCCTCTTGTTCCTGTTCCATATTCACCAAGCAACCTTCTGACTCTTTGACTTCACAAAATTTTGCCTATCAGAATTCACCAAGATACTGAGAGCAATTATAATTTTTATTTGATTTAAATGTTTTTCCTTTTTTTTCAAATTCTTTAAAGGTCTTTTATAGTGAGAATTAAAAAGTATATATGGCTGAAGTAAAATGCAGATGGCTTAATAATATTTGGAACTTTTTTTCCTAGATGGTCAGCAGGAGGATGAAGCCAGTAAAATTGAAGCTCTGCACAAGAGGAGAAATTTACTTGCAGCATTTTGTAAACTGATTGTATATACTGTGGTGGAGATGAATACAGCTGCAGATATCTTCAAGCAGTATATGAAGGTAAAGTTTGAAAAATGGATAGCAAGATATTTTTGTAATGCTTAAAGATAGTGAATATAGCATTGGCTTTTCTGCTTGGTTGCCAGTGAATTTTTTTGAGTAAATTACTTTCCTAGTATAGAAGAAATCTTAAAATATTTAAAAATTTTCAGTTGCATTTCCTCATACCCCATTCCTCCATTATAATAGAAATTTGGGGGTTATTGAGTTCATTTGTATTTGGAATATTGGAAATAGCTTGCCTTAGGTTAACTGACACTATTAGAAATTGTATTTGTGATTTAATTTAAGACAACAGGATGGTGTCCTTCCCCTGCTTTGATGTAGCATTAAAAGTGTCACTTCAGAAGTCAGGAGACCTAGATGGTGTAGTTTTGGCTTGGTTACTATGCCACTTGTGACCTTGAGTAACTCAATACTTTTTATATCCTGTCTTTCTTCATCTGTTCCACGGTGATAGCTAAGGTTAGGGTCTAAAATTTTGATTCGATTCAGAGTAAATTATTTACAATTTTCATAAATACATGTGAGAGTCTCTAATTTTTTAGTAGTAGAAAGGATATTGTTAATTGTACTAATGGAATATGACTAAATGTGGTTAATATAGCTTTTCTTTAATTCTTCCGCAGTAAAATCGAATTATAAACTTTTTTAAGCCTTTGCTTTCATGAAATAAAAATATGTAATTTGTCAAAACCTCTTTCTCCCTTTGGAATACTTTACCACATGATAGAACTCTAGCACCATGATAAATTACTTTGGAACTTAAGTTATTTGGCATGATAATTGATGGTTTGTTTTTAAACTAAGGTTGTTTATGATGAAGTAATTTTGCAAGTTTTAAACTTTTAAACTTAGGCATTCTAGATTAAAGTCAATTTTATTAGGGGCATGGTTATCCTTTTATTTCTAATAGTCATCATGTATGCATTTTGAAACTTTTAAATTAGAAAAAATTTCATGTGCAATGTGTGATATGTCACACAAAATAAGTTTTCTTTTAAATGTTAAGAGACTGTTAGTTTCTATAAGCCAAATTAATAAAGTTGGAAACTGCACATAAATTATATGCCAATAGCAATGATTAAGTTATGAAAGTAACTGATTATATTCATATAATATAACTCACAGAGCACACGAACTTTGTTTATACCTTTGTGTTATTTCTGAAAATCTGCATAACCTAATTATTGTTTTATGCCATGCCTCCTTAAAACCAAGTTTAGAGCTTAATATGATTATATCTTAACTGTCCGATAGTTCTTTTTTTTTTAGCTTGAAATATATTTTGATCTTTATTCTCCTTTGTTTTATTTTTTGAATTTAAAAAAAATTTTAATTAAGCTTATTGAGGTAACATTGGTTAATACAATTATATAATTTTCAGGTATACATTATCATTTAACATCTGTAAATTCTATTGTGTATTTACCACCCTGATATTTCTAATTTTACTGAAGTTTGGGATTCTGTGCTTAGAAATTATCTTAGTTTTCTTTTATGTCTTTGAAGGCATAATTTCAGCCAAATACATACATTGCGACATGCATACATGATTAACCTAAAGTTAGTCTTATTGTCCAGTAGTTGTAAGAGATAAATCTTTAATTTGTACAAATTTCTTTTCTAGTATTATAATGACTATGGAGATATCATCAAAGAAACAATGAGTAAAACAAGACAGATAGACAAAATTCAATGTGCAAAGACCCTTATTCTCAGTTTGCAGCAGGTAAGACATTAAGAGTACCAACTTTAGGCTAACACTATTAACAATGAATAGTTTTCAAGGTAACAGTAGAAAAATGGACAAAGGATAGACTAGACGTTTCATAAAAGTAGAAAACAAGATGTTCAATCTCACTAGTAGACATTGTACAAGTGAGATTATTTTTTGCTTTCAGATTGGCAAGATTGGCAACACCTATAGCTGTAAGGTATGGGGGATATAGGTACCGTCATCAGTAAATATTGGTAAACCTTCCTTGGTAGGTAGTTTGGCAATATTTGTCAAAATTTATAATGTGTATGCCATTTGAGACAGCAATTATACCTTTAAAAATTTTTCCAAGGTGATAATAGGACAAGTTTGCAAAAACAGATGTAGGTATAAGATTATATATGGCAACATTGTTTATAACAAGAAATTAGAAATAATCCAAATGTCCATCGATAGGATATTATTAGATGTATATATTATGTAGTATATCTCTGCAATGATCATTGTGTAGCACTTTAATGTAGATCTGTATTCATTAATGTATAAAGATTTCCATATCTGGGAAAAATTAACTGTTAGCAGTGGTTAAGTTACTTTGGTAGGTTTCAGGTGAATTTTACTTTTTTCTTTGTATATTTCCATATTTACTTTAATGAATATCAATCTTATAATCAAAATGCAGCAGTCATTTTCATTTTAGCAGTGGCAAGGCAGGTTTAATTAGGTAAAAAATCATTTGCTCAGTATACTGTTGTCTCTAGAGACCAAATGCATCCAAAATATAACCCATTTCAATGTGATAAACTTCCTTAGAAATCTAGATATGAAAGTTCTTAATTTCATTTGGGTATTCTTTATTAAAATTAATAGAATGTAGAAGATTTTAAAGGTAGCACTAAAATAACTTTTGCTATAAAATAATAGCTGCTTGGTAGAGAAAGTTTAGAAAATATAGGAACTAGAAAAAAGCAACTTATCTTTATTTTTTTCCCACTTACAACACTTTTAGTTTTTAATAACCTTCTTAGTCTTTTTTATGCCTATATGAAATCTTATTTTTACAAAAATTAAGTCATTGTGCATTCTATTTTCCAAGCCTGGACTTTTCATATTAATAAATCCTGAACATTTTTATGCCATTAAATACTTTCCTCAGCATTTAAAATGACTATCTAGTATTCCATTTTATACAGAGACCATAATGGAACCAAGATCTCTTCTTGTTTGATGTTGAGTTCTTTTACGATCTTTGTCATTATAAATGTCACTAAAACAAAAACATTTTTGTACCTATGTATTATGCACAAATATTATTTCTTTTGAATATAAAGTCTGATAATTATAATTGCTTAGTCAAAGGATATCAGAATTTTAAACCTTTTACTACATTTTTCCATATTGTTCTATAGAAAGGAAGACTACCTCAGTTTTATGTTCCCAGCAGATCAGAGTGCTCATTGCACTGTATTCTTATCAGTAGTAGTAGCCATTGTCTGTTTAAAAGCTTGGCAGTTGGATATTTGAAAAATTGCATTTTGATTTGCTGACTTTATGATGAAAGTTCTTGATGTGAAATTGAAATTCATCATTTAAGTGTAAATAGCGGAGCATAGTTGCCTAATAATTTGGTGGGTTTCATTTTCCTTTACCTTGTGTTATATGCTATCTTAATGTCCAGTTAATTCCAGCAGAATAGAAATCTGCCATAACTAAAGAGTTTCTAAAGTCACTACTTATCTCTAGTGTGAATATATGGAGTGCTACAATTTTGGTCATTTGTGTCATGTGTTTTAAAAATTCATATTTTAGTATAAAATACAATGCCTCATTTAGGGATCATCTAGTGTATTTTAAGTAGAAATACAGTATTTTTAAAGATGTTAATAATTCATAGTTATCAAAAAACTTTAACATGCTTGCTTTCTTTCCAAACAGCTTTTTAATGAAATGATACAGGAAAATGGCTATAATTTTGATAGATCATCCTCAACATTCAGTGGCATAAAAGAACTTGCTCGACGTTTTGCTTTAACTTTTGGACTCGATCAGTTGAAAACGAGAGAAGCCATTGCTATGCTACACAAGTAATCTCCAAATATTTTATTCAGCTCTCCTGTTTTTTAATCATGAAAATTTTTGAATCTAGCTCTTTTATTTAGAATAATTGTATTCAATTTAATGCTTTGTTACTTGTTTATGAATTTATGGCATATCTCTTAAGAACCAGTTGTAGTGCTATCTCCATTAACACATGAGTCGGGACTAAAACTCCTTTCATAGAGAGTCTTTGCTTTAATTAAAACCAACAAAAATCTTTATCAATTATGTGAAGAAAAGCAGCATATATTCATCAGGTATTACAATATCTCTTTTAAAACAGCTTTTGTCATAATCTCACTGCTAGTTAGAGAAATTTTTGAGATTTGATTTCTTTGTTTCAAGTTTTCTCTTTCTGGTTCTGTTCTCTACATTGTAGTGACCTTTTCCCTTGTTTTGAGCCACAACCTTCTTTCTGTCTGCATATTTTCTTGGCCTTATAAAAATTAGAAATCTTCTGATTTTATTTGGGGCATGTAATTTAGTGATCAGTTGTACTTTTAAGTATGGGTATACTTTAGACCTTTAACATAACCAACACGTGGCTATTAATACCTTTATCGCTTAATTGTGGATAAAGAGTCTTGCCTTTGGGAAAATCAAGAGGCTTGGACTCTTTCATTGAAAGTTCTGTGTTTTATTTGTGTCTCTTTTACTCCTCTTGCTTACTTAGTTATAACAGTATTAAATATCTCCCTCACAGAGATGTTTCTGCTCTTTAAGTTAATCCCATATCTTCCTCAACTTTATTATCTCCTTTCATTTTGCTCTAAAAGTCTCAAATTCCCTTTTATACTTCTAAATAGATTGGATGTATCAATACTTTTAGGTAATATTTAAGGACTACATACATAGTAATTACTTTAAGAAGTAATATATTATTTCCTTCATGTAATAGCCTTCCTTCTTTCCTCCACATTTTCATTTGGATTGTTGTTTTTTTTTTTGTTTTTTTTTTTAGTTCCTTTTTTTAATTTTTATTTTTCAATCATAGTTGGCATTCCACTGTAGCCTCTTTATTCTTACTATTCCTCAGATTAAATGCATGGCAAAAAACATTTTAATAGTGGAACGAAAGTATAGAAAGAAATTTCCTTTCTAAGTTAGTAAATTTTGTATTGTAGTCCCTTAAATATTTGTCTTTTTGTCATTGCAGAGATGGCATAGAATTTGCTTTTAAAGAGCCTAATCCCCAAGGAGAGAGCCATCCACCTCTAAATTTGGCATTTCTTGACATACTGAGTGAATTTTCTTCTAAACTACTCCGACAAGACAAAAGGACGGTGTATGTATTTGTTAGAAATATGCTATTTAATTTTGTTTTGGAATTCTTAAAGATCAGTTGTTATACTTGGTTTTTCTTCTACACACAGAGATTAGAATTGTAGGATTGCATTGATGCACACAGAATTTTATACTTAAGAATTTTTATAACTTAAGGATTATAACTAGATTTTATGCGTAATACTTCATTTTAATTCTGCGCGTTCTCAATGCAATTGTGGCTTTAGAGGTGTAACTCGAATGCTCTATGTATTCTTATTTGCATTCTTGACCTAACCTAATTAAGGAGGGAACATTTAGCACAATGATATCTGGTAAGCCATCAGGAACATCTTAGTCTGTGTCCTGAGCTGTGACTACACTGGAAAGTAGAATTCCTCTTTTTATCTTTTTACTTTAACTACTGGTCTTGTACTCAACATATCATTTAAACAGGATACTTTTTTGGTTTAGTCTCCTAAAATGGTGACTTATATTCTAAGAGAGTCCAACAAATGGAATTAAATTTCAGAATCTTCTTCTACCCTCACCCTCTTGGCTTGGAAGGGCAGAAGAATATTAATAACTTATAGTATAGATAACCTCTTCTGAAAGTCCACCAGTATTTTTCATTTAAAGATTGTATAGATATTATATGAAATTCTAATTCACACAAAACTAATCTATGGTAGTAGAAATCACAGTAGTAGTTACTTCTAGAGTTGGAGAGATTGACTGGCAAAAAGGACACAGGATACTTTCTAGGTTCGTGGGACTGTCCTGTGCCTTAATAAGGTGTGTTGAACATGTCTGCATTCATTTGCAAAACCAACCCGATTGTATAATTTATGTGTATTTTATTACATATAAATTTATCCCAATTAAAATTTTTATTGACACTATTAATCAGAGAAATACAAATTACAACAATAACCCATTTCTCACTTAGATTAGAATAAAATAAGTCTAATAGTTCCAAGTATTGCCAAAGATGTGGAGCAGTGGAGACTTTTATACATATCTGGCAACCACATAAATTGATACATTTTGTGGAGGAGCTATTTGGCAGTGTCTAGTAAAGTTTAACCTACCTCATGATCTAATAATTCTTTTCATAAGTACATACCCTAGAGAAAGTCTTGCACATGTGTACAAGGAGAACCATAAAAGAATTTGACTGTTGAATTGTTTGACTAAGGAAAAGCTCAAAACAACTAAACATCTATCAACTAGAAAATGGGATCAATAGATATATAATTGAATAACATACAGCAGTCAAAATGGTTAGATTTTTTTAAGTAAATATAATTTCTCGATTTTATTAGCTACCCAGTCATTGTTCAAATTTCCAGTAGTCTCAGTTGTCATAAATGACTTTTATTTTCATAGTTTATTTGATTGAATTGGGATTGAAAGACTCACACATTCCAATTGATTTTTCTGGTTTTGAAATCTTTAAAAAAATCAGCTTCATTGAGGTATAATTGAAAAATAAGATCATAATAGTGGTAAAATATATAACATGATGGTTTTATATATGTATACACTGTGAAAGGATTCCCAAATCAAGTTAATTAATACGTCTTCTTTAATGATAACACTTAAGTTTTACTCTTAGCCAATTTCGATTAGATAGTATTATATAATTATATAATATTATGAACAATGTTCACCATGTTATGCATTAGATCCTTAGACCTTATTCATCGTTTCTGAAAATTTTTTCGAACTATTGAGATACAGTTGACATGTAATATGTAAGCTTAAGGTATGCACCATGTTGATTTGATACTCTTATATATTGGGAAATGATTACTACCGTAATGTTAGCTGATGTCACTCTCCAAAATGGTTAGATTTTAAAAACATAATGTTGACTGCCAAAAGAAAACTACCAAACTGTGCTATAATGTTTACAGATGAATATGTATTAAAAGCAGAAAAATATGCATGGGGATGATAAATAGAAAATTCAGGTTAGTGGTAAATTCTTTTGTAGGGAAGAGGATAAAGGGAAATGGCATCAGGGAGGCTGCTTGTCCGGAATGTTTTGTTCAGCTGTATGGTAGATAACATAGTCGTAAATCTCTCTACCAGTGAATGTATTTTGGCTCAAGCTCCATATCTTGTTGCAGACTGGTAACAGCTCTCAGACTGATAGCTAGTTCACAGACTACACTTTGAGGAGTACTGTACTACTGTGTATAGCTGAAATGTATTGCAGTTAAATACTGAACAACTAACACCAAGTAGTATGTTTGTAACTGATATCTCCTATCATCTCTCTTT
This sequence comes from Pteropus medius, assembly GCF_902729225.1. NCBI lineage: Eukaryota > Metazoa > Chordata > Mammalia > Chiroptera > Pteropodidae > Pteropus > Pteropus medius. The sequence goes on along the minus strand of NW_024345861.1, from coordinate 3,382,322 downwards.
AATGGTATTCCAAACTGGTAATTTTGAATTCATTGGAGTTAGTCATTATTATGACAGTAAGTGTTTGAATTCCACTTTACAGTTAATTGACAAAAAATACATTCATGTATTTGAAGCATAATTTATACAATAAAGCATTGAACTCTTAGTGTCAGAAGCCTGAAATTTGAGTAATGGTTATACTCCTTTCTCATTTTTATAACCATGCATGGATATGTTACTTTTAACTTATCCTTTCTTTCTTCATCTGTCAAATGGGGAGAACGTCTCCCTCACCAAGTAAAGTTAAAGCACCCAAGAGAAAAATGCCTAGTGCGTAGTAGTCACACAAATGTTAGTTGAATTTTGACTGCTGTATTACATATAAGCCATAGAATCTTTGTGATACTTGGATTCCAGGCTAGATGTCTGACTTCATCGTGCTGAAACTTTATTTTTGCAGGTAGGGACCATATCTGATTCATCTTTGTATCTATTCTGAGTACTTGGGGCATAGTAGATGCTCAACAAATACTAAGCTGAAGTGCCTTGAATTATTTAATGTGAGAATCTTGATAGAGACAAAGTTGCTTATCAGTATATTGATGAAGCTGAGGTTGAGTAGTGCAGTAATATGCACATGATCATATAGCTAGGGGTTGGTAGAACTGGGACTAGCACCCAAATTGTATGTATTTTAAATCCAGTCTTCTTTCCAGAAATATGACTTGGATTCGTTCTTCTCACAGAGGACCTGAGAAGATAAGATAGAGACATCTTCAGAAAGAAAACACTAACATTTTTTAATTGTTATTCTATGCTTTGAAGAAATGTGGACTATCAACCATTATTTTGTTTCATTCTAATGCACTTTGCTTTTTATTTAATTCTTATTTAATTGTTGGATATTCCTTATGGTATGTGAGCCTTAAGATTATTAGGAAGAATAAACAAAAAGGAAAAAAAGCTATAGCAGTTTTCTATATCAAAGCTAATGGTTTCTACTTCTTTTTAAGGTATGTTTACTTGGAAAAGTTCATGACATTTCAGATGTCACTCCGAAGAGAAGACGTGTGGCTTCCACTGATGTCTTACCGAAATTCTTTGCTAGCTGGTGGTGATGATGACACCATGTCCGTCATTAGTGGAATCAGCAGTCGAGGATCAACTGTGAGGAGTAAAAAATCAAAACCGTCTACAGGAAAACGGAAAGTGGTTGAAGGCATGCAGCTTGCACTCAGTAAGAATATAGTTTTATTATCTTTATCCCATAACTTTCACCAACTGAAGTGTCATTAAGGTTCACCTTATTTTTTTGAGATATGTGTTGCTAAGAAGATCAGATCATCTAGTTTAAGTGGAGGAACAGATTCAGAGAGGTTGCAACTTTTGAATTTCTATGAAGAGGTCATTCATCATGAAGAACTTTTTAGAAATACAAATTGCTGTCTGTAATCTTAGAGGTAGTAATGTGTTTTGACGCTTGAATCTCTTGGACTCCTAGCTCTCCAGGATTGGCTCACAGTGGGCCTGGGAACGTTATTCCTTACCTTAGGAACCTTTAAACAAATTGGCATCATTGTCAGAATTTGTTCCAGTTGAATTACTGAGTAACAAACTACCCCACAACTTAGGACATAGTGGGGACGTAATGCCTGGTGCTTCAGCTAAGAAAACTCAAAGGCTGGTGACTGGAATTGTATGGAGGTATTTTCACTTACAGATGTATCTGATGCTGGCTGTCAGCTGGGACCTCAGCTGATTGTCTGCCTGAACACCTGCATGTGACCTCTTCATGTGGCTGTTTGGCTTCCTCACAGCATGTGATTGGGCTCCAAGAGCAAGTGTCTCAAGAGACAGGAAGTAGAAGCTGCTCAGTTTCTTAAGGCCAGAAACTATAGCATAGCATAATTTCCACCATATTCTATTGATCAAGCAATCACAGGGCCCAGATTCAAGGGGGTGGGACATAATCCCGCACCTCTTAATGTGAGGAGGGTCAAATATTTAGGGGCCATATTTTTAAATTGCCGTGTATTTTTTTTAGCTATTATCAAGTGTATAGTGTTTAAAACTTGATTGTCCCATGAGTTAATGATTTTAATCTTTTGTCCAATAATGTAAAGGCATAAACTTATAGCTTGTACAACCTTAGATTTAGACTTGGTTGGTTACATAGTCTCAATATCCTAGTCAATGGGGACATCTCTTTTACAGTATCCCTAAGCAATTAAAATAGGGCTGATGGTTTATAGGAAGTTAAAATAAATTTTCCTTTTTTTAACAGAGACGTTATCAAAAGGTGTTGTTTCTTGCATATCACTATAAATCTTTAAAAGTTTTCTCATCTGAGCAAATAATTAATAGTTACATATTTGTGCTGGGCTATCAAATCTCCTTTTCCTTAGACTTTAGGGAGCATTATGAATTGATATTTTATGTAACATCTTAAAGATGTATTAGCAAACTCAATACTTCAGTTTTTACAGAGTCAGTGCTCTCTTTGTTTAGATTTTGGAGCAAGACATAGAAATTGAGGCATTAGTAAATTAAAAGAAGGAAGAACAAATACTGCTAGGTTAGCTAGATCAGTATAATTTTTTTGATCAGTACAGTTTAAAGAAAAAATTAGAGCTTAAACCAGTAGAACTTTAAGGCTGATGTAATTATATTGCAGATTGTGAAATTTATGTCTAATCCATCTATTACTAGGGTATTAGCTAATAGCACATTTTGTACTCTTCCCTTAAAAACTTACATGATATATACATATATGTAATCTTCTAATAAAATAGTTTTCCTTCTAACTCACATTCAATCAATTAAGTGCTATTAATTTTCCCTCCCAAACCAGTGATTTAAAAAATGACTATGGATTTGGTAACACTTACATGTGAATTTGTCTTTTATTAGTCATGGCAGCATCTATAGACATTTGAAAACAAGTAGATTTTATAGGTATGACACTTGGTCTTTTTAGTCTTGTGCTTAACATGCATATGGATTTGTGCTCACTGCGAAGTTATTCTTAGGGCTGCTCAGCGGTGAGCATCCTGTAGACTGGGAACCATTCACCTCTTGTCTCCATTCCTATTCCCACCTCTGACTCACCTGGGCTACACAGTTAGCCTCCTAACTGGCTGGTCTGCTCACTAGTCTTCATATTCTTAAGTCCACCTTCCACACTGCTACTACATACTTTGACAAAAGCATGTTAACTCACCACATTGCTTCCCTTCCATTAACACTTTCTGCAGTAGTAGTTCCTGTCACCTTAGCACAGCTTACAAGACTTTCTATGAATTGATTCCTGCCTCTTTATTCATTCAACATTACTTTTTTCTGCTTACCTCAGGAGGACCAAACTCTTAGTTTGAACCATATGAAATTACCATTTTTGTAGGTCAGAAACTGTGGAATGTCGGCAAATTAGTATGGTTTCATGCCTCTGTGTTTTTGGTTGTTTTTCCCCCCACCAAGTCCACCCAATATATACTCTAGCTAGAAGTCACTTCCAGGTAGTTGGCTCTGATCCCTCTCATTGCTCGTATTCCACCTGTGCTTCCCTCTCTTCTAGCACTTAACCACACTGTGTTTTAATTGTCTTTGTTTTCTTTATCCACAACTAGACTGAAAGAGCAGGCAGGAGCTATACCTTACATACCTTTGTCTCTCCCTATTTTAAGCACTTAGCATGCGGAAAGCAACCAGGTGTTCGTTGACCTCAGAGGTTGCTTTAGACATCTGATTAGTCAAAGTTAGTGACTGAACTTTATTGCTGTTGATTTTCTTTTTCAGCTGAAGAAAGCAGTAGTAGTGACAGTATGTGGTTAAGCAGAGAGCAGACTCTGCACACCCCAGTTATGATGCAGACACCACAACTCACCTCAACGATTATGAGAGAGCCCAAAAGATTACGACCTGAGGATAGCTTCATGAGTGTCTATCCAATGCAGACTGAACATCATCAAACTCCTCTTGACTATAAGTAAGTACATTTGATCATTTTCTGTACTATAACTTTATTAATTACATAGAAAAAAAGTTAAGTTAAAAGAAGAATAAAATTCTCCTTGAAGCACGCAGGTAACATGGATGTTAGCTCAAAGACAGCAAGAAGAAGCAAGGCAACAACAGGAGAGAGCAGCAATGAGCTATGTTAAACTGCGAACTAATCTTCAGCATGCCATGTAAGTGAGAGTGCCTTATTGTCTGAGTCTAGGAAGTTCACTAATTCATTTTAACATATCCTAATGTGTGCCTTATCTAAAAATTTCAGCAAACCCTCTAGAGTAAATTAAGCTGAAATAATCAGAGAACTAAAATTTGGTCTTTCCAACAGGAAAAAGGAACTTTTTAAAGTTAAATATTAACTAGTTGGCTAAAGGACCACTCTTTGATCTGTTGGAAAAGTTTAAATATGAATCCTTGTTTATTTTGGTACACAGAATTATAGCTAAAAATCCAGTTTTGTTACATCTTAATTAACTCCCCACCTTAGTTCAGGCCCTCATCTCTCATCTGAACTATTATTAGCTTTCTAACTCAAATCTTCCTTCAGATCTCCCATTTATCCTCACCAGACCCCTCCCTTCACTCACTCCACCACCATTCCCATCATTCACACTGCCATCCAGAATTATTATTCTAGACTAAAAATCTGATCATGTAACTCTTACTTAAAACGTTTCCATGGCTCCCCATTACCTACAGTATAAAACCCAAATTCCTTAGCTAATGAATGGCATGCAAGAGCTTTCAAAATATGGCCCCTGCCTACTTTTAAGTATCATATTCCATTCCTTGGCAACTGGTAAAATCATCGTTAAAGAACAAGCTCAAGTGTCACCTTACATGAAGCTGTGTCATCTATGCCCCCATAACATTATGTATATTTGTATTTCTTATAGCACTTACCACACTGTATTGTAATTGTTTGTTTATGAATTTTCTCTTTCTCTAGACTGTGAGCTCCTCAAGGGCAGGGACCACTTTCATTGCCTGTCAGTGCTTGGCACATAAAAAATGCTAAATAAATATTCATTGAATGAATAAATGTATAATGCTAAAATAATTTGTAGCTTAGCTTTTAAATACTTCGCTTTTATTGGAATTTATATAAGAGCATTATAAATCTCTATTAGCTTTGGCTTCAAAAGAAATGTCAGACAAGCAGTCTTTAGATGATTGGTACAAAGGGAAAGATGATGATTCTAACTATTTATAGTTTTGGGTTTGAAAGCTTTGTTTTTATAATAGTGTGTGGTATATGGTTTAATAATGGGAGATAGAAATTGCTACTTTTTAAAATACGTTTTGTTGGTTTTTAAATGATGGGAATTTCACCTATTTTTAAGAAATGATTATTTACGGTGAGTGGTAGCCTATTCAAATTTACGTGTGTTATCTGTGGCAGGCTTAAGAACTTCTATAAAAGTAATAGAGTATACTTCTATAAAAGTATACTCTATTACATATATAGATTCTGATCCCAACATGTCTAATAAGGTCATCATCTGTGCTGTCACTTGGTTCTGTCCCCTATTCCTGTTTCTATGGCCACATTTCCCTTAATATATGTTGTTATTTCATGCTGGAGTCAACAACTAATTTCTTAGCTTCCAACTAGTCACAAGTCACCAGGCTGAACATTCTGGAATTCTGCCCCTGCAATCATTTGGTCCATATCTCTCCCCTGAAAACTCCACCAGTCTCCAAGATCTTCCACAGCATCTCATTACTCAGTACCATTTGTCATTCTTTTGTTTGTAGTTTGTCTTGAGTCCCCTTAGAGATAAACTTCCCCTAGTGACTAGAAGAGATTATCTCAGTTAAATAATTATTACTGGAAGATTCTTTTGGTTGATGTACCATATAAATGGTCTATTGCCTAAGACTTAAAATTTTTTGTTTTACAATTTTTTTCTGTAATGATATCTGCTCTATAACTGAAAATACTTCCAAATTCTTTTTTTTTTAAATAGTTTATATCACATATATCTTCCTTATAGTCCAAATGAAATACAGAATGGATTGCTGGTTTTCTATAACATGGCCCATGAAACACACATATTCCATTCACAGTTGTCTCATCAAATACAGTAAAATCGTTATTTACTATCTAGAATTTTTAGGAAAAAGGAACCATTGTCAACATATTTATCCAGGTAGCCTGGATTAGACATCATATTCTTTCTATTGTCTTTTAAGACTCATTGTATAAATTGTAAGCAAGCATTCAGTAAATAATTGATTTTGGGGGAGGGGATTTTTCAATAAATAAAAAAAGAAACATTTGCCAAACTAAGGAACAAGAAGTCACCCTCAATTTCGCTATTACATTGACTCCTTTATGCTGATGTGGGCTAATTTGTGAACTTGAAATTTGAGTTTATTCCTTATAATTACATGGTAATGTACAGAATTTTTGGTCTTAATTTTTATTTTACTTTTCTATATATGTCTTAGTTTTGAGTTTCTTAGGACAGAAAATCTAAGTTTCAGCATAAATGTTGCTCATTTCTTCCCAAAGCATAATCAATGTTTTCTTTCAGTATATCTTTATAGCACTTGATACATATTTCTCTTGCAATATTTATCATATTTTGTCATAATTATATCTGTTTCCCATAGTAGATTGTGAGCTCCTTGAGGGCAGGAACCATGTCTTCATCTTTTTTTTTCAATTACAGTTGACATTCAGTATTTTATTCATCTTTATTTAATTATTTACTTATTTTTGCATCTATAGGACACAGTAGAAGCCTGGCACATAGTAGGCATTCTGTGAATGAGTGAGTGCCTGGTACACATTAGGTACTGAGTGAATGAGTGAATGATGAGTAAAATTAACATTATATATTAATGAAAACATGTGTATTCCGAAAATGCCATTTCTCTGGTTTTTGTTTCATATTTGTTTATTAATTTGTACCCTGCCTACTATCAAAAAGGATTTGAGGTATCTTTCTGTTCCATGTGGAAAATTCTCATTGAACTTTTATATGGGATATCAGAACTATCAAACTAAATGTATTGAAGTAATGCCGAATAAATATAACTCCTTAGCATTTTTAGAGACGTGCACATTGGAGTTTTGACTCATTGATGACATGATCAGTACCTAATCATTTTCTCTGACCTTTAATTCATCATTTTCCATTACACTTGAATATAGAGAGCCACATAGTTGCTGTCAGTATATTAATAGTCACAGTATTGGTTCAGATCTTGACCTTGTTTTATATTTCTCTAGTCGGCGTGGTACAAGCCTAATGGAAGATGATGAAGAGCCAATTGTTGAAGATGTTATGATGTCCTCAGAAGGGAGGATTGAAGATCTTAATGAGGGAATGGATTTTGACACCATGGATATAGATTTGGTAAGAAACAGTGATTTCTGTGAGATTTTTCAGGTTAGATCCATTAGAAATTAAGTTGGATATTTATTAGAGGAGAGAGATACTTGCCATGAAAAGTAAGTTTTGCAAAATTATTAAAAATAAAATAGTTGCCAAGTGTTTAGTATATGAAAAGGAATTGAAGAGAGGGTGAGGTTGTTGAGGGTGTTAGATGATTAACTTAAGATTACTTTAGGAATATGTGGATTTAAAGGGTACATTTTGCTTAATATACTAAGTATTACATCACCTTATAATTTTCTATTTATTTACCATTATCAAAACAATACAATATTAACTTGATACTACCCTGTTATTGAGACAGATTTTCATATCAGATAATAAAATTACTTAAACTTGGAAGTTAAATATATGTAAAAGTATATTTTTATTAATTATTACATCATAAATGTGATTAGGGCTTTGTCATATACAAAATGCTTCTACATACTTCATTTTGCCTCATCTCATTCAACTTTGTGAGATAGATTGAAAGGATTGAGGTTACCGAAGCTTAGACAGTTATCTATACAAAGAGACAAAACTAGTATTTAAAAGACGTTTTTAAATGAAACAAAAAATGAGTTTTGCAGTTTTCATCTTTTTCAATTTCCACAAATGAATTGATTTTGTATTTTTTAATATTCTGTAGTTTAAATATATGTTATTTAAAGTATTGTAAGGTACACTTGCGACTACAAAGACCATGTGAACACTTAATGTTAATTAATTTCAGTATTTTCTGTTACCATCTGGTTTATAGATATGGCAATTGTCAACTTCTTCCTTTTTTCTCCTTAGCCACCATCAAAGAACAGACGAGAGAGAACAGAACTGAAGCCTGATTTCTTTGATCCAGCTTCAATTATGGATGAATCAGTAGGTTTAATTTAAATGTACCCCAGGATTGCAAAATCAAAAGTATAGGCAACCCCTAAGTTTGAGGTTAAAGAGCTGAAACAGCATATCAAGAATGGATAAAAACAATTGAACAAGAAAAAGAGAGGCAGGCAGGAGGGATTTCAGGAGAAGAGGAGAAGGGCGATGCAGTGGTGGTGACAGATTAAAAGTGCCTTTGGATCCTTGGCCAACTGGGACTTGAGTTAAGGAATTTGGACTTTTGCTGTAGGCTTGAGTTACCCATTGAAGGATTTTGAATGAAGAAGCAGCATGGTTAGAATTATGTTTCAGAAAGATTTTCTTGGCATTTATGGATGGATAGGATGAATGAGAGGAATAATAACCATAATCATAGGAAGGTGAAAAACAGAACTGAACAAATGCTTTGATAATAAAGAGAAGGGGGTTGTGTTAATTGGTTATTGTTAAGTATTGTTAATTCTGTTTCTTAAGTACTTTTTACATCACTCCCTGCTTCCATATTTTACCCCAACAACACCTTGGTTCATTCAAGTCCTCCTTAGTTTTCACTTGGACTATTGATAAAATGCAAATCACATCTGCTCACTTACAGTTTTAGGTCTTTCATTTATTTATTTTTTTTCCTCCATTGCCATTAAAAAAATTTGGCTCCTCAGCCTGGCAAACAAAGCTTTTTGTGATCTGGCTCTTTAACCAGATTAACCTTGGCCTTTTCCATACATGTATCCTGTGCTCCAGCCTTACCAAATCCTGTAGTTCTTCTCAGACACACTGTGCTCTTTCATGGCTCCATGACTTTGTATAAGCTTTTCTCTCTGTCAGAATTGCCTCATTTCCCCTCTTCTAGTTAATCTTTAATAGTCAGTTCTGACATTACCTGAGGAGTTTTTGCTGACACTCCAGATAGACACTTTATCCTCAGCTTCCATAGTACTATGTATGCACTTTAATTTTGATAATTACCAAACTGGCATAGTGAAATAGGATCTTATGTTTTGCTCAGTAGACTGAACTCCAGGCAGTGATGATTTTATTCATTGTGAGTTCTGCCTAGCATAGTAGGTGTTTAGTTTTATTTTTCAAATGAATAAATCAATTACGTGCCCTTCCATCTCACCATTTATACTGCTGCTTCCTAACACCTACTACCTCAGGTGACCTCGTCCTCTGAGGCCTGCCTTCTGTGTCCCAGTTTCTACCATTCTCTCCTCTTCCCCCACCTCATAATCTGCTTTCAAATTGCTCTTGGAAGAATTTCGACAAACTAATTCACACTAACAGATAATAAGACCAGTTATTTGATCGAAAAGACAGTTTTATTATAACAGCAAGTATAGAAATCTTTGGACAAGCCACCTTGGGTTCTTTTTTAAATCAATGTTTCTCAATCTCTAATATGCATGTGAATCATCTGGAGGTCTTATTGAAATACACATTCTGCTTCAATAGGTCTGGAATGTGTCCCAAAATTCTGCATCTCTAGTAAGTGCTGTCACTGCTTCAGGTCTGCAGATCATACTTTGAGTAGCACAGGTGACCTAGGTTGACCCATAAGTCTATAGTTTAAGTGCATATTAAAGTGTATGGTTTCCTGAGAATCTGGGAGTGTGTATCTTCCCAGTTTGTTAAATAAAACATGAAGGTAGTGATTGTGATGAGGAGTAAGAGGATCTTTTTCAAGCAGATATGATGAAATGCATTAATTCAATTTATTGAGCTTAGAAGTTTTGCTAGAATGAGTAAGGTACTCTCCCTGCCCTCAATGTTTATATTCTAGTCCACCTTGACTATCACTTTGAAACGAAAAGGCTGGAAGCTAGTATTTGAGAGCTTATATGCCTGGCGCTATACTAGGCATGATTTAGTTTGATCCTCTCAGCAACCTTTTCAGAAAGGTGGTGGGATCCCAGTTTTAACACTCAAGCAAACTTGGACTGAATAGGTAGTTCAGTGACTTACTCAGAGTTACACAACTTTAGTGTCAGAGTAGTAATTTGATCCAAGTTCCTTTTGATTTAAAAATTGCATGCTGTGTCTACTGTCATACTTTCCAGAACTTTTATAAAATCAAATTTCATATGGAAGAAACACCAAGAAAAGTAATTTTGAAGTTGAAATGATTAACTGTAGTCAAAATTGATATGGGCAGTTAGAGATCTTATTTTTTCATGTGTTCATCTAAAGTCAGGAAAACTTTAGGCATTTGTTTCCACTTACGAGATTTGCAAAAAAGTGTTCTTCAGATTACTAAAATAGTGAAATAGCAATGTAAATTACATGTACATATTTTTGACATTTAACATTTAGAGGTAACTGCAATCTGTGTTATGCCAAAGATAGGGGCCTAAAAATTATTTACAGAAAATTTTTGGCATTCTTGTATTTACTGAATATGTTATAACTAAGAGGATAGTAGTTTACGGGCTTTTACCAAAATTAGGAAAACAAGCACATGCATCTATATTTGTAGTTTTATAGTATTACCACATGATGGCAGCAGTCACATAACTGCTCAGTCTTGAAAGGCTCAAGTATCTTTAAGTCTTTGACTATAAGTTAATACCAGTTTATTTTTAAGCATACATTATTTACTTCATATTGTCTCAATAATAACAAGCTGAATAATGAAAATTTTAATGCAAAAATCTCTGTTGCCCTTATACAATAGCTTACACCTGTTTTTATTCAAGCCTATGATGGATATGTCATTAAAACTACTAAAATTAGAACTTATATATTTCTATGCCCAGTTCTAAGATTCTCTAATTCTAAGTGAAATAGCTCTAAGCATCCTAGTATAGATACTTTAGATTATTACTAAATAAATCCTAAATATATCTTTTGTAACATAATACCCAGACAATTCAGAAATGGTAGTATAAAAACTGCAAGCAGATAAGTTTTGGGTTACATATACATGAGATTGTAGGTTTATGATTTAGTTAGTTTTATATCTGGAAATAACTTTGGTTTATCCCATTTGGAAAGAACTTGAGTTCATTTTCATGCCACACTCAACACTAGGAATTGCTAATTAAGATTTTATCCTTTTATTCATCATCAGACCTTCCCTTACTCAGAGTTTCAGAATGTTATAGCTAGGAAGGACCTTTAAACATCATCTAGGCTTCTTTAGTGGAAACATTCTAACCACCCAAACTGACTGTAATCAAAAAAAGAGTTCTGAACCTTGTTGGAGGGTGGGAGAGGATAGAGGGTAAGTGTAGTGGTGGTGGTTTTGGTGGATGACAGGTAAGAAGTTAGGGATTCCAAACACTTAACAATTCTCACTACAGGGAGGCTACAATCAGATCAGTATTGGTTTCCTGGTCTGAAAATACACAGTTCCTTCAGATCAAAATGATTCGTGAGTTCTATGACTTTTGCTAAAATGAGATTTAATTTATAAGTAAGAACCTCTCTAATCCCAATCTTGACTCATTCATTATCTCTAGCTTTTAATATCAGTTCTTACTAGCTTATTATAATATTTTAAAATATTCTCATAGTAAGTCCTGGAATTATAATTGAATAGCCTAACTTTTAGTATTTATAGCTCACAGGTATGTCTTTGTTTAAAAATGAACAAGGGGAAGTCGCTCCATTCATCATTTTTTTTTTTTTTTTTAAGTTAGTAACAAGTAATTATTATGTTTTACTTAAATTCTTTTCCCAACCGGAATGTATAGAAAAGCATCAATATAAGTTTATTTGCCCAGATTTTACCTTACTTATTTGATTTCTTAAAATTTGTGGTTCTGCTTTTTTCACTCAGGCCAGGTTTTCTATAGAAGACTTCCTATTTTTTACATACTTATATTATTCTTAGATGTTTTTGGTCTGCATGTTCAGATGCTCTTTTAAAAAAAAAATAAATTTATTAGGGTGACATTGGTTAATAAAGTTATATAGGTTTCAAGTGTACAATTCAATAATACATATGTATATATTGCATTGTGTGCTTTTTAAAAGAATTATACCCGCTTCACAGTGCAGATAACCAAGTTTGCCGGACATTTTTAAGCTTTTTTCCAAAAAACTTGTGCCAGAAGTATATGTCAAGAAGCGCATTCATTTAACCATTCAACAAGTGTTGAGTGCCAATGTTTAGGGCATTATCTAGGCGTTAGGGGTGTGTATAAACATGTAACTGAGACATGGTCCATGCTCTTAGTTATATTTGTCAGGTAAGTGTTTTCTTCATTAAATCTGATGTTATTCATTATATATTGATTGTCGTTTTAATTTTAGAATTGCATATCTAAAGAGAGGAATTTTTCAAAGTAGTTTTATTAGCATGTTATTAAAATTAATGTTGATAATCAGGTATTGTAATAATTTACAGATATATTTTACAAAGAAATGAATGACAATTTTAACAGGATTTTTTTTCCTCTCTCTCATTAGGTTCTTGGGGTGTCAATGTTTTAATACCAGTACACAATTAAATCTCTGGTGAAGTCATTTTCTAAGTGGAAGAGGAAATTTTAAAATAAAGTGTGGTAGATACAGTGAAATTCTGTACAGATTTTTCTCTAAGGAGAATATGACGTGCTTATGCTTACCAAGATCAAGTGCATTGAGAGGCAGTTTTGTTTGCCCCCAAAAAAGTAAAGGACAAGTAAACAATTTGATGATAAGCTACAGTTTTTCTTAGAAAGTAAATATTTTATTTATGTGCTGTTAGTTGGCTTTTGAATCAATTATTTCATGCTTTTTTTAAAAGAAAATATAACAATCTAAAGAGGCATTTGGTACAGACATGAATCCTCACATTTATTTACTGGGTATACTAAGTAATGATGACCTCTGCTGGATTTCTGTTTACATCCAAGAAACAAAGTTAAGGATGAATTTATTCCCTTACCCAGAAATTATAGGATAGAATTGTTTTTAGCATTCTAAATTTAAAAGCTTAAAACATCAATCAACAAAGCTTTCTTTTAAATATTGTAATTGTGGAGAAAAGTAAACTTATAAGCAGAACTTTTACAATTTTTTCATCTAAAATGTATTTTAAGATATTTTTAAAATCCAAGAGCTTCTCTATACTTTTCAGAAATATTCAGATGCAGTGAACTGCCAGAAGGTAACCAGTCTCAAACATGCTTATCCCATTATCAACCCTGAAAGTTTGCTTGTCCTTTAAGATAAAAATGTAATGTGATATTCCTTCCAGTAGTGCCACTGTATTTTGTCTCCAAATAAAAGAAGCTTATTGTAGTATGTTTGCAGAAAAATTCTAAACAAAAAATTATACAGCTTATTAGAGTGTGGGAATAGGGATCTAAATTTTAAATAAAATTATATATATATAAATTGGTGCTGATTTTATAATTGCGCAGTTTGTTTAGTTTTTTTCTTACTTTTAAATTCCAACTTAAAATTATGAGGTTTCAGAAATATATTGAAAGTTTAACAATGTTTAAAAATAGAAAAGCATGAGTGTTCATGCTTTAAAATGATTTTTAAATTTGTATTTTATATTGTTTTATCTATCTGTCTTTGCAAGCAGTCTTCAGGTTAAAGATACTTCTAACAGGTTACAGTACATTTCCTCTGTATGTAAATTAGATGGGATAATAGAATTCATAACCCATAATATTCTTTGAAAGCTAAGCTTTAAACTTCATTTTATGTCCTTTCACAAATAAATTAGTTTAAAACAGAAAGTGGCTACTTGCCATTTTGACATCAACTCATTTTGCGAGGCTTAGGCAGCTAGACATCGTTTAAAACAAAATATTAACTTATATTACATGTGTATCTTTTGTCAGTCGTCTCTCAGTTCTTGAGGTATATTATTTTAATCATTCCATGCCTTAATATGCTTGCAATACAAGAATATCTTCAGATTGGTGAATACCAAAAGGCTTCCAGTTCTTAGAGTCAGAAATCAACAAGCATTGGGCTGTGGTAGCCAAAAACCATAGGTTAGCTAAAAGATCACGATGAAGTACAATTATTTTATTAAATCATGGTTAACAACAAGTTGAAACCAGATTTAACTAACAGATTTTTCATCAACAAATACTGTTATGTGAAAAGGTATTGCCTATGTTGTTTTTCACACCACTGCATTTACTAGAACTGCTGAGAGGACTGTATATATGATTTTAAAACCTAAGTTGATTTTTTTTCTCACTCTTGAAAGGAGTACTTCTTTGTGAAAGCAGTTCTTACAGCTTTGTTTTCAACCAGCTAAAAATGTTTTATATATTACTCTAACCTGTTGTCCTCCACATTCTATTGTCCTAATTGTACTGTTTTCTGATTTGTATTTATGTCTTGAGACAGTAACTTTTTGAATAAAAATAAACCTACCGTATGTTGTATGTTTTATCTTTTATAACAGAAAGAGGGAGGGTGGCTATAAATGGTTTAGGAAGTGTATCTATTATCACACATTTTAACATGTTTGAGTGGGAATAATAGAAAACATTGCCATTTTATGTTTTTTAATAAATCATATTTTAAAATGAGACTAATTCCATAATTGAGTTATTACTTTAAAATAGAAACCTATGACCATTATTACTTTAATTTTTATCTGGCATGGGTTGAACACTCTTTAAAATGTCTTCATTGTTCATCCAGGATACAGTTGAGTGCCAGTTATTTGCTAGGCATGTGTTAGGGATCCAACAGTCAAGAAGATAGACAGGACCCCCTCTAGATCTAGCGGGGTAAACAAAGGAAAGAAACAAAATAATAGTAAACTTGTGCTATTCAGGGTATGTTGAGCTAGAGAATGAGTGAGTGAGTGTGTGTAAAACCCCTTAGTTAAGGGGCTTGTGCTTGAAGATGAGTGAAAGCCAACATTCGAAAAAAATTACTAATTTTTATTGTTAATATTTGCATCGTACTCTTAAAATGATTTAAAGCAGTGTAACACTAGCACATTGGTCATTTAGGCTAGTTTGTAGATCACAGAAGACCAATCTTCTGTCTTTTGGGGATTCAGAGCTGAACATATTAAGTGATAGCTAATAGCTGGGCACTGTTTTTAGTGGTTTACATGTAACTTACTAAGCATCATGATAATAGATGATACATGTTTTTATCCTCCAACCTACCCCACACCCTTAAATATATAAGTATATATGTAAATATATAAATCAGGAAGCAGTGAGGAAAATGAGGCACACAGAACTTGGGCAAGGTTATTATACTAGTAAGTGATGGAGTTGGCATTCAAGCCCAGGCAGCCTTTAAGTCCATGGTGAGGAAATGGAGCATCTTTGGTTGGTGTGAATCAACATTGTCCTTAATATGCTCCTCAGCGGGCTTCTATAAAGAGTATAAATTAAATCTTAGTCCATCAGTAGTTACTAGTTAACAGTTTTTAAAGTTGAGAGAGGGGAGAAGAAGAGTAGGATAACCCAGAAGAGATGTCTTCAATATCCTGCCACAAAGGGAATTTATTAAGATTCACAAAGATGAGTTCCAGGTCAAATAGATTATTCTGGTAACTGTAATGACTCACCAAAAGAATACGAGGCAGTAAAGCCCAAGGCCTTTGGTTATGAGGAAACTAGGTAATGAAATTTACTGAACACTTCAGGTCAACAGTTTATCTACTGACTACTGTGTGCCTGGCCTTGTGCTAACTACCGAACAAAGACCAATTAGACTTAAATGGCCTCCAGTTCCATTGGGGGTTGGGATGCAGATGCAAGACCAATAAAATGAGTAAGTTCAATGTTTTCACTGGGTGTTCTGGGAACCCAGAGGTATTTGTTTACCTTTTTTTCTTTTACTGTAAAATTCATATATGATGAAGTACATAGACTATAAGTATATGTTTGCTGAGTTTTAACAAATGCTTAGAGCTGTTTAACCCAAACCCCTATCAAGGATGTCGAATGTTACCATTAACCCAGAGAGTTCCTTTATACTCCTTACCAATCGATCCCTGCTTCTGTCCCTTATTATGGAGGCAACAACTGTTGTTTCTTTCCAACATAGATCAAATTTTTATCATAAGTTTATTAGCAATTTGAGTTGGACATCTGGTTGGTTCCCACTGTTTGGCTATTATGGATAAAGCTGCTATTTGAGTTGAATTTTAAAAGCTGAGAGGAAGACTGGGTGAAAGGGTGGCAGGCAGGGCGAACGAGGCTGAGAATTTAGGGAAAAGGGAGGGGGCAGCATAAACAACCATATGGATGTGAGAACTATTTAGTAACTGCTTTAGGAGTAGGTTGGGCAAGACTGGAAGACAGTGGGCCATCCACTACCTCACATCAACTTTAAAAATGAAGGGCATTCACCGCTGGAACCTCTGATAAGCATTGAATGCAATATTCTCAGAATTGGCAAATATCCAAAGAAATATAAGTAGGATGCCTTTAAATGAGTTGCAATAAATTGACTTGTTTAATAATATGGATGTTTTAGTCACATTAAACCTTATTTTACCACTGAGAAAAACTGCTTTTCCTACAGTTCTATGAGTTGTACAGTTGTATTAAAAAATAGCTGTAAATTTCTGGAAAGTAGTTTCCTCAATTGAAGTCAGTTTTGGCCTTGATAGTGCAAACTTGAACAATCAGCTACTACTCTAAGTTTAATTGGTTTTTACTTTATTTTTCACCTTAAGTTCAGGATAGGTGTGAGGAGTTTAGTGACTCTGGCAAGTTAGCTTTTAAATAGTTTTACTTGTAGCAAAATTATAACTAATTTTGAAGAAATAATAGCCAACATGTGTTGGGTATTTACTGTGTATCAAACTCTATTCAGAGTGCTTCACTGGTGGTTAATTCTTACAGCAATTTTATAGTTGATATTATACATATTTTACAGGTAAGGAAACAGGCGAAGGTTAAATCAACTTGCCTAAGGGCATATAACTCAAGTGATGGAGTGTAGATTTGAAGGTAGGCCATATGACTTGGCAGTCCATGCTCTTAGCCACCTTTCTTTATCTTTGTGCTACTAAATGTATCCACACACTTGCCTCTGTATTCATGTACATTGTACTTCCTTTTGTTGTTACAGTGGATAAGCTGTCACTGAATGTAAGATACTGGATACCCCTCTCTCCCCTCCCCAGCATTATTAGTTTCCCTTAACTAGATCGTTCCTAATAATATGAAAACATCTCCTAGCCACTGCCCCATTTTTTTCCTCTGTTGTCTGGACTGCTGCTCTTCCCATTCTCTCTTGAATGCGCTCCAATCAGGCTTTCATTCCTACCTCTTCACTGAAACTCTTAGACATCTAATAACCTTCATTTTGTCAAATTTTCTACCAGAATTCTCTAACCTATTTATGGAGTCTAGTTTGCTCCTCCAAGTCTCTTCCTCTGTGCCCCAGGCTAACTCATTGATGGCAGGTCGAGAGTTGTGCCTTTTTAGTGGAGTTCCAGGGAATGCCTTTCTTTGGCAGCCATCACTCATGGAACTGACAGAAGAATGTTCCTATGTGGCTTTCCCAAAGCCCATGCAATAGTAATTGAACTCATAACTGCTGTAATAAGTCCCCAATCTCCATAGCTGTCAGAGTCTGGCTTATGCCACATGGAAACTTCCCTATATTTCTGTGTCTCTCCTTGTTAGTGGAGCAACCAATTTCATTATCTTCCCCTCCTTTGCAAATGGCTATGCTAGTGATTTGAGAAAAGATAAGATGGGGTGTTAAGATTAAGAGTGGAGCAGAGCAGGGCACTCAATTTCACACCTGCCAAAACCTGTTTGGGTCAGATTCACATTTTCTGATTCTAAATCTCTTGGGACCTGTGTTTTTGGTACCAAGTTTCAGTGTAATTGTAGACACATTTAACTAGCTCTTTCATAGCATGTAAAGGTTTATCTGGCACATTCTTGGGATTTTAGCACCTTCAAAAGCCTTTTCTTAAGAATTGCTTTGAGAGTCCCAATGGCCTCAATAACTTTAGAAGGCCAAGGTGGTGTAGGAAGAGACTCAATAGCAATTCATTGACTTAATACATAAATTTATTTCTCCCTTCGGTAGCATTCAAGACAGCTCTTCCAAATTGTCAGGTGCCTTATCTATATATGATTGTTGTAATGTCAGGAAAGTCTACCATCTTTAACACATGGTTTTCAAGATTGTTTGATTATCACCATTCTAGTGCACAGGAGGTGGGGAAAGATCATGGTGGAGTGCAAGTGGGAGGTTTTCATGGGTCAGGCCTGAAAGTGGTGCCCATCACTTCTGTTCACATTCCATTGAAGAGAACTTACATGGCCACATGTAACTTGCAAGGAGGCTGGGGAATATAGTCTAACCATGTGTCCAGGAAGAAGGGAAGAATGGATTTTGGCAGACTACTGGCAGTCTCTGCCTCAGTCTTTCAGCTTTGGCCATTCATGCATATCCTTCTTACCATTCCTAGGACATACACTCCCCCTTCCCCAAGGGAAACAACCCAAAAGTCCTATCTAGTTACTACATGTGGCTCAAAGTCTAGTTTCTCTGGGTTATGCTCAGTCTTCTTCATCAGATCCAGATATGGGTATTCTCTAACACCCAATATAGAATGGTGAAGCATGGACAGAATCACCACAATGACTCATTCAGAAAAGGGAAGGATGGAAAATATAGCAGCCACAGTCCATAGGAAACATAAATTGTGAAGACTTCCTCTGCTGGCAGCAAAGGAAGTCCTTTGGTCAAATTTTGTTTCTGCTTTCTGGATGGGATTTCCTTATCCTTTGTCTTTTTGTCCTCCCTCTGAAAGTTTTTCCTCATCCATTATCTCCCATGGCCACCTCTGAATTGGGCAATGCCAAATAGTTGGCAGCATCCCACTTTAAGGTACCTGATCTATATTAGTTGGCATAGATATGCTGCTGTTATAAGACCCCACAATGACTTACCTACAGTGGCTCACATAAGAGTTTTTTTTCTGTTTTTCTACAGCCCAGGGTAGCTGTTCTAGGTTAGGATGTGACTCCTATTTGATTGTCTGGGCTGTGGGTGGGAAGTTCTGTCATTTTTTACAATTATTTTTTTTTTCAGCAGGTATATCATTAACTAGAGTTTAATAGTTACAGTTCTTTCTGTTGATATAAATTTTATATATTAAATATTTTATTTTGAAATCATGTCAGATTTACAGAAGTGTTGCAAGAATTGGTACAAAAAAGCTCTGTATACCCTTTACTGAGATTCCTTAAGTGTTAACATTTTATCATATTTCAATCTCTCTCAATGTGTGCAAATTTATTCTGAAAAGTTTAAGTACATTGCAGAAATGATGCCCCTTTAGCCCTAAGCAATGCGTATTTCCTAAACTATAAGGAGAATCACTTGCATAACCATAGTACAATTAAGAAAATCGGGAAATTAACATAAACACATAGTTAATCTACAGACCTTGTTCAAATTTTTTGTAGTGTCCAACTAATGTTCTTTATATCAAGAAATGTAAAATATCTGGTCCAGGAACTAATTCATGATGACACATTACATTTGTCATGTCTCTTTAGTCTTTTAATCCAGAAACATCTGTGTTCTTTGTCTTTTATGACATAGACATTTGAAGAGTACAGGCCAGTCATTCTGTGAAGTGTCTCTCAATTTGGGCTTGTCTAATATTTCTTCATGATTAGATATATTCAGGCTGTTCTCTTTGAGCAGGAATACTACAGAAATAATGTATGCTCAGTGCATTATATCAGGAGGCACATGATGTCGATTTGTCTCATTACTGGTAATTTTAACTTAATTGAAGTGACACAGGTTTCTCCACTGTGAAGTTACTATTTTTTTGCTTAGTAATAAGTATTTTGTGGGGAGATACTTTGAGTCCATGTAAATATCCTGTAATTAACTTTTTTGCTTGAATCAGTTATTATTATTTATATCGGTATGATTATAATTCATTACTATCATTATTTATTTTGTTGATCAAATTGTCCCAGATTTGGCCAGTGGGAGTCCTTGCAAGCTGGCTCCCATCTTTGGACATGTTTCCTTCATTCTTTGTTCATTTCATTACTTTTTGGTACCGCAGGATATTCCAGGCTCATTTTGTACTTTATCTGCCCTGCCTTGGAATCAGCCATGTCTCCAAGAAGCCCCAGTTCCTTTTATTGGAGAATGGTATTTGGAAGCTAGGATATGGGATCTACATATGTTCATTGGTAGTGGGTTGTGATTTCTTCTAGAGACCTTTTTAGAGGACAGATCTGGGAAATATATGCCTATATATGTCTACATTTTGTGTACCCCCTCCCCCGCCACTGCCACCGGAATGTGGTTATGGTACATTATTCATTTGAAATACAGTTAGGTTCATTTGCTTCTGTTTATATTGCATTTTGAGGTCCTCAATCCTTATTGATTTTACTCATTTTTGAATATGTGAAACATCATTAGCACAATTCCAAAAGCCAGAGTTATACAGAAATGTAGACTCAGAGAAGTCTCACTATCACCCCCAATTCCTTCTATCTCATTTGCATCCACCATGCTTTCTATCCTGTTCCCAATAACCTTCTGTAGGTAACTGATCTTTTTAGTTCCTGGTTTATATTTCCTGTGCATTTTTTTTTTTGGCAAAATAAGCAGATACATGGATATTTTTCTTATTTTCCTTTCTTTAATACTCTTGTGTGCTTTTTTTTTTAAACGTACTATTTCCTAGAAATTATTCTATATCCTTCATAGATTCTTTCTCATTCTTTCTTGGCAATTACATAATACTGCATTGTGTTGTATACAATAGTTTAACCACTCCTATGTGTGGACATTCAGGTTGTTTTCATCATTTTGTATTCACAGAAAATGCTACAATTAATAATCGTATATATACATTTTTTTTTGTATCGTTGAAGGTGTATTTTCAGGGTAAATTCCTAGAAGTAGAAATGGTAAATCAAATGCCCGCGGATTTTTGTTGAATATTTCCAAATTTCCCCAACTGTAAGGGTTGTACCAATTTGCATTCCCACCAGCATATGGTACTGATGTGTGCCTATTTCTCCACAGCCTCACCAACAGATTGTTGTCTTACCTTTTAATTTTTGCCAATCTCATAGTTGAGAAATAGTATCAGTATAATTTCAATTTGCATTTGTTATTTAAGTGAGAGTGAACATTTTTGTTAAGGGCCATTTTTATGTATTTTTGGATGAATTGTCTGTTTATATATTTTGCTAATTTTTTATTAGGTTTTTGATGTTTTCCCCTCAATTTTAAAGAGTTCTTTAGATATTAGAGGTATTTACCCTTTATCTGTGATATGTGTTGCAAATACTTTCTCCAAGTTTGTCGTTTGTCTTTGACTTTGCAAATACACACACACACACACATGTTTGCCATGTAAATATTTTTTAAAAAACATTTATGTTGTCTAGTAAATCAACCTCTTATTGTATCTTGATTTTGAGTCATAGTTAGAAAACCCTTCCTTATACCCAGTATATAGAGGAATTCATCAAAATTTTTTTCTAGTACTTATGTGGTTTAATTTATTCAGATCTCTGATTCACTTGAAATTTATTCTTATGCATGATATGAGATATGAATCTAATTTTATCTTTTTCCAAATGGCTATCCTGCACCATTTATTAAAAATTCATCTTTGCCTCAGTGATTTGAGACGTCACTTTTATCATACATTTAATTTCTCTGTGTACCTGGCTTATATTCTGGACTTACTGTTCTGTTTCACTGGCCTGTCTGTCTATACATGTGGGCAGTACTATACTTATATTTATAAGTGCTTTATAGTATGCTTTCATATCCCACATGTGATTTCCTTTTCAGTATTTTCCTAGCTATTGTTGCGTGTTTATTTTTCTATGTGGACAGTATCAACTTATCTAGCTCTATAAAAAAAAAAAACTTTTTAGTATTTTATTGGAATTATGTTAAATTTAAAAATTAACTTGAGTAGGACTAATCTTTATGATGCTAAATTGTTCTATTCAAGAACAGAGGATATCTTTCCATTTGTTCAAGTCTACTTTGTGTCTTTCAGGAGTGTTTTAAAGTTTTCCTCACATGGGTTTTACACATTTCTTTTAAAGCCTATTTCTAAGTATTTAATCTTCATTATTACAATTTGAATGAGGTTTTCCTCTACCATTATCTTCTATAATTGATTATTGCTTGTGTATATGAAGGCTGTTGATGTTTGTATTTTAATTTTATACTTTGCTCCCTTACTGGATAAAATGGTGTTGGAACAACTAGATAGCCATATGAAAAAAAAAAAAACCTAACCCCAACCTCACACCATGCACAAAATCAATCTGAGATGGATTATAGATCTAAAGTTTCTAGAAGTAAACAGAGGAATATCTTCATGACTTGGCAGTAGGCAAAGGTTTCTTAGGACATAGATAATAATATCTAGTAAAGGAAAATTCAATAAAATACTTCATCAAAATTTAAAACTTCTGCTAATGAAACGACACCATTAAGAATATATGTAGGCAAGCTATAAACTGGGAGAATATATTTACAAAACATATCTGAAAAAAGACTGGTATCCAGAATACATAAAAACTCCTAACAACTCAATGAAATGAATAAATACCCAATAAAATAAATACTTCACACTGCAAAATAGATGAATGGAAAATAAATTGCACATTTTAAATAGGTGAATTTTATGGTATGTGAATTATATCTCAATTTTTAAAAAGCAGTTGAGTCCAGGAATACAGTTTTCTTGTATTCAGAGATACCAGGGGTACATTTTAGACTAGAGAAATGGACAGACTTCATAGCTTTCAGTAGGTTCTCTATAAATTTGATTTCTCTCAGTTGAGCATTTGATAAGTCGAGCAACTATGGGTTTGAAGGTCTGCTACTTGATAGTCCTTAGAGCACAACTATTTTATAGTGTTTCCCGAAGTAAAGAGCCACGTGTTTTAAAAGTGAACCCAAGTGAAAGATGAGCCAAACAAGAACCCATCCTGGAATAGAAAGCCAATGCTCTCGAGCATGGAGACAGGCCAAGGGAATGAATACTCACTGTTAGGGCCAATAAAATTCTCGAGAAATGAGTCGTAATTTGCTTTAATACGTAGAAGAACCAGACCCCAAAATTCTAAACTAGAGAGCAACACTACTTTAATTTCAGGCTGGAAAAAAATTTAAAGCTGTAACCACATCTCAGTCAAGAAAAAGCACATCAGGAATTATTTAGCTTTGAACAATCTAACTTCCTGATGAGCCAACCACCAAGAGTGAAACTAGTTGTGAAAGGTATGCCTAGGTAACCATATGAATTGACTTTCTGAATGCTGTTGTTAGTGTAAAACTTGATAAATATTGGGGAGTGTCTACAAAAAACAGTCACTTTGATTTTCTAAGGGTTGATGTGAAGCCCTTCTTTATTATTGTCATTCCTAGTTTGTGACAATAAAACTTTCTGCATCTTGGAATGGATAAAGCATCCATCTTCTTATTTCTAAGTGATTTTAAGTTATGAAGATGCACACCTCACATTGAGAAGGAGCGAGAACACATTCCTATTAATGAATTAAGAAATTTACAGCAGGTTAAAAGAAATACCCCTAGTGATTCTGATATTCTTTAATTGATGACTAGAGGTGCACTGAATATACATTTAGGCAAAATGCTAAATGGCCAAGTGTTAAACCGGAAGGTAAGGCCAAAAGTAACACTATCATAGAAAAATCTTTTGGAATATAAAAGTAAATTCAAAATCCTATTGAAAAATTATTAAAACCTTTTATTAAAAATGAGATTTTCACATTTAAAAATTGACATTACAATGCATGAACAGCAATTTGTCAGCACTGCCAGTTTTGTGCATGGTTTGAAGAAAATGCTTTGTGAATATTTTTTAAACAGACTTTATTTTTTAGAGGAGTTTTAGCAAAATTAAGTGGAAGATACAGAGATTCCTCATACTTCCTGCCCCCTCATATGCATAGACCCCCCCTCCCACTCTCAACATCTTGTACCAGAGTGGTACATTTGTTACAATCGATGAAGCTACGCTGACACATCATTATCACCCAAGGTACATAGTTTACATTAGGATTCACTATTGGTGTTGTACATTCTATGGGTTTGTACAAATGTATAATGATGTGTATCTACCATTGTAATATCATAAAAAGTATTTTCATTGCCTCTAAAATTCTCTGTGCTCCTTCTATTCATCCCCACCCCATCCCTGGCAACCACTGAACTTTTTGCTGTCTTTATACTTTCACTTTTCTCAGAATGTCATACAGTATGTAAACTTTTCAGGTTGGCTTCTTTTACTTAGTAATATGCATTTAATTTTCCTCCATGTCTTTTCATGGTTTTATAGCTCATTTCTTTTTAGGGCTAAATAATATTCCATTGCCTGGATATACTACAGTTCATTTATCCATTCACCTGAAGGACATCTTGGTTGCTTCCAAGTTTTGGCAACTATGAATAAAATTGCTATAAATATCCGTGTGCAGACTTTTGTGTGGACTTAAGTGTTTAGACTTTTAGTGAGCCTGTCCCTCTGGACTGTGAACTTCGCAAGTGCTTCTCAGATTTTTTTCCCCCTCCTTAGATGGGACAGGATGGCTAGAGTGGGCTGGAGTTGAGTATTTCCCTTTCCACATCAGTCGTGCTCTGATAAAACCCCAGCAGTTTAGGCTCTGGTTAGTTTCTCCTGAGGAGAGAGCTTATTAAGGAGAACAGAATGCTCTGGCACATTTTAAAATGGTTCCTTTACTCCTTCCCTTGCTGGAAATAGGAAGGGATAGTTCTCTGATAATCACTGTGAGAACCTGGTAGAGATCCAGGAGGTTAAACTCATAAAAGTGTGGGGGACCCCTGATGGCTGGGCCCTCCTGGATTTTTTAACTCTCAGGCTTATCCAGATTGAGCCTCCAGCAGTTCATTAATTACAGTTCAGGTTTCCCTACTTCAGCACTGGTTCCCATGGAGGTTTCTGCTCAAGTAAGTTGTAATTCTCTGTTCATCAGTTGGTCTCTCCCATTTTGTGAGCAGCAGTTTGCCTTGTGACCTGACTTTTCTTACAGATCTAAGAAGAGTTGTTGATTTTTCAGTTTGTTTGGCTTTTTTATTTATTAGAATGGAGGGACAACTTACAAGCTCTTTACATGCTGGAGCGGAAACTGGACCTGTATTTATTGTTAGTAATCTCTGAGATCCTTTAGGTCAGAAATTGTGTCTTGAAGTTTGTCATAAACCAGCAACTTACATAATGCCGGGAACATAATAGGTGCTCAGTTAATATTTAAGTGAGAGAATAAATGAATAAAAGAATGAGTATTGGCAAAACAATTTACAGATGTTTTCAGCAAGAACTTCAACAGTTTTATAGCCTCCTCCTGAACCCCTCAATTCTTTGCTTAAATGTACAGTCAAATATGGCACCAACGAACATATGAAGATGCTCAACATCGCTAGCTATTAGGGAAATGCAAATCAAAACCACAATAAGAACACCTGTGTCAACAAGACAACAAATAAAGGAGAGGATGCACAGAAAAAAGACCCCTCATACACTGCTGGTGGGACTGCAAATTGGTACAGCCACTATGGAAAACAGTATGGAGGTTCCTCAAAAAACTAAGAATTGATCTGCCATATGATCCAGTAATCCTTCTACTGGGTATTTACCCCAAAGACTTGAAAATCCATATCCAAAAAGATATTTGCACACCGATGTTCATAGCAGCATTATTCACAGTGGCCAGGACATGGAAGCAACTGAAGTGTCCTACGATAGATGATTGGCTAAAGAAGCAGTGGTACATATATACAATGGAATATTATTCAGCCATAAGAAGAGATGAAATACTGCCATTTGTGACTACATGAATGGACTCGAGATGATCATGTTAAGCGAAATAAGCCAGACAGAAAAAGTTGAAAACCACATGACATCACTTATATGTAGGATATAAACCTAAAAGCAACAGATGAACAAGACAAACAGAGACTCATGGACTTGGACAATAGACTAGTGGTTACCAAAGGGTGGGGAGGAAAGAGAAGGAAGGTTGATGGGGTAAAAGGGGTCATATATGTGGTGACGGAAAGAAATCTAACTATGGGAGGTGAACACACAATGCAATAATATATATGCCTTACTGTTAAATTGTACACCTGAAACTTACTGGATTTCATTAACCAATGTCACCATAAAAATAAATAAATAAATAAATTATGGGAAAATAACTATTTTCACTCCTAGTGGTGTTAGGTAGTTAAGCAGACATGAACACCTGGGAAATGAAGGCCCTATCCAAAGACCTCCCTTTAGGACCTCCCTAAAACACTCATTTTACACTTAGAAATTTCTCCTACATCTTGAGGCACAAAGGAGTAAAAAGCCGTAAAACTGCTGGTTTGGTCCGGCCACAAGCACTTGTCCAGTTAATACTACACTAGCCTTCCCATATCCTTAGCCTCATTATACCATCATGATATCATGCATATGCCCCGAAGTTCATGAATCTAATTATAAAAGACTATATTCTGAGTAACCACATGCCCAGTAGGCAAAGGGTTATATAATACCCAAATGTCAGTCAAAATGACTTTACCTGCCAATTGTCTAGCATGGCCACAATATAAGATTTACTTCCCAAATTCTACAGGGCTGCAACCCTCTGTGGCATAGCCCGTTTTTTTCTTGAAGCATACTTTCAATAAGTCTTACTTTTCCTAAATCTCACTGATCTATAATTCTTTACTGGATCAGTGAAAAGAACAGAGGACCCCTCGGTGCCACCAGAGCAACAACAGATTTTAGATGGCCCCAACAGTAATAGTGGCAACTTACAAGCTTCTTTCACACTGTACTGGAAACTGAAAATCTTGCTTTCTGAATATTTACTGAGGCAGTTTTAAGATCGTTGCCCTCATTTATGTTTTTATTTCTGATATTTTGTATGCCCTTAGTGTTTTACTTTCTTTAATTTTTATTTTAAATTGTATTTCTCTTATTTTTATTTAACTGTATTCTTAATACAGTTAAAGTTGACTTTTTTTTTTTTCATGTACAGTTCTATAAGGAATTCATAAACCACTTTATGGAGTCATTTTCCTGAGCATCTCCCTCTTCACTGTTTCCCTGATTCTTTCTGGTTCCTTGGGCTCCTCTATTCAGTCTGCTGGTCAGAAAGCTGGAACTTTAATTACTCTGTTCTGCCATGTACTTCTTGTGACTGCGTCCATGCCTGGGAAGTGAAAAGAAAGCAATGGTGGTTTGTCCCACCTTCTTGGTACTACATCTTCCTAAAAAGAATGGATACCTGTTCTCAGAGTTTTAGGCCCCTGTGGGTGTCTGTTACTGCTGTTGTCAGTGCCTCTGCCTTTGCCACCACAGGATTGTTCAGGGGTACCAGTTTGGTGGTACTTTGAATTCATATTTTCTTTTTCTTAAGATGTCTGCAACCACTTACTTTACAGAGTTCTCAAATAGCTGACCCATGCATCTATCCAGGTTTAATAGCTGTATTCAGTGAGAGAGACAGGGTGGCATGTGTTCCTATATTTAAGCAGGAACAAAAAACTAGCCTTCAACATTTTATAAAATTATTTGTGAAAAAAATTGCCTTTCAACTATAGATCTAGACATATGTGACAATGGAAACGATGTAAGTGATTCAAGATATGAAAATTACCTATGAATTTCCACCTATATCTCAGCATTCATTGCATATATTCATCCAGTCAACTCCCAGAAGCAGATTTGCCTAGCTGACCCACAGCTGCCCATAGACACATGAAGGAGCCCCACTGAGCCCAGACTAAATTGCCAACCCAAAGAATTGTGAGCCAAATAAATGGTTGTTATATTAAGCCACTAAGTTTTGGACTAGTTTTTGTCTTTTTCTTTTTACATAGCAATAGTTGATACTATAGGCAAGTAAAACAAAAGCATTGATCCATTGTGCTAATTAAAAAAAAAAGATTTCTGAATGTTTCTGCATGTCCAAGTGCAACTATGCGCAAAATAAAGTAGTGCATCTAATAGTATCAAAAATCATTTTGTGCACAGTAGAATATAATTCACATAAAACATTTTCCAGTAACTTAATTTCTAGTAGAAAGTTTATACGTAGGATTCATAGCTTGGGCAATTCTCAAAAATTCTTCAGTTTCAACTACTGAAAATGCTTTACAGTCCATAAGCTTCATTTCAACAAGTTTTGTTTAGATTTTTGAAATTTGCTTAGTGAGAATCAAACAAACTTTGGCTATCTCACTTGTCTCTAATACTTTCTTCTCTTTATAGTCATTATGTTCTTTATTACTATATTTGGAAAGAACATGATTCATCATGGATGTGCATGATTTTGGAGTTTTTCTTCCTTATGAAATTTTAAGGTGGAAAAGTTAACAATTAGTTTTTATTTCATCTTCATAAGCTATGAAGGATTTTCAAATAAGATTTATTTCTTAAAACACTCATGGCCTTATTATAGTTAAATAAATAAAAATTAAATACAGTTCTTAAAGATTATTTTGTTTACTGTTATTAATGCTAATACAAAAACTCTACAAAGATTGGAATTATATCTAATTTTTATTTTTGTCATATTTAACTTAAGATTATTGGCTCAGGAGGATCTGATGCTCTTTATTTGGTCACTGCATGTTTTCTTAATATTTGTATTGATTATTTTTCTATTTAACTGTGTGTTCCTAATAATTATGTTTGTACATAAAATTAAAATTTTCATAATCATCATTATGATAGCATTTTACTCCTGCCATAATGAATATGCATTTATACTTCAATAAAGATTTCAACATATAAAGCATAAGATTTTTACTCCAATTGACATCTAGAATCCTTACCTATATTTGAAAATAAATGTTCAAATGTCAAAAATAAATCTAAGTGATATTCTTTGTTCATATTACTGTCATTTTGATACTGATTATATGTGATGGTAACATACATGGGTACATCCTGCACCTGTTTTGGGATGGCAGAAGTGATGTTGAGGTAGACATTTGGCCTTCAAAAGGGTGAGGCTATAGCTTAGAGAAGATTTTGGTCAAATACTTCTGCGTACCCCTACAATTGACACTCACTTACTTCCCTGCTCCAGAACTTTCCTGGATGATGTGACTTTGAAAAGTGCTGGGATGATTTTAATTCATAGCAGTACAAAGAGGAACATCATAAAATCCTGCTTAATTCTGCTCCACTTCCACATAGCATCATGTGTTTTCACTGACACCCCACACCTGCCCCAAAAGACATAAATCTCTTCCATTCGTGAGCTGGGCCCTTTTAAGATTAATAGAGTGAACAAGTAGAGAGTGCACCTGTAGTGGAGAAGGAGAGATACCAGTGAAAAAGATAAGAGAACTTCACTAGGATAGGTAGGGTATGAGAAGAACCAGAGAAGACTGGTTTTCTTTAGAGAAGGCTACAGAGGTAGAGCATTATTTGAATTATTGAATGACTATTGGAGGCTACTTATTGTTTCTAATTTCCTCTAGGTATGGGCGTGAATATTTATAAGTTTTAAAGAAAATGCTCTTTGATGTAAGAAACCATGTGAAATGTTGGAGAAAGTTACTGAAGCAAGATCTCAAGAGTGGGAAGGAAGAAGAACCAATACCAATAAAATGATGATATTCTCTGAAACTGGCAAACATACTTGCTAGGCAGACTTTCCAATTTGATGTCTTTACAGTTTTATAAAAAGTGAGAATCACTTTTCTAAAACAAAGGGTGTCTCAAACAAGAGTTAATTTTTCTCAAGCTCCTGGTCGTCTGTTGCAGATAAAAAGAAAGGCCTGCTAAATGCATTACAGTATCCTGGATTAGATCCTGGAACAGAAAAAAAAGATATTAGTAGTAAAATTGATGAAGTCGAAGTCTGGAATTTAGTTAATAGCAATGTATCAATGTTAGTTTCTTGGTTTTGACAAATGTACCATGGTCATATAAGTGTTAACCTTGGGGAAAACTGGGTGGAGGTAAATAAGAACTCTCTCTACTGTCTTTGCAAATTTTCTGTAAATCTAAAATTGCTCAAAAAAAAAAAAAAAGTTAAATAACCAAAGCTACTGGGGAGGCAGGCAGCTTAAATTTGAAAGTAGGTTACTGGGGTTTTTGTAGAGAGGTGTTGCTTTCAGGGCAAGGTAGGCCCAACAGACAATGCCAGATTTGAAGGATGTAAGGACTGCTCCAGATATGGACTAAAGAGTAAAGTAATGGAACACAACTAAAGGAAATAAATAGACAGAGATCTGCATCAGAGTACTTAGTGTAAATTTTGAGGAAAATATCTCAATGGTAATATGTATAACTCATTATCTAACAGAGGTTATCCTGTAATCATTAGCCAATGTTAAATTCATGTGGAATTGACATTTGACACCTTTGGTGAGAGTTACAGGAAACCAGTTGGTATTTCTTCCCTTCTTCCCTGTTGATGTGAGCTGCAGTTAAACTTTAGTTTTTGAGTGAGATGGCTCAATTTTTTTTCTTCTTAGCATGTTGTTTCACAGTGCCAAAATCTGCATTTAAAATAGTAAACATCTTTGAAAATGATTATAAACCACATTTTTTTAAACTACATAATACAAGAAACATGCTTTGGTAATGAGACTGGGGGTTCTTCATGTGCCTTAAGTGTGTAAATGATGGCTGGGCCTTAGATCACAACTTTTTGGATTTCTGAATGGTTACTACATGTGTAACAAGTCACAAGCCATTCTATCACCTAGCCTGTTCTCCAATGCCAGATATGTAAACTGTGCCAGCCAATCAGACTGGTTGCTTCGCTCCACTCTGGTAGACTTGGATAATGGAAGGTAAATTGGGTAAGATTCTGGTTTTAAGTAATGAATAGTATCTCAAGCCAGCTTAAGCAAAAATCCATAAATGATCAATTACAAAGAAGAAATGGTGGAAGTCTCATGGTATCTATAGGCAGTAATGTAGCTGGACCTCAGGAAGAAACTAGAACCAGGAACCAGAAAGCTAGCACAGGAACCCAAGAAGCATATTCTCTTTTGACTTCATCTTTGCTTCTCTCTCCTTACAGAATGATTTTCTTGGCTTCTCTGTCTACACAGAGACTGACTGGCTGACTTGAGGCCCCATGAAAAATTCCCAGGAGAGAGAATCTGATTGATTAACTTCCTGGCGGGCACTACCCCTGACCTAATCAACTGTAGGCATAGGGGCAGAGTCAGATAGTATAAACATGACTTTCTATCCATATAGGCAGAAGAGTAGTATTGAGAGAAGCCAAGAAGTGCTTTGAGCTGTGTAGATACCAAAGTTTATTTGCTATAGGAAATGGTGGTGACCATAATGAAGAGAAGAAAGGAAATTTGATTGTTGTGTGAAACACATACGAGTACACAGACCATGTGATATTGAACATCCTCGTAGAGTCAATCATCAAGTGTCGCTTCAATTCCTTAGAGAATATTGAATGTATACTCTGTGCATGTGTTTGTCTAAGTACCATGAGCAGAAGAGTATTAGATATGGTCTCAGCCGTCATTTGAGTTAGAGAGATGTGTCTATGAAAAAATAAGCCGATGATGCAATAATATAAAATATCGAGTAGTACAGATGTTAAGTTCTACTAGAAGTGATGTCAATAATTAAAACTTTTTGTATATCTTATTATCGATAGTCCAATTTAGTAACAGTGCAAATGTATACTGGTGTTTGTTTTACCTTTTATAGTATAAAGACATTAGGGGCTATGGAAGGGTATATGGTTAAAAGTCTACTGCTGTGTCTCAACAAGGAAGTTGCTTAAAGAAATATGTGCAACATTGATTGAATTAAGCCCAGTGCCTCTAGGGCCTTCCTCACCCATAGGTGGGCTTAAATATGCAGTCTCATCTACCCTGGTCATTTTTGTGGACATGGCCCCACAAATTTATTTTGCAAAGGCCTAATTCCTTCTGAAGTACCCTATTGGAATACAATTGCTCTTTGGAATACTGTATGATCAAGCATTAATATTTCAGCATAGATTGGTTCATCTTACCCTAAAGACTGGTAAACTTTGGTGAGAAATCGGAAAAGATCTTGACAACAGAGTATGGGCAAGAGCCACTTTGGGGGACTGTGGAAGTGAATGATGAAGTATAGAACAGGTTGGTGAGAGGCTACTGGAAATTGCCTCACTTAGTTCAGGTTGTTGCCAAGAGTTCTGAAGGCTCCTCTAGCAACTTCAGTTCCCAGAAAGCTTCTATAAAAATCTTAATGGCAAAGATTAGATCCTCTATTTTCTCTGCAAACTGCTATTAAGGCTTATACTCACACTGCATTTACTATTTTTGTAGAGTCCTGTAAATAAATCTTCAGTTGACTGAAGGATCAGGATTAGGGAATGTACTGAAGAAAACAGGAACTTCTAGCCCCGTTAGAAGAGCCAGTCTTCTGTAGAACCTCTTTCAAAAGAGCTCCCTGGCTGGCCTGATGCCAGGAAATTTGCTATCAGAGTCCTTGTTTATAGGTCTTATGGGTATTATTAACCAGGCCTGGCATGTAGATGGTTCAATAATGTTTGTTGTAAAATATGGTGATGACTTCAGGATTAGCATGAGTGTTTCTCAACTTTAATGAGATTGAATTACCCATATGAAAGATGCTGGGTGGTAAAATAGAAATCATGGTTTGATTTATTCTGGGACTATTAAACATAGCACATTTTAAAAGACCAAGATGGAATGTAAAATAGACTATGACAACCATGTCATATAGAGGCTTACCACTACTGCATCACATTGCTTCCACTCTCTTCCACAACATCTTAGCCACTTACCAATTGATGCCTACTGATAAGACCAGTGGTAGGTGCTGAACCACTTTGCCAAAGTGACATACATAAAGCTACTGGTCATTCCTCCTCAGCTTCTCCAAACAAATCGTCAGAGGATAGAAATAACTCAGTGGCTAGATTTCATGGGTTGACTTTGTTCAAAGCAATTTATCCAGATAAGCCTCCTTCTTCCTCCATCATTCTGGGAGAATACCACCAGAAAAGATTGTGAAAAGCAAATACACAGGGTTTTAAGGAAATCTCTATATATTCTACTTCTAAGAAATACATTTAAGAAAAACAAAATGAATTATGAGGTTTTCATTGCTGTTTTTAACAAAAATCAACCACATCTTCATCAACTGGTAATAGCCTCACCTTTTGCTTCTATAAAATTAGTGGTCGGAGATGGTGGAAAGTATGCTGATAAGTTAAGAGGAAAAAGTTTTAATTGAAATATTGAGATTAAAAAAGTGCACCGAGAATAAGAAGAGGAAGATGGCAGACTAGGTAAAAAACAGGGTTCATCTCCTCCCAGGTCTGCATTGAAATTACAACCAACCAATGTGGAGAATTACCTGAAGTCCAGCTGACCATAACACTTATGTCTGATAATATAAAGGAGCCATATCGAAGCCAGTAGGAGAGGCAAAGTCACAAATTGGGCTGGACCTGCACCCACAGGTGGTGGTGGAGGAACACTGGGAGAGAAAGCAAGGCTGCAGAGGCTCCCCTGAAGGAGGGGGGATTCCTAGCCTCATTCGGGGGCTCCTTAGCTCAGAGTCTAGCCCAGGGAAGAGGAGATTCCAATAACTCTGTGAAAACCAGAGGGGATTGTGGCCATCTGTGTGAGATGGAAGGAAGGAAACTAAAACCCTAGATGCCCCTTTGAAGGCCCCACACACAGGCTTTCTAACCTGCAGACACTCACCCGGGACACCAGTGGTGGGTCAGAGGCTCGTGAGGGATTCATACTGAGAAAGTCTGCATTATCTGGCGCCAGAACGAGGGCTGGAAAGGCAGCTACAACTGTGTCTTAGTCGGGCCCCCCTATGGGGCAATCTACAGACTGGACCAGCTTCACTGTGCAGACCCCTCCCACAGGGGCCATTAGGAAGCGCTGGCCTGAGATCAGCCCGCCCCACCCAACCTGCAGATGACCTAGGACTATTGTTGCTGGATGGCTGCCGTGCCCTGCACCGTTTAAGGGCCAAACATTCTCAGCAGGCAGCCAACACTGTGAGCGTGCATTTCAGAGACAATTTCAGGCAAATCACTGCTACCAACATGAACTTGGGTGGATCTCAGGAATCTATGGGCCGGTCCCAGACAGCAGCTTGTCTTGCTGTGATCTGGGACTTTTGTGGGAATGCGCAGTTACCAAAGTTACAGCAAGACTAAGGATTTATTGATCTGATAGCCATTGTCTTCCTGAGACCCAAGCCACAAATTGCCCCAGGTGGTCCATTGACAGTGAACCTCCACTGCCATGCCCCTCCCCTGGGTCTCACAATCCACACAGACAACAAACTTTGGCTTTCACAGTGTGGACATTGTGGAGAAATCAGTTGCAGGCAGACCTCTGCTGCCTGCAAGAGCTGGAATATCACGTGAGAGGATTGCAGGGGTCTGCGGGACTGCCCCAGATGGCAGCTGGTCTCACTGTCATCTGTGACTATAGTGGGAACGCCCGGGCACAGAAGTTGTAGCAAAACTGAGGCTGCGTTGGCCTGATGGCCCTTGCCTCCTTGAGATCCCACTTCACACAATCCACAAAGTGCCTGCAGCCCATTGACAGGCAGCCTCCTCCAACCTGCTCTTCTCTGGGGTTGCTCATTCTGTGCAGGCAACAGACCTTGGCTAGTGCAGGGAGCACATTTAAAGGAAAACAGTTGTGAGCAAGCCACTGCTGCCTGTACAAGCTGCAATATCTCTTGAGGGGAACGCAAGGGTCTGTGGGACTGCCCTAGACAGCAGCTTGTCTCCCTGTGATCTGTGACTACTGTGGGAACGTGCAGACACAGAAACTGCAGGAAACCGAGGCTATTGGCCCGTCGGCCCTTGGGTCCCTAAGCTCCTGCTCCATCCAATCCACAAAGTACCCACGGCATGCTAACAGGCAGCTGCCCCTTGCCCTGGGGTGACTCATTCTGCGCAGTCAATAGACCTCAGGCAGCAAAGTGAGCAAAGTTCAGGGAATACAGTGACGGGAAGACAGTGACAGTAATGGCTGTCAGCACAAGATACTATATCACTTGGGTAGATCTCAGGGGTTTTGTGAGCCCGTCACAGATGACAGTAGGTTGTGCAGTGATATCTGACTTTGGTGGGAGCCCACAGTCTCAAAGCTGGCAACAAATCTGGTGCTGTGTAGACCCAATGCCCCGCCCCTCACCGAGATGATGCCCACCTAACCCACAAATTAATGGTGGCAAGTGGGCTCCCAGTGTTCTCAAGTTTAATGAGATTTCAACAGCAAACAACAGCACTCAGTTCATATGGCCCACGCAAAGCCCATTCATCCCGGAGTAACATTGGGTGGTGGGCTACAAACTCACATTCATGAGCTTCAGTAATTCTTAAATAGAGTTCAGGTATTTGCAGGCCTGAGGTGGGCAGCAACTGGGCTTGCTACAATTGGAAACTTGTACAGGGAGCCAGAAACAGCGCTAGCATATAAACTGACACTTCAGTGACAGGGGAAAATTTGCTCAATAGACCCAGGAGACCCCCAGGGTCCCTGCACCATCCAACATGCATTTCACACAGAGCTCTTACAGTTTCAGACACTTACAGGCAACTGACAGGCGATGTCAGGCATTGAGGAGCACTGGTCCCTCTGCTAAATTGCCCTAGGTCAGTGATTAGGGATAACCAGACTGCTGTCTACATCATTGTTTCTTACGCTTACCTATAGATCCAGTATAGGCAACAACTGTCTGCCTATAACTCCCATCAGGTAGCCCTGAGTAATCAAAGGCAGTGGCTGACTTTGGTCTACTGGAGACTCTCTCCCAAAGGGCCACAAAAACAATGCTTCCGGAGGCTGGCACTAAATCACAACAGAGCAACTCCTGACTAGTCCCATAAGTGGTACACAGAAAGAGTGGTTGCAAAAAGTACACAAGCCTGCTAGGGCAAATCCCACTCAGTGGGTCAGCCCCCAAACAGCATCTCTTACCATGTGGGAGCAGCCAATTCCCACAGTCAGTCAGCCTAAGCGTTAATCCCAACCACTGATGTATTAACACCAATAAAGGCTTAGCTAAAACAGAAGATCACACACAACCCACACAAAGATTATTTCTAGAGCCCCCTGCAAAGGGGATCAGGGAGAGTGTGCCACTGGGTCACATAGGAAACCTTCCACGTAAGGCCATCTGGCCAAGGCTGAGATATAAAACAAATATTCCTAACACATAAAAGCGAACACAGAGAGGCTAATGTAATGAGAAAACAAAGAAACATGTCACAAATGAAACAACAGGAGAAAACTCCAGAAAATAAGCTAAATGAAATGGAGGCAAACAACCCACCAGAGACAGAGTTCAAAACATGGATGGATTGAAATTACGAGATAATCATGCTAACCGAAATAAGCCAGACAGAAAAAGTTGAAAATCAAATGATATCACTTATATGTGGGATATAAACCTAAAGGCAACAAATGAGCAGGAGCAAAATAGAATTGTTAGATGACAGAGTTGAATTATGTGAATTAGGTGGAAAGTCACTCTAGAGTATTTATTTAGCAAGGAAGGGAGGGGGGGTGGGTGGAGAGGGGGTATGTAGATGGGCAAGGGGGGTCAAATATAGAGGGGTAGGGAGGGCAAAGTGGGTAAAAGGGATCAAATATATGGTAGCTGAAGGAAACTGGACTTTGAGTGGTAAACACACAATAGAATATGTAGATGTTAAATTATAATGTACACCTTAAAATTATATAATTCTATTAACCAATGTTACCCCAATAAACTTAATTAAAAAACAGAAGAAAAAGTGAAGACACTATGAGTCTATAATTATTTCAAAATGAAAAGGACAGAACATTAAAAAAATAATAAAATTAAATTTAAAAAATTATTCTGACAGATAAAAGACATCAAGATAAGAAAATTAGTAAAAAAAAAATGAGGAAAAAATTCTTACATTTATTTGGAGAGAATTAAATTAGCATTTTCCAATACATAGTCATTTGTCCTCACACAAAGCCTTCCATAAGACACTCTACAACAAACAAGATTGTTAATAGTGATAGTTTTTAAAATAAAAATTTGATGGTTGAATGGTACCTTGACTGAAAGCCACAGAAATGTGAAGCTTTGTAGTGTTTTATTGGTAAGTGTGAGCTCATGAGCCTGTGATCAATTTGTAAGCAGAAAGGGCAGGATTTATTATCTCCACTTAATGATGATGACACTGGCATGCAGCAAGTTTAAGTACGGAGAATAAAAACTTACAGCCAGTAGGAATTTGAGCCTTACAGATGACAAATTCAGTTTTGTAACTAGCATGTTTTTAATCTATTTTACGTTCTTCATTTAGAATATTTTGATCAATGTAATTTTTAAAAAACATTTTCCTATTACATCACATAAGGTAATGCTACAATTCTTTAAAATATTTGTTATAAGTCGTCTGTGAATGGTACATCACATCACTTTTTAAAAATGTTAATTATCTAATAAAATTAGTTTTTTGAAAAAAAATAAATTAAAAAACCAAAGGTTATAATAAGAGACAAAGGAAGTCATTATACAATGATAAAAGGATTAATAAATCAAGAGGATGTAATCTAAGTAAACATATATGCACCCAACATAGGAGCACCTACATACGTAAAGCAATTATTAACTGACATAAAAGGAATGATCACTAGTAATACGCTCATAGTAGGAGATTTTAACACCCTATCGACACCAAGGGACAGATCTTCCAGGCAAAGAATCAACAAGGAAACAAGGGGCCTAAAAGATACACTAGACAAGATAGATTTAATAGATATTTTCAGAGCATTTTACCCCAAAGCAGCAAAATATACATTCTTCTCAAGTGCACACGGAACATTTTCCAGAGTAGACCACATTTAGGACACAGAACAAGTCTCCATAAATTTAAGAAGATTGAAATCATATCAATGTCCTTCTCCAATCACAGTGTTATGAAACTAGAAGTCAACTACAAGAAAAAAAACTGGAAAATACACAAACACATGGAGGCTAAAGAACATGTTACTAAACAATGCATGGGTTATTAATGAGATCAA
The DNA here is from genome assembly GCF_902729225.1 of Pteropus medius. Classification (NCBI taxonomy): domain Eukaryota; kingdom Metazoa; phylum Chordata; class Mammalia; order Chiroptera; family Pteropodidae; genus Pteropus; species Pteropus medius. The sequence continues at coordinate 3,344,064 of NW_024345861.1, read as the reverse complement.
AGAAGAAATTAAAAGATACCTAGAGACAAATGAAAATGAAAACACAATTGCTCAAAATCTATGGGACACAGCGAAAGCAGTCCTAAGAAGGAAATTCATGGCAATACAGGCCTACTTCAAGAAAAAGCTCAAATAAGCAATCTAATCTTACACTTAAAAGAACTAGAAAAACAACAGCAAACAAAGCCCAAAGTGAGTAGAAAGAAGGAAATAATAAAGATCAGAGCGGAAATAAACGAAATAGAGTCTATTAAAACAATATAGTGGGTGGCTCCACAGTGTAGTGGTTAGCACGTATACTTTACACGCAGAAAGTCCTGGGTTCGCACCCCAGGTAGAGCCACGGACCTTACCCTGGGTGAGCCAGGCCCCGGGTGCACCAGGCCTTGGGTGCACCAGGCCCTGGGTGCGCCAGGTGCCCCAAGTGCGCCGGGTGCGCCAGGCCCCAAGTGTACACCGTGAGCATGTGGGAGGAGATGCCCTGCCTTTAGAGATCCAGTTCTTAAAAAGGGAAACAACAACATCCATAGGTCAGGGGTGGAAGTGGGAGGGGCAGGAATTAAAGAGGGAAAAAAACAAAACAAAACAATACACAAGATTAATGAAACCAAGAGCTGCTTCTTTGAAAGGATAAACAAAATTGACAGACCCTTAGCCAGACTCATCAAGGAAAAAAGAGAGAGGATTCAAATAAAATAAAATTAAAATAAAATAAAATAAAATAAAATAAATAAAATAAAATATAAAATAAAATAAAAAGAGGAGAAATAACTACAGACTCCACAGAAATACAAAGGATCATAAGAAAATACTATGAGAAATTATATGCCAACAAATCGGATAATCTGGAAGAAATGGACACATTCCTGGAAACATACAATCTCCCAAGATTGAGTCAAGAAGAGACAGAAAATTTGAACCAACTGATTACCACCAATGAAATAGAATCGGTAATCAAAAACCTTCTAAAAAACAAAAAGCTTTGACCAGATGGCTTCATAGGCAAATTTTACCAAACATTCAAAGAAGAATTAATGCCTATTCTTCTAAAAAGTTTAAGAAGAGAGAAGGCTTCCTAACTCCTTTAATGAGAGCATCATTACTTCGATTCCGAAACCAGACAAAGACATTACCAAAAGGAAAACTAGGCTGATATCTCACTAACATTAATGCAAAAATCCTCAACAAAATATTAGCAAACCGAATTCAGCAATATATTAAAAACATCAAATACCATGATCAAGTTGGATTTATTCCTGGGATGCAAAGTTGGTACAATATCTGCAAATCAATTAATGTGCTACATAGCATTAACAAATCGAATGATTAAAACTATATGATTATATCAATAGATGCAGAAAAAGCATTTGACAAAATCCAGCATCCATTTATGATAAAAACTCTCAGCAAAATGGGAACAGAGGGAGCATACCTCAACATAATAAAGGCCATATATGACAAACCTCCAGCTAACATCATATTCAATGCGGAAAGGCTAAAAGCATTTTCCTTAAGATCAGGAACAAGACAAGGATGCCCACTTTCACCACTCCTCTTCAACATTGTATTTGAAGTATTAGCCACACCAATAAGACAAGAAGGAGAAATAAATGTTATCCGAATTGGAAAGGAAGAAGTAAAACTCTAGTTATTTGCCGATGACATGATGCTACATATAAAGAACCCTAAAGATTCCACCAAAAAACCGTTAGAACTAATCAATGAATTAGTAAAGTAACAGGATACAAAAGTTATATTCAGAAGTCAGTGGCATTTTTATACACACTGATGAACTTTCAGAAAGAGAAATTAAGAAAATAATTCCATTTACAATTGCATTGAAAACAATAAAATATCTGAGAATTAAATTAACCAAGGAGGTAAAAGACCTATTCTCAGAAAATTATATCATTGAAAAGAGAAATTGAAGAAGATACAAATATACTGTGCTCGTGGGTAGGAGGACCCAACATCGTTAAAATGGCCATACTACCAAAAGCAATCTGTAGATTCAATACAATTCCTATCAAAATACCAATGACATTTTTCAGAGAACTAGAACAAATAATTCTAAAAT
>NW_024345861.1:3326252-3336062 GCF_902729225.1 Pteropus medius | reverse complement strand
ACTACCCCAACGATTTTTGTAACAATTTATATTACAGAACTCAGTTAATCAGTCTAAAAACATCTTCATTCATGTTGCTTCATAATTTCCTTGAAGAACAAATTATCATTACTTACTCTGCATGTATGGAACTGAAGGGCCGATTTAAGGTTTCTCCCCAAACTCTCCCCCAAAATGAGTAGCTTGAACTAAAGATGAATTCGCATTTCTACTTCCCAAGATCTCTGCTTGTATATTTTAAGTAACGGCTTTCTCAACTTTTATCCACCAACATTTTCAAAAAAATTCCGAGGTGTTATAATTCATTCTAGACACCTTGTTAACTTTCCATCAAAACAGACAGATTCCAACTTATCCTTCCACTGTCTTTCCCCTTCCTCACCTTGGATAGTCTAAATGAAACAAGAGTTGATGACCTACAATGCTGCCTTTCATAAAAGCTTCCAGCTGCTAAATAGGTTTTGCCAACACATTTGCTTATAAAAACAGGCTCCTCCGTGGCAATATTTTATTCCAGCGATGCTTTTTCCATTCTGCCAGTACCTGCCAAAAATACAATCATTTTGATTGGTGGCCCTTAGTACAATGGGGTCAGGTGTTCAACTTTACATTTTTGGTATTGTGTTTTGACTGGCTAAGAACTCCAAGCTGAGGTGCTTTAACACATCAGAGACTCTGAATCTTTTATAAATAAGGAAGAGGATAGTACTTGAAAGGACTTGCTATTGGTTTTTAAATCACTGTCCAGCAAGTTTCTATTTATTATTTGATAGAAGTACAGAGTGTTTCAAAGAAGTATTTTAAAATACTGAATTTTAGAACAATTTGTTTTGACACATGGAAGTTTGTATATTGGGTATATGATAGGGAATGGAGTGAGAGTGGCTGTGTATAATAGAAAGTGCACTAGAAAGGAGGATGAAGAGAAGGAGGAAGACAGCTACTTCTTAAGCAGAGAGGAAGAATGGATAATATGGTTAAAGCTGGCCACCTGCCTCCTCCTATCTCCTCAAGTTTGCAGAGACAATTAGTTAAGGATATACTAGTTTGTAAATAGTAACCAATAACTCCCAGTGTTAGTGCCTTAATACACCAAAGATTTATTTGTCTCTCATATTCAGTGTATGCCTGAGCAACTTTCTAGCACTACTGTTCCTCAGTGTGGTAACTATACCATCCAGGCTGCTGGGGCTTCACCATCCAATTGCACAACTTAAACATATGGTTCTTTTAAACTTGATTTATGTAACATGGGAAGAAAGATAGTTTGAGGATCTTGCACGAGCAATTAAATAGTAGATTCTAGAGTTGATAGATAGCACTTCAGCCCACAACCCACTGGCCAAACTTGCCACCATAGCCTTGACCAACTTCAGGATGGATGGGGAAGTGTAATTTCCTATGTGCTTGGAACGAGAGGAGAACTAGACATTAATGAGCATTATAAGTCTCAGCCACAGAGATGTACACCTTTTCTCGTCTTGCAAGTCATTGCGTCATAAAAAAATGTGGTTCTTAGTTACAGAATACAAGCCTGTCTGATATATGGCTATGGCACACTGTGGAGAGGAAGGAACCATTTGTCTCTAGAAAAACTTACTCCTACTCCTGAAAGAAGGACATGTAAAATAACACCCCATTCTTTTGGGTTTTCACAGACCATCACAAGAATATGTTGAAATGAAAAAAAAGTTTATCAATTACTTTTATGTGTCAACTTGACTAGACTATGGTACCTAGTTGTTTGGTCCAACACTAGTCTAGACATTGCTATGAAAATATTTTTTAGATGTGATTAACATTCACAATCAGTTGACTTTAAGTAAAGCAGCTAACCCTCCATAATGTGGGTGGGCCTCATCCAATCAGCTGACGGCCTTAACAGCAATGACTAAGGTTTCCTAAAGGAGAAGTAAATTTGCCTCAAAACTGTAACACTGAAATTCTGACTGAGTTTCCAGCTTGCTGGCCTGTGCTGCAGATTTCAGGTTTAAGACTGCAAAATCACTTCTTACCTAAATTTCTAATCTGTCAGCAGTTCCTACAAATTTCAAATTTGTCAGCCCACAAAACTATGAAAGCCAATTCCTTAAAGAAATCCGCTTCCACCTCTCATTCTCTCTCCTCTCTCTCTCATTACACACGCACACACATGCACATGCACGCACACACACACACACATACACACTCATCCCATTGGTTCTGTTTCTCTAGGAGACCCCGATTAATACAAACTGTCCTGTTAAAATTTCATTTACATAAGATACCGATAAAATCCTATAACTAATAACCATGCTTTGAAGTATTAAACAAATTGGTGAATCATTCTTCTTAGTCCAACATCCTCTTGAAGTTCTCTGGGATGACTCCTGCAAGAGTCAAGAGAAGAAGCTCTTAGAACCTTGGATTCCTTGGTAGGGAGATGGGGTGTATGAAATGTTATAGTAAAGATACTTCAAAAGGCTATTTGTAAGGGGTGTTGATCATATGCATTTAAGTGGAGTCACAAAATTATTCATTGAAAGTTTAAGGATCAACCAGTTTGCTGAAACTATAACTTTCTCTAACTAGCAGATCATATGCCATGTAACTCTATCATGGATGTTGATTTTTTTTTTCATCAAAATGCATCTTTGTCTTTTTTTTGTGTGATTCCATGAACTCTGAATTTCTTTTCTGTACTGTTTATTATGAATGAGTTTGTATGTGAAGTGATTTTGCCTTAAAAAATTTTGTTTATTACAAATAAAAAACTTCATTTGAGAGAGGAAAAAAAGTGCCTCACAGGCAGTTCTTACGTAGAGCCCAGGTTGAGAAATGTATATGCCCCTTAGAGCAGTGCTTCTCAGACATTAATGTGCATACAGATCCCAGAGGAGCATGTTAAAATGCAGATTTGTCTGGAGTGGGGCTGGAGATTCTGCATTTCTAACAACTTCCCAGGTGATGCCAATGCTGCTGGTCCCTGGACTACACATCATGTAGTAAATCTAGATGATTCCATCTATGACTATGATTCTAATCACCACTTATGCTGATAACTCCAGAATCTCTATCTTCCACTGAGGTCTCTGCCATTTTTAACTCCCCCATTCCTCCCTCGCTCAATAAATGGCACCACTCATTGCTCAAGCCAAAGACCTGTCATCCATGATCTCTTTCTTCCTCTTTTTTCTAATTGACGACCAAATCCTATCAAGTTTACTTTCAAAACACCTCTCAAATTCATCATCTTTTCGTAGTCTCCACTAATATCTAATATCTTTTCCTAGGCCACTATCTTCTCTTGCCTAGGCCACTAAACACTGCTCTCTAGCTGGCTCTCTTCTTTTACTCTTGCCCTCCTACGATCCCTTCTCTATGAAACCAGACTCATCTCTCTAAAATGTGAACTTGTTCATGCCACTCTCTTGCTTAAAACTCTTAATGCCCTCAAGATGAAGTCCAAATTCAGAATCCATGGTTTACAAGACTCTCCAATACCTATTCCTTGATTATTTCTCTATCTCTATGTCCCGTTAGTCTCCTGTTCCTCTCTTGCACTCTAAAATCTTGCTATACAGTCCTTTTCTAGTTCTCGAATTGAGTGTTTCATCTCCATGCCTTTGCACATACTCTTCGCTCTGCCTAAGCACTCTTTTTCTACCTCATTCATTGGGCAAACTCCTATTTATCCTTCAGGCTTCAGCTTAGATATCACTAGAATCTATCCCAGAGTCATCTAAGTTGTGCTAAGAGCCCCTTCCCTGAGTTCCCAAAGCCCTCTGTATTCTTCTATAATAGCAGTACCTTCACGGTATCATAATTAACAGTTTACTTGTCTCCCTCACTTGAATGTGAGTGCCATAAGGGCAGGGACCATGTCTGTCTTGACTAGTACTCAGCACATGGCTTAGCAATTAATGAGTATTCATAAACATTTAGGAATGAATGAATAAGTAAAGGAATGAATGAATGCCAGACATTCTGTATCTTATGATGTCAAGATTCTACTGGTGCCTCAGTCTCCAATTTTTCCTGGGAAGAAAGGCCCACCAATCTTGTTTGATTTGCCCCAGGCATGCAGCACAATCTTTCAGATATACACATGGCCAAGCAGCCAAATTCAAGGGTTGAGGATGGAGCAATAGGGTAGTGGTGGTGCTCATGTTCCTGGTGGGTTAGTAATATTGCCTTTGTAGCTGAAGACTGTTTATTTTGTACTTAAAATTATGATTTTTCTTAATATCACATCTATCTCTCTCAAGTGGAAAGTCAATTCCATGTGAACTGGTGCCAAGTTTTCTACCACTTTTGAAGACTTCCAACTTCGCTGGCCCCATGCTTAACACTTGAAAAGCAGCAACCTCAGAGGCTGATTGAAAGTTTGTGTGCAGGAAGATTGAATGTTTTGTTTAGCTACCCTTGCCAAAGGTGACAGAGTTTGGCTATGCATTAGTTGCTGATGAGTTTGAGGCTCATTGGCAAAGATAACCAGACTAAAAGTGTGTTCTTAATCTTGTTTTATAGAGGTAAGGGGTGTCCTCTTGAATGAACTCATTACCATATGCTAATATTGGGTTATTGTTACAACTTTGCTGTGGGAATAAAGTCTTCCCAGGTCAACTACTGAGTCTCATTGGAAAATCCCACCAGCCACTTCTGAAAAGAAAAAGGGCACTTCACATCTGTGGAAAGAGATTACTCTTGTCCTACCCTTGGAAAATTCTTACTATGCATAATTAATGTCAGTTTTGATTTCACTGTGCCTGTTAGTCTTCTCCTTGGGTCTGACCAACCACAAACCCTTTACAACTCACTCCAGAGAATCCGTGGATTAATTTATATGTTGTGTCCTAGAAACACTGAGATAGGCAACATACAGTCAAAATTCAAAGGTATATGATGAATTAAACTAAGATTCAACACAAGGATTGCAGAATTCTTTAGTAAATAATCTGTAAATAAACATTTAGATGTGTTAAAGAGATCCTAAGCTGAATCCTTTTGTACCTTAGATAATTCATGCACTGTGAATAAGTAAACATACTTGATCTAGTTTAATAATTTGCATTTTTCATACTGAATTTTTCTAAGATCGGGTACAATAATATTGAGAAATCACCTGTTATGTAATTATTTTTGTAAGCCTCAATCACTCACTCTCTAAAATATAGTTTCAAATCAATGTTGAAGACATTAGTGCTATTAAGCAAGTTTTTCTCCTTGGGGACGTGGTCGGATTTCACTTCCTGGCCTCTTTGTGCTTGGGTGGAGCCATGTGAGTTGTGAGTAGTTGCTCCATACTGAATGTTTTTGTTCCCTCAGAATTCATACGTTAAAGCCCTAAAATCCCCAATGTGATAGTATTTGGAGATTGGGCCTTTGGGAAGTAATTATGTCATGAAAGTAGAGTCCTCATGAATGGGACTAGTGCCCTTATAAGAAATGACATGAGAAAATAAGAAAGAAGAAAGAATAACAAAAGGAGAAGGTGAAGAGGTAGAGGAAAAAGGAAGAAGAAAAACAAAAGACACAAGACAGATGTTCTCTCTCTGCCATGTGAGAACACAAGAAGGTGGCCATCTGCAAACCAGGAAGAAGGTTCTCACTAAGAACCAAATCAGTTGGCACCTTGATCTTGGACTCCCCAAGATCAGGAAATAAATTTATGAGAAATAAATTTCTGTTAAGCCGCACAGTCTATGGTATTTTGTTTTAGCAGCCCAAGCTAAGACAGTGGTAATGATATGTCACTTCTAGACCGGAGCACTTAGTTGCCAATGGTAGACTCTTTGGAGCTCTCTTCCTATCAGGCTGGGTCCATAAATGATTATAATAAGCAGAGACCCCTGCCAACTCCTGACAAACATGATGCGTGAGTGAGAAATAAATATTTCTTATTTTAAGCTGCTGAAATTTAAGGGTTGTTATCCCAGCAGATCCTAGCCTATCCTGATTTTGTGTGGCATGAGCCAGGTATGGCATGGGCCTTGCTTCCATACAAAGAAGAAATCAGGATGTTAATCTTTTTTAATTAAATGTATTGGAGTGACATTGGCTAATGAAATTATTTAGGTTTCAGGTGTAAAATTCTATAATATGTCATCACATATTGTATGTGAAAAGTCAAATCTTCTTCTGTCACCATATATTTGACCCTCCTTATCTACTACCTCCCTCCCCCCTTCCCCTCTGGTAACCACTAAAGTGTTGTCTGTGTCTATTTTTATTTGTTTTATTCATCTGTTCATTTCAGTTTTATATCTTACATATGAGTGAAATCATATGGTTTTCAACTTTCTCTGACTTATTTCGCTTAGCAGGATTATCTCAAGATCCATCCATGTTGTTGCAAATGGTAATATTTCATTTTTTCTCATAGTCGAGTAATAGTCCATTGTATATATGTACCATGTCTTCTTTATCCAATCAGCTATCAAAGGATACTTTGGTTGTTTCCATGTCTTGGCCATTGTGAATACTGCTACAATGAAGATGCACATATCTTTATAGATAAATGATTTCAAAGTTTTTGGGTAGGTACTCAGAAGAAAGATTTCTGGGTCATATAGCAATTCTATTCTTAATTTTTGGAGGAATCTACATCCTTTTTTCTACAGTGCTGTACCAATTTACATTCCCACCAGCAGCGTATGAGAGTTCCTTTTCCCCTACAACCTCTCCAATACTTGTTATTACTTGTCTTGTTGATAATAGCCATTCTAACAGGTGTGAGGTGGTATCTCACTGTGGTTTTGATTTGCATTTCCTTAAAAGCTAGTGAAGTTGAGCATCTTTTCATATATCTATTGGTCTTTGTATGTCTTCTTGGGAGAAGTGTCTATTCAGGTCCTCCACCCATTTTTTAATTGGATTGTTTTTTGTTGTTGTTGTTGTTGAGTTGTATGAGTTCTTTATATATTTTGGATATTAGCCCCTTACTGGAGGTGTTATTTGCAAATATCTTCTTCCATTCAGTGGGTTACTTCTTTTGCTGATGGTTTCTTTTGCTGTGCAGAAACTTTTTAGTTTGATATAGTCCTGTTTATTTATTTTTGCTTTTACTTGCCTTTGAGGTCAAATTCATAAAATTCTCTCTAATACCAAGTCCATAAGTTTAGTACTTATGTTTTCTTCTATGCATTTTTTTTGTTTCAAGTCTTATATTTAGGTTTTTGATCCATTTTGTGTTCATTTTGGTATATGGTGATAGAAAGCATTATAGTTTCATTCTTTTGCATGAGGCTTTCCAATTTTCTCAGCATCATTTATTAAAGAGGTTTTTGTTTCTTCCTTGTATGTATTTTGGCTCTTTTGTTGAAAACTATGTGAGTTTATTTCTGGCTCTCAATTCTGTTCCATCGGTTATTGCCTCTGTTTTTCTGCCAATACCATGCTGTTTTGATTATTGTTGCTTTGTAGTATAATTTGAAGTCAGGCAGTGTGATGTCTCTGTCCTTGTTCTTTTTTCTCAGGATTTCTTTAGCAATTCAGGATCTTTTGTGCTTCCATATGAATTTGATGATTTTTTTTTTGGTTCTATTTCTTTAAAAAATGCCATTGGGATTTCGATGGGGATGGTATTAAATCTGTATAATGCTTTGGGTAATAAGGTCATTTTAACTATGTTGATTCTTTCAACCCATAAACACGGAATGTCTTTCAATTTCTTTGTGTCTTCTTCAATTTCTTTTTAAAATGTTTTGTAGTTTTCAGTGTATAGGTCTTTGTTAAGTTTATTCCTAGCTATTTTATTCTTTCTGTTGCAATTGCAAAATGAATTGTTTTTTTTTTCATTTCTTCCTCTGAAATTTCATTATCCTGAATGCAATGGATTCTTGTACATTGATTTTTTATCCTGCTACTTTACTGTATTTGTTTATTGTTTCCAATGTTTTTTTGGTGACATCTTTAAGGTTTTCTATATAAAGAATTATGTTATCTGGAAAAAGTGACAATTGAGCTTCTTCATTCCCAGTTTGGATGTCTTTTATTTTGTTCCCTGCCTCATTGTTCTAGCTAGGACTTCCAATACTATGTTGAATAAGAGTGGTAAGAGCAAACATCCTTGTTTTGTTCCTGATCTTAGAGGAAAACCTTTCCATTTTTCACCATTAAGTATGATATTAGCTGATGGTTTGTCTTACATGGCCTTTATTATGCTGAGGTATTTTCCTTATATTTTTTTATGCTAGTTTGTTTATTTATTTTTCATACTATATATAAATAATTTTTTTAACATTTTATTTTTTAATTTTCCCCCTCCCCCTTCCCCTCCATTCTAGTCAATTGTACATGTCCATGAGTCTCTGTTTGTTTGTCCTGTACATTTGTTGCTTTTAGGTTTATATCGCACATATGTGATATCATGTGATTTTCAACCATTTCTGTCTGGCTTATTTCGCTTAGCATGACTATCTCGAGGTCCATCCATGTTGTCGCAAATAGCAGAATTTCATTTCTTCTTATGGCTGAGTAATATTCCATAGTATATATGTACCACAGCTTCTTTATCCAATCATCTCTCGTAGGACACTTCGGTTGCTTCCATATTCTGGCCGCTATGAATAATGCTGCTATGAACATCGGTGTGCAAATATCTTTTCGAATATGAATTTTCAAGGCTTTGGGGTAAATACTCAGTAGAGGGATTGCTGGATCATATGATAGATCAATTCTTAGTTTTTTGAGGAAACTCCATACCGCTTTCCATAGTGGCAGTACCAATTTGCAGTCCCACCAGCAATGTGTGAGGGTTCGTATTTCTCCGCATCCTCTCCAAATTTTGTTATTACATGTCCTGTTGATAACAGCTACTCTAACAGGTGTGAGATGGTATCTCATTGTGGTTTTGATTTGTATTTCCCTAATAGCTAGCAATGTAGAGCATCTTTTCAAATATTTGTTGGCCATTTGTATGTCCTCTAGGGAGAAATGCCTGTTCAGGTCCTCTGCCTATTTTTTGATTGGATTGTTTGTTTTTTTGTTCTTATTGAGTCATGTGAGTTCTTTGTATATTTTGAATATTAGACCCTTATTAGGGGTGTTGCTTGCAAATATATTTTCCCATTCGGCTGGTTATCTCTTTACCATGTTGATGGTTTCTTTTGCTGAGCAGAAGCTTTTTACTTTGATGGAGTCCCATTGAATTATTTTCGCTCTTACTTCCCTTGTCTTTGAGGTCAAATTCATAAAATCCTCTTTAATTCCAAGGTCCTTGAGTGTAGTTCCTATGTTTTCTTCTATGCATTTTATTGTTTCCAGTCTTATATTCAGGCCCTTAAACCATTCTGAGTTAATTTTGGTGTGTGGTGATAGACAACAGTCTAATTTTATTCTTTTGCAGGCGGCTTTCCAGTTTTCCCAGCACCACTTTTTGAAAGGCTTTCCTTTCTCCACTGTGTGTTTTTGGCGTTTTTGTTGAAAATTAATAGCCCATATAAATATGTGTTTATTTCTGGACTCTTGATTCTGTTCCACTGTTCTGTGTGTCTGTTTTGTTGCCAATACCATGCCGTTTTGATTACTGTCGCTTTATAGTATAATTTGAAGTAGGGCAGAGTGATGGCTCCAGCCTCATTCTTTTTTCTCAGGATGGCTTTGGCAATTTGGGGTCTTTTGTGCTTCCATACAAATCTGATGATTTTTTGTTCTATTTCTTTAAAAAATGCCGATGGGATGTTGATGGAAATCGCATTAAATCTGTATAATGCTTTAGGTAATATGGTAATTTTAACTATGTTGATTCTTCCAATCCAAGAACACGGAATATCTCCATTTCTTTGTATCTTCTTCGATTTCTTTTAATAGGGTCTTGTAGTTTTCATT
>NW_024345861.1:3294463-3322351 GCF_902729225.1 Pteropus medius | reverse complement strand
TGTGTTCTGCTTTTTTTTTTTCCCAGAAAGAAGATTTATTATATAATGGTCTCTAGCCTGTTGCAAATAAGGTGTTTTTCTTTTGGTTTCCAGTAGGTGGTGTCTAAGCCTCCTGGATCTCTGCTTTATATAAAGTGTTAATAATGTCTTTTTTTCCGTTATAGATGTTTAATCATGCTCGCTATCCTCAATCTCAGTTCCTGTCAGTATTAGTGACAGTTTTGGTAGCGTTTGCTCAGATTCCCCTGGTGCTCAGCGGTGTTCCATCTCGGAGGGTACGTGGGGAGGGGCCCTCTGGGTTGGGAGTTGGAGGCTGTGGCTCAGCCTCAATTTTGCAACCGCGCCTGGTAAAAATCAACTGTTGTTTCTCTGCCATCTCTGCTTCTCTGCTTTCTGCTCTGATGACTGGGCCCTGCCATCGGCAGCTGGAAACTCACAGCTTTGCAAGGCAGGCCTGTTCAGGGAACTCTTCATTCCTTCTCCCCTCTCCTTCCTGTTACAGGGAGCTCCAGCTGTGAGAGGCCACTTCTTTGTTTCTTCCAGTCCACCACCTGACACCTGGGGTTCTGACCTATGGTAGCTCTTACGTGCATATCCCATGTTCAGACATGCTGGTGTGCAGTTTGGGTGTTTTTGTTGAGTTTTAGGTGTGCAGCTTATTGTTGTTTCAAGGGGAGAGATCTGGGACTATCTCACGCTGCCATGTTCAATCTTATCTTCTGTAGTTGATTTTTTGACCTTTCTGGTATCTCCCTGGAGGTTTTGTTCAAAGGGTTTGTCTTTTTTTTTTACCTAACTTGGAACTCTCCCAGGGCTGAGGTGGGGCTGTTCACTGAAAATATTTAAAGGCAAATGTTTTAGTTTCTCTGCCTGCAGCAACGGTTAACAGTAGTGGCAAACAACAGAAAACTGAAAAGCTTGGTAGAAGAGGCTGGGAAATAAAATGCTTTGAGTAAAATGTGCTTTGAAAAGCTCCTATAAATTCCTAGGAATCTAGGCCATGTGTATGCATAAGACTGTGCACAGACTCAGGAAAGACCTGATAAGGTCATAAGCTCTCACTTATGGCTCACCTCCAGGCTCTGTGCAAGTCCATAGTGAAGGCTCAGGCAGAGTTCTAAACTGCCTGATTGTTGATGGCATACCACAACACACACAGAGTCCCTCAGCAAAGACTACGAGAGTGTTTTGTTGTTGTTGTCCTAGGCATTTAAGTAATTCTCTGTTAAATCACTAGCTGACCACTAAGTGTATGCGACAAGAAATTCAGTGCCACATGTGACAGAGAACTTGGACCTTACAAACTTAGTTATGAAAAGTCACTAAAGAAACAAACAATGACCCTTCTCAAACTTTTTCAAAATATAGTACAGTAGGGAACACTTCCTAACTCCTTCTTTGAGGCCAGAATTACTCTGATACCAAAGCCAGACAAAGACATCACAGAAAGAAAGAATATAAACAAATATCCCTCATGAATATAGATGCAAAAGTCATCAACAGAATAGTATCAAAGTTAATCCTGTAACATATTAGAAAGATTATACACCATGACCAAGTGAGATTTATCCAAGGTATGCAAGGGTGGTTTCAACATATGGAAATTAATAATATAATATACCATATTAGAGAATATTAAAATTCTCCAATTGAAATTCTCTTATTAATAGAATTGTTAGGTAGTTAGTCAAGCATGAGCGATAGGAGCAAAGGCCCAACTCTGTAACCATAGAAACTTCCCTCAAAGACCTTTCTTAAGGACCTCCCAGAAATATTTCCTTTTTAGGATTATAAATTACCCCAAATCCTAGAGCACAAAGGCCATAAAAGCTACTGGCTAATCCAGCTACAAATGCACGCGCATTGAGTACTGCCCATAACTTTAGCCTCATTATATCATCATTATAATATCATGACTATGCCTAGAAGTTCATGAATCTAATTATAACAGTATGAATTCTGGGTAAGCACATATGCAGTACGCAAAGTGTTGTGTAGCAGCCAGCTCAACTGTCAGTCAAGGTGACCTCACATATGGATCATCTAGGACCTCCCATCCCAGCTCCAATATAAACAGACCTTCTCATTTCTGTGTGGTTACAGCACTCCTGGATGAAAACCCACCCCTCTCTTTAGGGCATACTGTCTTATCTCTTCACCTCTCAAATTCCACAGGGCTGCAGCCTTCCCTAGTGTGGCCTGTCTCCTTCTAAAATATACGTTCAATAAATCTTACTTTCTTCAATCTCACCAGCTTGTAATTCTTTGATGCGTCGGTGGGGAAGAACCGAGGGGACAACACACAACGCCACCATCCTCCTCCCCCATGCTGCTGGGGTGATGCCAGATTTCACATCACCCCAGCAGTGAATGAAGGCTAGAACTCTATATACTCATCTCAATTGATGCAATAAAAGCATTTGATAAAAATCTAACACCCTTTCATGAGAAAAATACTCAGAAAACTAGGGATAAAAAAGGAACTTTCTCAATATGATAAAGGGCATCAGTGAAAACCCCAAAGCTAACATCATACTCAATGGTGAAAGACTGAAAACTTTCTAAGATCAGGAAGAAGACAAGGATGTCTACTTTCTCCACTGTTATTCAACATTGTACTGGAAGTTCTGTCCAGGGCATTTAGGCAAGAAAAAAAGACTCCATATTAGAAATGAAGAAGTAAAACTCTTTGTATGTAGATGACATGAGCTTATATGTGGTAATCTTAAAGAATCTACAAAACAACTATTACAACTAATGAATTTTAGCAACTTTGCAAGGTACAAATCATCATACAAAAATCAGTTCTATTTCTATGTGCTAGTAATGAAAAATACGAAAGCGAAATTAGGAAAATAATTCCATTTACATTGACATCAAAAAGAATAAAATACTTTTCAGATTATAGCCTCTTGTCTACTCTGCATCTCTACGGAGAATGCACATGATGAAGATCATTGTTGCTTGCCCAGTTTTATATGTTAATTATTAACTCTTCTGAACAAACTAAACCTATTCTTAGTTCCTTGTATTACATTAATAGTGAATAGCAAAGGCCCCTTCACTTTAATACCCCTTTGAAAGTAATTTTCTTGTTCTAGAGTCTATTATTTATTCCCTGTAGGAATTCTCAGGAGTCTAGACATCTGGGGCAATACTTTAAAATATTACTTAGTAATTTTTCTTACTAACTGTTATTTTCTGAGTATTTTCTTACTTAGCTCTTGGAAAAATACTTTATTCCTTTCCTGCATCCATTCTACCCTCTTTTGGCAATGGCATCCCAACTTTATTTTGGGAACTTCTTCTTATATATACTGGATAAAGTTTGGCAGAAATATTAATTAAGACACTCTGTCTTCTCCTAGCTTAGGAGCAGTGATGTGGACTCATGCTGAATTGATTAGAAGCTTCCTCTTAAATTTGATCCATGAATGTTGTGGTAAAAAAGACTAGATAAAACATTAAGCAGTTCGTGCTCAACACCTTGTGGAGAGGCCTGGTTTCTGCCCTAGTTTCTAAAGAGCTGGGTTCTCCAGACTTTTCTTAAATCTGTTTGCTCCTCTGTATCCTTTAAACAAATTCTTCTTTGTCCTAAGTTAACCAGAATTGGATTTTCTTATTCACAACTCAAAACTCACACCTCAGAGAAGTCCTTCATTCGATCATTCAGCAAATATTTATTACGTATTTACTATTTACTATTTACTAAGCACTATGCTAGTCATTGAGGAGGGCTTTCCAAGTGCTTAATAGGCTCATCTCCTTTTGTCAATAAGAGAGAAAACTGGAGTTAACTCTACAAGCCTTCATTATACGTGCCAAGAAAGAAAGAGACTCTAGGAAACTCTAGGAGAATAATTAACTATCATTATATAAAGTTGAATAGAAAGAATAAAAATATGAATGTCGGAGTTGTAATAATTTTCTCTAATTGAAATAATTAATTTAGAGCTGTAATAATTTTCAACTTTGTAACAAGTTTCTTTAGAGATTATATGTATTGTTATTCTTTGGAGCAAATCTAAATAGATCTCTGTTGCTAACTACTCAGGAACACATTACATAATGTTGCCTATAATAGAAGTAGCTTCATCACAAAACAATGCAGATTATTTGAGGCATTTGTTCTTGTGATGTATTAATAGCCATGGGGGGGATATACTCACTTGGTATTTCAGGCATTTAAAAGGTAAAGAGGTGGTTTTGAGGGAACAAGTAGTTTGGGAAGTTAAAGACTGATTCCTCTTTACTGCACCTGATTGAAATATACAGTTTAAGTGTGGTTATTATCTTAAAGATCTTGGAATTCTGGATGCTGCTCCATTAATACATATTTTACAACTTTGGGGCCTTAGTAATTGGATCCAACATGCCTTTTTTTTTAAAAAAAAACTTTTTAAAAATTAAGTTTATTGGGCTAATATTGATTAATACAATTAGGTGTACATTATAATTTGACATCTGTATATTCTATTGTATGTTTACCACCCAAAATCCAGTTTCCTTCAGCTACCATATATTTGATCCTCTTTACCCACTTCACCCTACCCCTACTCCCTATATTTGATCCCCTTTACTTCGTTTACCTCCCCTCTCCTCCCCCACCTCCTACTGTCTGGTAACGACTAGTCTATAGTCCATGTTCATGAGTCTCTGTTTGTCCTGTTCATTTGTTGCTTTTAGGCTTATATCCCACATATAAGTGATATCATGTGATTTTCAACTTTTTCTCTCTGGCTTATTTCGCTTAGCATGATTATCTCGAGGTCCATCTATGTTGTCGCAAATGGCAGTATTTCATCTCTTCTTATGGCTGAGTAATATTCCATTGTATATATGTACCACCGCTTCTTTAGCCAATCATCTATCATAGGACACTTTGGTTACTTCTATGTCCTGGCCACTATGAATAATGCTGCTATGAACATCGGTGTGCAAATATCTTTTTGGATATGGGTTTTCAAGTCTTTGGGGTAAATACCCAGTAGAGGGATTGCTGGATCATAAGGTAGATCAATGCTTAGATTTTGAGGAATCTCTGTACTGTTTTACATAGAGGCTGTACCAATCTGCAGTCCCATCAGCAGTGTATGAGGGTTCCTTTTTCTCCACATCCTCTCCAACATTTGTTATTACTTATCCTATTGATTATAGCTATTCTAATAGATGTGAGACAGTATCTCATTGTGGTTTTGATTTGCATTTCCCTAAAAGCTAACGATGTAGAGCATCTTTTCAAATATTTGTTGGCCATTTGTATGTCCTCTAGGGAGAAGTGCCTGTTCAGGTCCTCTGCGTATTTTTTTTTGATTGGATCATTTGTTGTCTTTTGTTGTTATTGAGTCATATGAGTTCTTTGTATATTTTGGATATTAGGCCCTTATTGGAGGCATTGCTTGCAAATATATTTTCCCATTTGGATGGCTGCCTCTTTACCTCGTTGACTATTTCTTTTGCTGAACAGAAGCTTTTTAGTTGATATAGTCCCATTCATTTATTTTAGCTTTTATTTCCCTTGCTTTCGAGGTCAAATTATAAAATCCTCTTTCAGTCCAAAATCCTTCAGTTTAGTTCTTATGTTTTCTTCTCTGCATTTTATTGTTTCAGGTCTTATATTCAGGTCCTTAACCCATTTTGAATTAATTTTGGTGTGTGGTGATAGACAACAGTCAAGTTTCATTCTTTTGCAGGTGGCTTTCCAGTTTTCCCAGCACCACTTATTGAAGAGGCTTTCCTTTCTTCACTGTATGTTTTTGACATTTTTGTCAAAAATTATTAGCTCATATAAATATGGGTTTACTTCTGGACTCACGACTCTGTTCCACTGGTCTGTGTGTCTGTTTTTCTGCCAATACCATGTCGTTTTGATTACTGTCACTTTGTAGTATAATTTAAAGTTGGGCAGAGTGATGCCTCCAGCCTCGTTCTTTTTTCTCAGGATAGCTTTGGCAATTCAGGCCAACATGACCTTTTAATTGGAACATTTAGGCTCTCCTTTCATATTCTAGACATAGAACTGTTGTAGATTCTTTGGCATAATTGATTTGGAGCTCAAATATAAAAATATAAATATAAAAGCAGAACCATCTGAAGTAATAGCTCATATATCTCCTGATCAGCAGTCAAATGTTTCCTTGAACTGGATTTTGGTTTCAACTGCCTGTGAAAGAACAGGATTCTCCTGATCCTCCACTGAACATTCTTCTCATTGCACTTCTATTTGCCTTTGAAAGAGCCCATCTTTCCAATTGGCCATCATGGGTGTGCCTTTCAAATTGGGTTTCCATCTCTCTAAAACTTCTCATTTAAAAATGTGCTTGATGACGTGAAACTAATATATATATTCAAAATCTCTGAAGTGAATTTTGTGGTATTTAGTTTCTTCTTTTTGTTCAGAGAAAAATAAAAATAAAAATTAATAATTTTTAAAAATCAATAAAATTTTCGAATGTCCTTTACATTTTAGCAAAATTTGTAGTGTAAATATCTTAACTTATACAAATCTTTAAAATGATGTGCCACACAACTCACTATGAAAGAAAAAGAATAACCAAGATGCCCTATAGAGTCCCCAAAGTTAATTTTGTCAATACAATATATTCTAAGCCACACCATCTCAAACATAGCCTCCTAATTTGGTGAAAATCTGTGCAGCTGTTTCCATGCCATGGAGAAACAGACAAAACTGGATGTTAATTGCATATAGATAGGACATAGGTAATCTGTCCAGTCAGTGATGACCCTGTCCCTTTCTTCCTTGACTTCTGTTACTCATTGGTACCTCCACCAGAGAGCAGGCAGTAAAAGAGAAAGGAAAGGAGAGGAAAGGCTGTGAGGTCTTCACAACACAATGAAGAACTCGAAGAACTCGAAGTAACCTAAACCCATCTGCACCCATTCCCCGATGGTCCTGGTGGGTCTAACTTATTTGAATGAAAGTATTATCTCAGATAGGGACACTGAGGCTAAATCATGGTTCAGTCAATTTGGGCAGTCAAGAACTATTTATTGTGTCTGGGTATACAAGGCACTGTTGTAGACACTGGGGGTACAGCAGTAAACAAGAAAGGAAGAACATTAGCTTGTGGAACTAACATTCTAGTATTATATTTTCATAATTCCCATGAGCTTCAGTTTCCTATCTGTACCATGGGGGCAATAATACTAGAATTTCTGTAAACATCTAAATGAGATACTTAAACATCTAATGAAGTTTCTGGATTTATTATTATTTATATTTTCTACATAGTTTTACAGTGTCTATAAAATTATGTGTTCTAATTTACATTGTTTCATGAACATTTTCCTAGGAGTATTTCTAGTCAGTATTTTAATAGTTATGTAACATTTCATTGTATTAATTTATCATGATACTTAATCATCATTCTATTGTATTACAAACTTGGTTTATAGTAGGTTCTCAGTAAATATTTGTTGAAAGAATGCATACATATCACACATTTATATTATGCACATATTTTCAGTATTGCAAATTAAGGGGCAGAACATTTTTTCTTCTACCATTCTAGGTTTTCTGGCTGGTCTAGCCAAATTGGCATAAGACAGGGCCAGTGTATGGACTTACTTGCTGACAAACTTGCTCTGAGCTCCAGGGCTGGGGCAACAGCTCTGAGGGCACCAGGGAAACATGGCAAAAAACTGGATTGTCTAGCTTCAGGGTGAGGGCTGGAGAGGCAGCTTTCTCCCAGACAGAAGTGCTGGAGGAGGTCACTGTTCCTTTGTTGAGCCCTCCTCCCTCTCAGCATGCAGGCAAAGGCAGCCACCATATTTAAATCTCCATCAACCTAGCTAACATCATTCACTCTGCCCTGAGACCCTGCCCCTCCCGACTTGCAGGCCCACCCAAGTCGCTTCTAGTGGATTTTACATACAAACGGCCTATCTTGGCTAATGCTGCCAATTTTCCTAAAATCTCTCACAGATTCACAAAACTGAAACAAGCAGCATCTAGCTTCAGCATGCCCCACTTCTTGCTGAGCACCTCTAAGGCTGGCACCAGCAGCACCCAGCCTCGTTTCATGGCTTATCCTCTTGAGCCACATCCAAGCCCAGCGTGGGTGGCAGCCATTTGCGAAATGCTTGGTGACTCATGCCAGGTGGCCCTAGGCAGGGTAGAGGCTAAAGCTGAACTTGGCCTTCAGCAAGACCCCTCCCAGAAAGCACTAGCCTGCATGTCCAGTGTCCAGCTTCAGTATGAGCTGGAGCATCACCCAAGGCTGCATCTGAGAACAACATATTCAGAGGGCAGACAGGGCAGGCACCAGAGTCCTACTAAAGTGAATCCTCCTTCATAGGGTCAGGCCCTGCAAAATAGCTCCACCACTGTAGTCACTGGCCAGTCCTCCCAACCAATCAGCCCGAGGGTCGATTTTTCCCATTGATATGCAGTGACCAAGGCTCAACTATAACAAGAGGACACACACAACCCATACAAGGGACTCACCTGGAGCACCAGGCTCAGATGGTCAGGGAAGACAGTGCACTGGGCCCCATAGGGTACCTACTACATAAGGTCACACTCCTAAAACCAGGAGACATAGCAGCCCTACCTAATATATAGAAACAAGCTCAGGGAGGCCAATAAACATGTACCAAATGAAAGAACAGAACAAAATCCAGAAAAAGAACTCAATAAAATGAAGACAAGCAACCTACCAGATGTAGAGTTCAAAACACTGGTTATAAGGATGCTTAAAGAACTAAGGGGAAGAATAAATAAACTCAGTGAGAACTTTAACAAAGAGATAGAAAACATAAAAAAGAACCAGTCATAAATGAAGAGTACAATAACTGAATTGAAGACTACATTAGAGCGAATCGACAGTAGATTAGACAAAGCAGAGATTTAGAAGATAATATAGCAGAAAACACCCAATCAGAACAGCAACAAGAAAAAAGAATCCAAAAAAAATGAAGATAGTTTAAGGGGCCTTTGGGACAATATCAAGCATAACAACATTTGCATCATAGGGGTACCAGAAGGATAAGAGATAGGGAAAGGAATTGAAAACCTATTTGAAAAAATAATGACAGAAAACTCCTCTAACCTGGCAAAGGAAATAGACATACAAGCCTAGGAAGCACAGTGTCCCAAACAAGATAAATCCAAACAGGCCCACAGGAAGATACATCATCATTAAAATGCCAAAGGTTAAAGACAAAGAGAGAATCTTAAAAGCAGCAAGAGAAAAGCAGTTAGTTACCTACAAGGGAGCTCACATATGACTGTGAACTGATTACTCAACAGAAACTTTGCAGGCCAGAAAGGATTGTCAGGAAATATTTGAAATGATAAAAAGCAAGGACCTACAATTATGATTACTCTACACAGAAAAGTTATCATTTAGAAATAAAGGACAGATAAAGATCATTCCAGACAAGAAAAAGCTAAAGGAGTTTATCACCACCAAGCCAGTATCACAGGCAATGTTGGATGAACTTCTTTAGGAAGAAGAAGAAAAAAGTAAAAAAGATAAAAAACATGAATAATAAAATGGGAATAACTACATATCTATCAACAATTACTTTGAATGTAAATGGATTAGATGTTCCAATCAAAATATAGGGTGGCTGAATAGATATGAAAACAAGACCCTTACATATGCTGCCTACAAGAGACTCCAGATTGAAAGACAGAGACTGAAAGTAAAAAGAAGATAAAAGATGTTTCGTGAAAATGGAAACAAACAATAAAAAAAGCTGAGGTATCGATACTTATATCAGACAAAATAGACTTTAAAATGAAGGCCATAACAAGAGACAAATCACACTTCTGGGTATTTATCTGAAGAAACCCAAAACACTACCTTGAAGGTACATGTGAATCCATCTGTTCATTGCAGCATTATTTACAATAACCAAGATATGGAGGCAACCTGGGTGTCCATCAATGGATGAATAGATAAAGAAGAGGTGGTACATATATACAGCCATAAAAAGGAATGAAATCTTGCCATCTGGAGCGACATGGATGGACCTAGAGGGTATTGTGTTGAGTGGAGTAAGTCAGACAGAGAAAAACAGATGCCATATGATTTCACTTACATGTGGAACTTAAAGAACAAAATAAATGACCAAACACAACAGAAACAAACTCATAGATACAGAGAACACTTTGATTGTGTCAGATGGGAGCGGGGTTGGGGGATGAGTGAAAAAGTCAGGGGGATTAAGAAGTACAAATTGGTAGTTACAAAATATTCCTGGGGATGTATAACATAAGGAATATAGTCGATAATATTGTAATAACTACGTATGGTGTCATATGGGTACTAGATTTATTGGTGTGATAACTTTGTAAGTTACATAGTGTCTAATCACTATGTTGTACACCTAAAACTAATACAATATACCAATTGTAACTGAAAATAAAAATAATATTAAAGAAATACAAATTGGTAGTTACAAAATATTCCTGGGGATGTAAAGTATAGCATAAGGAATATAGTCAATAATATTGTGATAACTATGAATAGTGTCATAAGTTATATAAATATCTAATCATTATGTTCTACATTGAAATTAATACAATTTTGTATATCAACTATAATTGAAAAATCAAAAACATGTTTAAAAAATTGGCCTAAGACAGATTAATGAGAGAAAAATAAATTTAATTATGAACTGTGGACAGGAAAAAAAAGGGTTCTGTTATTATTACAAAAAAAGGGGTCCATCTGCCTGTGCATGTCTAAGCCAATGAGGAGATATGTGCAGGTTTTGCAGCAAAGAAAGTAAGATTTATTAGAGTTGTAAGTCCCAGAGACACAGGCAAGCTACTGCTGAAAGGCCTGGCTCCCTGGGTGTCTCTAGAGTCAGATTTTATAGGGAAAAATCAATAGTCATGGAAACTAAGGGAGTTGAAGTTGTGGGTGCTTGTGATTGGATGATTGGAGGAGGATGAGGGAATTGATCACTGTGTCCAGTTCTGGAATCAGCCATGGTGCCATCCCCATCTAGTCCCATGGCCAGTGGGCCGTTGTTCAACCTCAATGGGCCTGGGGCTGAAATACATCTAGAGTCAAGATGTTATCCCTTAGTCTAAAGTCCAACTGAAACCTATTGTCCTCGTGATTATACACCTGAGGCTCATTTAATCTTATGTCCTAAGGCTTAATGGTTAAAGGAGCAGGCACACAGAGGACAAGGGTGGTGGAGGGGGACAGGAAGCAAGTGAGTCACAATGCCATTATCTGAACAAAACCAGCTTGACTCAGAAAAAAAAACTATAATAAAGAAATAAAATTTGTGTGTGGTTATAGTTGTATGGAAAGTAACCTCGCAGGGTTATCAGATCATAAATTCCTAAATGGGCAGGTCTTGGTGGGTAGTCACGCCCAAGGCCTTATGACTTCTTTCGTAAAGTTTTAAAGCCAGCCCTGTCCTTGTTCTTGTGCATCTAGATTAACACATCTTTGAAATACCAGAAGTAATACCCCTCGTAGGGGGTATTAACCCTCAAGAAAGCACATAATCTTGTTAACTGTCCTGTAATCCCGTCCCTGCCTTGCTTTTTTCCACCTCCATGTAATTTTCCTTTTGTCCCTTCCTTAATTTAAAATGCATAAAAGAAACTGCAAAACTTGTTCTTTGGAGCATTTGAGATCTTGCTCCCTGGCATATGTTTTCAGTTTGGCTCAAATAAACTCTTACTACAGGTCTGGATGTTTCTTACATTGACAGTACATACAGTAGTAGCCCCATAAAAATATGAGAAGCAAAAGTCAGCCAGGTAATAGAAGCTTATATAACACCCTGTGCTAAGGAAAGGTGTAGGAGTCTGGGATACACAGATGAGGAAGGCCATTCACAGGAAGGGCAGAGAGGTTTGGAAAACAAAGGTTGCCCTGTTATGCAGATAAATTTTTTGAGGTAAAATGGCTCTCTTCCTGGTACAAGTCCCCCTCTTCCATTTTGAGTTTAGACAGTTGAAGGGGAAGTAAATAACTTTTCCTGAATTTGCTGGGTTTTGATTGCTTTAGCTCAAAATAATTGTGGGGTCCAGAAGGAGTTACCCCAAGATGTGCCTCAGTAGTAGGTAGATTGTTTTGAGCTAAAGGCAACTTTAGCTGCAGGCTCAAGAGAAACTTCTGCCCCTCCTTTAACTACCTAGAACTTGAATTATAGGCTTTGCCCATAATAAGGGATTATCAAAGATAATCTTTTTCCTTATCTATAGGACAGGGCAAACTTCTATTTACTAAATGTCTGTTGAATATTATCTCATGAAGTTAAAAGACAGAGCAAAGCAGAATATTCCCTTGATTCCTGTATCTACACTGTTCTTATATACCTCAATCCCCTTTCCTGTCTCTGAATCTCTCATGCATGTGGGGCATCTGACTCTCACGTATGCAGGGTTCCCTTACATATGTATGTTTTGTGGGTCCCAGGCCTTGCTGGTCCCAGGTCTGGCTGTGATCCAGGCTAACGGCTAGTAATAGGACCCTGGATTTAGAATGTTATATTAGTGTAGTAGTATGTAAACATACTTCAGCTTATTGAATCATGCATGTGTGGCTCAATGCCACTATTGTACTCCGCTATGTGTGGAGCCACGCGGTCCCCTGGGGAGCAGAAAGGGAGCACAAGAAGAAGAGCAACAGAAGCGCGCTCCCCACACTAAAGTTGGTGCCTGCCGTTTCATTCGCATGTCAGCCCCTTGTGCATTCTTTCAACTGGGCATCTCACCACCGACATCTTCCCTTCTTGATCAGCTTGGTGCTGACACTTGGCATAGCGGCAGGATGAAGTGTGTACAGCCCCCAGAGCTCTGGATGGTTCCTGGGTGGAGGTCATCCAGGTGGAGGACATGTGGCCTCCGCCTCCCAGTGATATCCCATGGCTGCATATCTGGCTATATGGATGCCCGCGGAGGATTGGGGATGGAGTGAAGTCATGTGCGGAGGACATCTGGAAAACTCTGGAGATTTTGGATGAACATGTCCCGACTGCTGGCAGGGAGGCAGCGGGTCGGGTGTCCTGGATGTTCCTGGCAGTGCTGCAGCAGGCCAGCCTGGAGGTTTAGGATCAGGCTCAGCGGGTGCAGCATCTACAATGCCAGGAAGAAGTGCTGGAAAGGTGGCTGGCAGTGGAACATATGCTGCGGGACCCCGAAGGGTCTCTGCCATCATCTCTGTCTGGGAGCCCGCGGGTGATACCGTGGCAGGCACAGCCAGTGATATGGCAGCAAGTTGAAGTGGAACAGCCAGCCATTGGCCCCAGGGGTCAAGCTGGCAGTGCCCCCCAGGCTAAAAAGCATACCACCTTGATCCAGTACACCCCTGCCGAACTTTGGGACCTGATGAAACAGGTATGGCAGAGAGCCGGGGAGACGGTTCCAGGGTAGCTGATGCGCCTGTGGGATGATGGGGCCGAGGGGACTGAATTATCTCCAGAAGAGATGGTTTGGCTGGCCTCCATAATGGTGATACTGTCTCTCAGGCAGCATCCTCCAGAATGTGGTGCGTATGATGTGGGGCGCAGGCAATCACTCCTTGATTAACTGGCTCATGTCCACTGCATGGGCTGACCCGGGGGGAGCTGCCAGAGACAGTGAACAGATGGACCACGTACTTAGATCTGGTCCAGATAATGGGCATGCGACAGATGATGTTTTGTGCCCAGTACACTGTTTACAACCTGTATGAAGTACTTGATCTTGACCTCTGGCCCAGCCAATACTTTTGGCACCATGGCA
Organism: Pteropus medius; assembly: GCF_902729225.1. Lineage (NCBI taxonomy): Eukaryota > Metazoa > Chordata > Mammalia > Chiroptera > Pteropodidae > Pteropus > Pteropus medius. The sequence continues at coordinate 3,308,628 of NW_024345861.1, read as the reverse complement.
GTGCTGCTGGTCCCTTATGTGGGTAGTCGGATCCATGAGGTAACGTCCACCAAGGCTAGATTGGGGGATGTGGAAGTGAAACTTGGTTCCATCCAAGTGCTAGCGGTACCACCCTCTGCACTCCCAAACTGGCCAGCGCATGATTGGAGGTGCGGCCGAGAAGGGGTGGAGCAGTGCCCAGCCTAATCCCCCGTGAAAGTGAGCCGCAGGCAAATGTGGTTTGATCTCCTCGAGGCAGGGGTCACTGCAGAAAAGATTAAGCAGCAACCTAATGAAGTCCTGCTGGTGCTGTGGAATCAGCTGCTTCCTGACCAGCAATTCATTCTTATTCCTGGGAAAGCCACTATCTGTGAGGTGCGGCTGGCTGATTATCTCCCTGATTAGGGATTCGGCTGGGACACCAGGTTGGCGGGGAGCCAGTTGACCTGAGGCCGCATGTGGAACTGGCTATACATTGGTTCCCCCGCAATGTGCAGAGGGTATTAGCCCTTGTGGACATGGGTGGTGACAGCACCCTGCTTTATGAGAATCCAGACAAGTTTCCTGGGCCCACTGCAACCATAGAAGCTACAGGGGTCAAATCATTTGTGTGGGGCAGGTTCCTATGACACTGAATATTGGCAGATGCCTCCTCGGCCGTACCAAGTGTACATATTCCCCATACAGGAGTACATTTGGGGGATTGATGTTTTGTGAGGCTTGATTGTAAATACCACTGCTGGTGAATTTCGCCTTAGTATCCAGGTGATGAAAATTATTATCTGGGGACATCCACACCATGCCCCGTTGGTGCTGCCCCAGGCTACTTGGGTAGTGAACACAAAATAGTATCGCCTGCTGGGAGGCCATGAGAAAATAGAATGCACCATTCTGAAGCTGGAAGAGATCAGTGTCATTTGTCCTACTCATAGCCCGTACTCCCCTGTGTGGCCAGTAAAAAAGCCTGACAGCTCCTGGTGCATGACAGTTCACTATTGGGAGCTGAATAAGGTTATGCCATCCCTGCATGCCGCCATACTGAATGTCACGGACATCATGGACTGGTTGTCACATGAACTTGGATGATACCATTATGTGGTGGACTTGGCAAATGCTTTTTTCTCTATTGTCATAGCCCCAGAAAGTCAAGAACAGTTTGCCTTCACTTGGGAAGGGCGACAGTGGACATTCCTTGTCCTTCCTCAGGGCTATCTGCACAGTCCTATCTTGTGCCATGATCTCATGGTTCAAGATTCAGCCATGTGGAAACGACTGCCCGCAGTGTACTTGTATCATTATATTGATGATATAATGTTAACCTCTGATTCTCTTACAGAACTAGAAGCAGCAGCGACCAGCCTGTGAGAAGCTCTTGCTGACTGGCGTTGGGCAGTCAATGAGGACAAGGTCTAGGGACCTGCATTGTCTGTCAAATTCTTAGGAGTTGTCTAGTTGAGTAAGACAAAAGTAATGCCAGAGGTTGCGATTGAGAAGATACAGGCATATCCCTGATCTGAGACTGTGAAGCAGCTCCAAACCTATTTGGGACTGCTGGGGTTTTGGAGAGTGTTCATCCTACATTTGGCCTCCTTGATTTGACCCCTACACCGTCTAGTGCGATGGGGTGCCCAGTGGGATTGGACCCCCAAGACAGAACCTTTAAGCCTACAAAGCAAGCTGTAGATCCAGCCCTCCCATTCTTGCTTATGGTGCACGTGGATGATACAGGGTTTGGATGGGGCTTGTGGCAGAAGCACGTTCCTGGAAGGTATTGATAGGTTTCTGGTCCCAATTGTGGAAAAGCGAGGAAGTGTGGTATTCTCTGATAGAGAAGCAACTGGCTGCCATATATGCAGCCCTGTTAGCTAGTGAGGCCATCGCTGGCCATAATCCTGTAACTGTACAGTCCATGTAACCCATGGAGGGGTGGCTGTGGTCTTAGGGAAGACTCCCTGTACAAGAATTGCACAGACCCCTATGCTGTCTAAGTAGAGCTCCTGGTGGAACCTGCTGAGATAGGTGACATACCGAGTCCCTATGTAGAGGGTCGAACTCTTACCCCTGAGGATGCCTGGTATGCAAATGGCTCATACCATGGACAGGTAACAAAATGATGGGGGCTATCGCTGATGCGGGCACAAGCAACAATTGCCATGTCACAATGCCCCTGGTGTGCTGAGCAGCACCCAGAGAGATGGCGAGTAAAGAGTACCCCGGGAGTGATTCCACTGTGGGGCTAAGCCGCTCCAGGAGTGGCAAGTGGATTATGGGCCCAAGGTAGCGTCCTCCAGACCAGATCCTGAGCTACGACCCTATAGAGGTGGAGTGTGGGTCCCAGGTCTGGCTGTGATCCAGGCTAACGACTAGTAACAGGACCCCAGATTTAGAATGTGACATTAGTGTAATAGGGTGCCTGTGCCTAAAATACGTAAACATACTTCAGCTTATTGTATCACGCATGTGTGGCTGAATGCCAATATTGTACTCTGCTATGTGTGGAGCCATGTGGTTCCCTGGGGAGCAGAAGGGGAGCACAAGAAGAATTACAACAGAAGCGCACTTCCCGCTCTAAAGTTGGTGCCTGCCGTTTCATTCGCACGTCAGCCCCTTGTGCATTCTTTCAACTGGGCGTCTCACCACCGACACCTTCCCTTCTTGATTAGCTTGGCACTGACGTGTATTAAATTTGGTTATTTTCTCTTGCTAATCTGTCTCATGTCTATTTGATTATTAGACCAGCCAGAAGAACTTTGAAGGTAGAAGAAAATTTGTTCTTCCCCCACAGGGTCCACTGAGATAACATGCTGAAAATGGGGATTAAGTCTGCATTTGGAATATTGAACTCTCCAGTCCCCTTCCTTGGCTCATTTCCCAAAACACCGACAGCCAGGTTTACACACTCCAAGCAGGAGATTAGAAGATTCTGATTTGGGAAACTGAACTCAGAGAATTAAAGCAGAGCGTCAAATTACGTAGGGTCTTGTAAGATCATATTAGGGTTTTGGATTTTAGCCTGAGGGCCAGAAAGCAATTCATGTGTCTACTTAAGAAACATCCAAACCTATAGAGAATTTTAATGAGTTAATCTGAGCCAAATTGACAATTGCTGGGAAGCAAAATCTCAATGGATTAAGAAAACTCTGGAGAATGGCAGCTTTGCAGCTTACTTTATACATTAGAATCAAAGGAGCAGACATAAGGAGGGTTACGTGATATCTGTTGGTGGTAGACTAGGGAGGCGAGAGAAAGCAAAGCGGGGGAGGCGCAGGCAGAATCTCTGGGGTTGGATAAAAAGTAAAATGGAGAGACACACACTTCTTTTACATTGGTAGGTACAGGAGAGTTAATAATTAACATTTATACCACATAGAGATGGTATGCAGGGGAAAAGATAAGAATGGAGTTCTGCGGTCTCCTTCTCTGGTGCAGTGGGTTGTGCCCTAAGGGGTCTGGAAAAAAATGGATTACTCTGACATTCTAAGGGTATGTTATTTTAGATGCAGAAAGACAATAAATGGGCTCATTTAAGGTAATGATTGACCTTTATCAAGAAAACTACAGGCCCAGGATGTGACTATCCTCCATGACCTGCTTTTAGTTAGGAATTTTTACATTCAAATCATCCTATGTGGTTACTTTCAGTCTCAGAGTTTGTAGGGTCCACCATGCTGGCCTCCCCTGAGTTTGCCAGGTTTAGTGTGTGGCCTTTTTGTTCATTCACACAAGGGTTTTAAGCAGGAAGAAAACAAGATCAAGTTTGTATTAAAAAAAAAAAGATTAAAAAGGAGCTAGTGTGGATTCTTAAAGACAGAGGGCTCTGGAACATGTACTGGCCAATTTTAATCATGTTAAAATAAAATTGCTTACCTTCCCTTTCCATCTTTCCTTCCAAGCTTGGAGGAGTCTATGGCAGTGAAAAGGGTTGCCACATGGAGACATATGAGTGGTATTGTTACCTGTGCTCAGGTTCATGAGTTCCACAAGATAGAAATTGAGAGGAAACCCCAGAAAAATTTCTTGACAGATTTTATTAAGCTTATGCTTGAGCACAAGGGAGACAGCACAGAGGAAAGGAAAGTCTTCTGAACTGGCTCGTGACTTGGCTGCTTTTATAAGCTGGGCATCAAACAGGCTTTTGGAAAAGGTGGCCTTTTTGAAAGTGGAGGGCTTTCTTTACTGGTTACATTGCTTGGTAACCATGTTCGGCTTGCGCTTTGGGGCAAGATGGCAGACTGCTCATTATCGCCACTCCCAGGAAGGTTGCATAGCACTCAAACCTTGATCAATTGTGCATGAGGAATAGTGGTTTGGTTTCAACATCTGTATGGGAGTAAACAGAAGGGAGATAAAATCAGCTACTTCTGTATTTTTGTATACAGTGTGAGGGGTGGTGACATTCCTTTGGCCCCATCTAAGTTGTAACCCTGTAAATTTTCACTTCTTTAAAATGACTTTCTCTTCTCTTTCTCCTTTATTCAAACTGTATTTGGGCTCACTTGCTTCTTTTCTTATTCTTCTACTTACTGCACGACCACTCCCTTAATCATTAAGCCCTTAGGTCAGCATCAAACAGTCTTGGTAATGAAACCTCAGGTCTATTGACCACAGAAAGAGTTTTCGTCAAACTAAAGATAACATCTTGCAGCTCCAGAACCATGAAGGTGAAAAGACCCTACCTGGCATCCCCTTGAAACCAGACAGAATGACACCATGACTGATATCAGGACCTGATGCAATAATCAACTGCCTCCTACCCTAGCACTGGCCAATCAACAGAGCCCACAACCCAAACTCCCTAAGCTACCATGACTAATGAGTTTTCCTCTATATAATATATCCCCTAGAGGCCATCGGGGAGCTAGGTCTTTGAGTGCTAGCTTACCTGCATCTCTGGGCTTAACACCATTTCCTTAAATAAACCTCTACTTTCTTTGCTGCAAACTCTTGTTCATGTCTCCTTTGGCTTTAATGTGTGCAAGTAAAATGAACCCTTTGAGTTCCGTAACAAAGTCCCTATGCTGTCTCAGTATGCCTGCTGGTGCCTGGAGATGTAGAATGCTAGAGTGCCAGATAGGAGGTGCTATACTGAGGGATGTCAATAGCATGCTCACTGGCACCCAAGGACAGGGGATGGTAAGTGAGGTAAGAGAGAAGCACAGAGATATGTTGGAGGTGTGCCTGTTGGTGCCCAAACATATAGGATGTTACATGGAAATACATTGGTGATGTGCCTGCTAATGTTGTGGATTTTGGCCTGTGTACCCAGAAGAACCAAGCGGCACTCAGCGAACTAAGAATCAAAGGTTTATCTATGCCGGTGGGCTCAGAGGAGTCACTCTCCAGAGTCTGAGCCCTGAACAAAGGCAGGCAGGTAGATTTATACATTGATTACTTCCGCATACTTGGCGGTCTTTTGTGTCACGCATGTGGGAAAGGTAGGGTTCCAGGGAGAGGTTGGAAAAATTCCAACAGGACAGGGTAGCCATCTTAGATTTCTTTACATTTCCCATATCATTCCCCCCTTTTGATGCCCGTCTAAATTCTTTATAGGGCATCACCTTTTTGACTACCTTCCTGATCTCCTTCTTGGTCTCCCTGGACCAGGGACCGATATTTCTATTGCATAAAGATCTTTGCTGTAGTCTTGTTGTGACCGAAATAACCAGGCCCAACTCGAGTGCTCTAATCCAAGAGACAGTTTATTAGCTGGCGGCTGTCCTTGCCAAGGAGCAGCCCCGAGGCGCAGGGGCACAAAGGTTTTAAGCCCTCGATTCCATCCCCCACATCCTTAATTTTTACACAAAAGACTATATCTCCTCCATTCATTAACTGATAACTAAGAGGTGGGTAAGCAAGCAGGGGTACAGAAGCAGAATGCATCATTGTTAAAATATTTTGTACCTATAGGCAGTGATCCGGCCAGTAAATCCCTCTAGTTAATAAATTTTTAGCAGATAACTAACTAGAAGTGAGACATGGCGGTTAGCACGTACCATGTCTTATCCTTAACCTATTGTTTCTAAAGGTGAGGTCACTACAGTCTTTCTCTCCACTGTAACTTCTATAAGGGAGGTAATTGTCCAAACAAGAGGCAATAGGCAAGGCAGAAGTAGGTAGGTACCAAGGAGTAGTACTCTAACTAAAGTCTTAAAGCCTCCGAAAGTGGAGAACTAACCTCTAAAGAGGTTATTGGGGTCCCATCCATGCCATGTTTGTACGGGCACATGTGCCAGTCCTGTCATCTATTTGACAAAATCTTCAACTGCCCAGCCCTGATCTTCTCTGCACACAATAGTCGGTGAGATTGAATTTCCCAAATACACCTCCTGCTGCTGCTAATAGATCATCTGGTGCCAACCTGTTCTGGTAGATGGCATTTCTCATCTGAGTTTCTTGATGTGCCAGGAGGGTCAGGGCTCTCCTACTTTTATTACTAACTGCCTGCAGTCGGATAATTCGATTTAACATGTAAATAGGGGTACGGTATCCTCAAGACCTCTTTTGCCCAAGTGGCAGGTCTATAGTATTGGATCATGTGTTCTGGGGGCCATTCATTATCCTTCCAGGCCGCTATTTGGAGTTCCCTTTTTACCTGCTGTAATAGAGACGGGATCTTGCTATGTTGCCCAGGCCAGGAGTGCTGTGACTATTCATAGGCACGATCCTACTACTACTGATCAGCCCAGGAGTTTTGACCTGCTCCATTTCTGACCTGGGCCGGTTCACCCCTCCTTAGGCAACCTGGTGGTCCCCCGCCCCCGGGAGGTCACCATATTGATGCCAAACTTAGTGTGGACATCTGATCGGCATAGCGCACTACAGCCCAGAACTCCTGGGCTCAAGCGATCCTCCTGCCTCAGCCTCCCAAGTAGCTGGGACTACAGGTGTGCACCACCGTGCCTGGCAAGGACTTTTGGGACCGGGTGACCAAGCAATTCCCGTTTTCAGAAGTAGGAGGAAGGCTTTATCATGCCAATTATACAGCTTCCTTCCCGATTTTGGGGAGGCGATTGTAGGCTGTGTTTCTGCAAATCTAGTCAAGCCTATGTGGGGCCACCCAGTTTCAGACCTTGCGTGGGTGGGAATCAGTTCAGTAGCTTCTCAATCTTTTCCCAGCTTTAACTATTTACAGTTCCTCCCTCTGGAAGCCAGGGACAAGTTTCCTATATGAGATCTAAAATTGCTGAATCTGGTGAGTGTGCACACCATATTCCATAGCCCTAAATATAACTTTAAGCTCTGTACAAAAACATTGCGGTCCTTTGACCCTTGTTGTCCTGTTTTACTCCTGGTTATTGTAAAAGTGGAAATTCTTCAGTTACGGGAACTATTTACAGTTCCTAGGCACCAGCCCCCAGGAAGAGCAGTAACTCAGTTACAGGGAGGTGATATCTCCAGGCGCCCATCCCAGGAGAAGCACAACATTCCAAGGTGCAGATGACAAAACTGTCTGCTAGGCCCTGTTTGATCTGAGAAGTTCCCTGGATACATTTATCTTTGTACAAAACGGCTAACTTCTGCTTCTTGTAATCTGCTTATTCAAGGATGTAGTTGGAGGCTTTATAAGCTGCCTCCTCTGGAAGCTCGGGGCTGATCTCTTCTAACCCTGTGTGGTAGAGAATCAGTCGCTGGCCAGGCTCATAATTAATCTCAATTGGCTCCGTGGGTCTTAGAATCGTAAGCGCCATAACAGTTATGACAGTCTATTCCTTAAATTTAACAAGCATGCTTTCTTGAATTCTACAGGCTGTGATTTGTATTTTCTCTTCCTTTCTCTTGTGTATTCTTTTCCTGAGGAAGTCTACTCACCTTACCTCATTTACACGTTTTCCCGTACTCAGGTCCCTGATTCAAAGGCCACTTGTCGCGTCCAGCAAGTGGTAAATCCTGCCACTTGGAAAATATATCTGAAAAGTACTGCTATTCACGGTAGCTACAGAAAACTGAGGTAGTGGACATTCTCTGACCTCTTTTGGTAACATAGATACATATTCACAGTTCTTTGCACCAATTTCCTCCCTAAAGTCCAATTATAAGGAGTCCCACGATAAAATTTCTCAAGCTTCTGTCGTGCGTAGACTGACCAGCTTCCGGGGGTGGCCAGAGCAGGGCTGACGATCTCAGGTAGATTTTCTGCTGCCTCCGGAACGTGATCCAGAAAGGCTGATCAAGAAAATGTTCTGCAGTCTAAGTTTCCCAGTTCTCTGGAGATGCTGTTTTCTTTACCCAGGTGCGGTGGATTCACAGAGTAATACCTGTAACTTTAATGGCGGTGAGAGTTGCTAATATAACAATGTGAGAGCCTGTTTAGTTTGGCTGGAATGGCTCCTTTTTCTAATCCTTAACCTATATTTCTTCTCCTCTGACTAAAAGGGGTGCGGGGACCTAATTCCCTAGAAGCATGGGGGCTCTTTCTAAAGTTTAATTTATCTTTTAAATGGGAATTATATTACAATAGTTAGGAAAATAAGCCAATTATGATCTGAGTCTTCTGACTATGACTCTAAATTTATTACAAATACCTGTGTATAAATCTTTTGCAGAAAGTTAATTCTGCCAGCCAGATCCTAACACAGAACTTACTAAATTTCTTTCTCTACTGACTGAATACCCTTAAATCTCTATTTTTTCTAAATCTCTGCTAACATAGTTGCAGTTACGCCCTTCTCCCAATTTTGTGCTGGGGCGGGTGGGGAAGAGAGTCTCACAAAAAGGATTTTGTAAGGGGAGAAGCCTAAAGACCTTGGGGTGCATGATGGATTACAGTGAACCTGTTCTGAGATAGGATGACCTCAGTGTCTTTGCAGGCAGACATAGAAACCCCTTAACTAATTTTCCTGCTTAACTCCTTTCTAAGAGCCATGAACCCCCTTATTATTAGTATGGATGTTGAGGGACAGGAGATCTCTTCTTCCGTATCTGCTTCCTGCTGAGAAGGGTCGTAGTCCCTGCCTACTGGGGTTTCATGGAGCTCTTTCCCTTTCTGCCTTAGTCAGGATGGGGTCTTGGGTTTCCTGCTGAAGTGCAGCCTTAGTCCCGAGACAAGGAAAAGATTTAAAATGATTATTTAAATTATATATCTATTAATTTACCTATTAAACAAGTAAAGGAAAACAGGCTTGGTTAATATATTTCTTAAAGAGTAAAAAGATCTTTGGCCTAAAGTCCCCTCCCACTCAGACTTTAAGGGCCCTGCCTGTCTTAACACCATTTCTTAACAATGGGCTGATGACCCTTATCCATAACCAGAGGATCTAAGTTACCAGTTTCGGGCAATTATCAGGATTTGAGGGAGAGGAACTTTTTTTCCTAAAGAGAGGAGGGAAGAAAACTAAACTAGATTTACTAAAAAAGATTAACTCTGCAAGAGATGTCCTATTTCATTTCCTCCCTCTTTTGATGGGTCTCATGTCTGAGACAAGCTTAAGATGAAGTTGATTGCTTTGTTGTTGTAAGAAAATTCTTCCCTTGGTTTTGGCTTTAACATAAGAATAAATAGTTCTTCTATTAATAAGAAACTATCTAGTGAGTAATTTGCATAACTTACAGAAGTAGTGGAGCTGTAGTTCAATGTCATATTATCTGAGATGTTAAAACATTAGTTAGCACACTTAGTAAATGTTACACATTTTCTGCTGGTGTTATAGTAGACACTTTAAAGAAAGCATAGCCTTATCCTTCCTGAGTTTCGGGTGGGCCCTTTCTGTCTGCCTCGAGGGCCGACTTTTAACAGATTGCTGGGAGGTAGTTGGCCTGCTAGTAGGAAACCCTGACATAGAGGTGGATTGTCTACGAATGGTTTAGCCTTAGGTTCCCTACAAACGTGCACTGTGTGGTGGGCAAGGGGGCTGCTCCCCTTTTAGGCTGTGTCCTAGTTTCTCAGACAAGGCACTTTCTGCACAGGACCCTCATCCTGATGTGTGGCAGAGAACTTCATTGCTAATCCTGGTCTCACAATGGGAAAGGAAATTTACATCAGGCTGACTGTTTATTCCTGTCACTGTGCAGTTAGCATTGGAAAGAAAGACCTATGGAAAGGGTCAGGACAGAGTAGGCAGCTCTTGTATCTAGTAAAAATTCAGTTATTTTCTTTTTGCCATGTCGAGGGTGACCTGAAGTTCTATTGTTTTGATCCTGGGGGATTTTTCTAGGACTGGAGCTTGCAAGTGCTTGGACCTCCATTGTTGGAGAAGAGAGCAACCCCTTCATGAGAGGCTTGCTATGTGGGGCGAGGGCTTATGAGGTCCACCCCTCCCCAGCTTCCCAGGGCTGAATGGCCACTTGCCCTTTCAGCGCCCTTCCTTTTGCACTTTGCACATTGATTATGTCTCAGTCCCGACAATGCCGCTCATGGCCAATCAAGATTGAGGCCTTCCAGGCCTGCAAGGTTTTTACTGCCTAAGGTCACCTCGAGATGGTCCCTGTATTATGGCAGCTAAAATTGGCACCCTTTTGTACTTTGATTCCTTCTCTGCCCAATCCCAGTTATTGGGCATCTTAAAGACCTCTGACACCAAGGCAGTCTGCAGGGTTTAATGTACTTACAGTTTTGAGATGGACTCGTGGTTTTCACACAGCAGTCCCTGATAATAAGTTATTCTGGCGTTGGTCAGCTGCTTATGTTCTTGACTATTCATTAATGGAATTATGGTATGGGAAACCTTTACATTAAAACCTAGCACTCAGAACTGACAGTTTAGCTGTTCCTCGAAACTTACTGACTCCTTTTTGATGTTTGGCTACGGCTACGGTGTTGAGTATACAAATCATTGATTGGCCCCCCTACTTCTATTGCGACTGTTCCTAGTCTGATTGCCCTTTGGCCGTCTTCTTTGACGACTGGCTCAGGTTGATGTCTTAAATTCTCTGGCCCTTTTGGACTTACAGTTTCCCTGCGACGAGGGCACTCATTCTTCCAATGGCCGATCTCTCTACAGAAGGCACACTGATTACGGCAAAATTTCCTTTTGGTTTCTTTCTGTCGTGTGGGAGCAGCCGTCTGTTGCACTAGACCTAGGTTCCCTAATGCAGCTGCCAACAGGGACACCTTCTGCTTTCCCCGTTTGTCAGTTACCTCCTGGTATAACTCTGCTGTTTTTGACACATTTGTTGACTTCCTAGCCCCAGCCGTTACCTCTAATTTAGACTTTTCACGATGTTTTCCCTATAGTGGGGATCTCACGAGCTTTCTAACAAAAGGGACAGGAATCATTCTAGCCTGGCCATCTTGTTTCCAGGCACTCCACTGCTGTTCTTCGGGCTTTTCTATTATCAAGTCGAACTTGAATGAGACGGGAGGCATGGTGTTGGGCCGGGACTCTGGGGCAGTAGGGGGCGGCAAAGGCACTGATGGTAGAGGCCTGTCTGGCAATTGATAGTAAAGTGGCCTCGTGGGGACTGACAGAGCTACTGGGATGTACAGTGGTCATTAGACAGACTCTTACTTAGGGCTCCTAGGTGAATTAATTTTGTTGGCGTCTCTTTGTCCTTTTTCCTAGCCAGGAGGGCCACAAATACCCTATTCTGTCCCTGCCTATTTGTGCTGAACCAGACCCAAGGGACCACTATAGTAGCTGTCTGCAGCCATGTGTCTATGTATGGAACTTGGTCTAGATATCCTGGGGTCCCTGTCACTACCCGATACAATGCTCTCACTGTGTGGAGGTCTAAAGTCCATTCCGAGGGCCAACCTACCCCTAAAGCGGGCCATTTGACTCAGCATGACCCTATATTCCTCAGAGAAACCCTTCTTAAAATTTTCCAACATACTATCTAAAGACAGTTGGCTTAGTGGAACTCCTCCTACATTTGCAGGGAGCTTCCTTTGAGAAGTAGGCACAGAGGCCAGTATTAATATATTTTCTAAAGTCTTAGAAACCTAGTTAAAGCAATGCAAAACACTAAAATTATTTCAAAGAAATACAGAATCCTAGTTTTTTTCCCAGAAAACCTTTCCAAAACATTTGCATTAGACCAATAGTCTAAAGAACATTAAAAACAATTCCTTTTTCTTTTTTTTTCACATCGGCTTGGTCTTGGCATTTAAATTTCCAACCTCATTTCACTTTATTACATAAAATTTCCCCTCAGAATTTCTTCACAAACTTCCTACACCTTCCCCTCACAAGATTTCCTCTCAAGATTTCCCTTCACAGACCTTCTACTACTTCCACAACCCTTCTTTCACACTTTATTCTTTCAGTTTGCCTCTTTTCATTCGTTCAGTAATAATCACCTCTGAGGCAAATACTTTTCTTGAAATTCTTTAACATAGTTTCAAGGACCGTTGCCTTACTCTGACCTGACCCCATGTTTCCCACAGTGTCAGTACCGCAAAAACAGACAAAGGGTGGGGTGTCCCTTTTCAGAGACCACTCAGATGCCCACCTGGCTGCGTCTCTCTTGAGACTGAACATATATACTCAGAGAGATGGAGATATATGTGTGTGTGTATGTATGTATATCCATACATATACTTCCTAGCTCTGTCTGTAAGGGGGTCTAGAAGCAATGACAGCCTATTAGCAACAAGTACACCAAGAGCCCAGATCATGGTTTCTGTATATCACACTCCACTAAAAGAAGTGCTCAAAGAATAATGGGAACATGTCAAGAGGACACAGACACCACCTTGAAAGGGGCTCCCAATGGTCAAATTTGGAACAATTTGAGCACTGAAATGATAGCAATGTGTTACTACCAAGTATATAAAATAAAAATCCATGAGTCCATATTGATATAAACAAATAAATGAATATATAAATAGGGGATGAGGCAGACTGTATTTTACAAAGATGCCCAGCATAATATAGTCTATCCTACATGCTGTTCTTACAATGTGATGTTAACTGTCTTCCCATGAATGGTGTCTCTTGAGCCTGCGGCTAAAGTTGCCTTTAGCTAAGAACAATCTGCCTACCACTGAGGCTTATCTTGGAGTAGCTCTTTCTATCTTGGGGAACCTCCACATCCTTCAGCTGTACTTGGTTTAAGCTTCCCATCTTTAGCTGGGATGGAGGAAGGGATCTGAGGACTAACTGCTCCTTATAAAAATGTTCCATTGTTGCGGGATTCTCAAACAGAGAGACAGGACACTGAGGCTATAAGCAGGAAGTAGCATTTATTGATGCCGGAAGCAGCGTTTATTGATGCCGGAAGCAGCATTTATTGATGCCGGCACCAGCTCAGCAGATTCTTATCCAAAGGCTGAGCCTGCATTGTAACATGGCGGGCAGTTTTATATCATCTTGTACTTCTGCATTCCTACACAGCTATAGATATTCCATATAAGGAAGGAGAACCTTGATTGACTGCCAAACTATAAGGAAACATGCTTAATCATTTAAGTGAGTTTTCGGACTGCCGCATCAGCGGGAGAGTCCTGGGAAGGGGGTGCAGTTAGGAACTAGCTCCTTGAAGCAGGAAATGGTCAGGCAGGGTCAGGCTGCCACAAAATCAATCATCCTGATTTCAACTCTGTACCAAAATTCCCACTTTCAGAGATTTCTGAGACTTTGAGGGTTTACAGTACAAACAGCTTCCTTAGGTTTCAGCTTTCTCTAGTCTGCTAAGTCAGTTACTACTCGTTTATCCATTTTCTAGTTTCCATATTTTGTGGGGGGTGGGTGGATGGGTGGAAGTGTGTTTCCATTACTTGTTATAGCCTCTCTTCCTGTTTTCTTGGTCCCCATGGTGTTTGACCTTTTAATTACTTTATTGTCTTTGTCATAGGGTCTCAGGAAGTGCACATGTTCAATTTGCCAGATTTAACGGGAAGTGGAGTTATTTTAAATGGGAAATATCCTGGCTTCTTTTAAAGCAGATCCCATGAACAAAAATTGGATTTCAGTGAATGTAGGGGTTCAGAAACGAGTCCCTCCAAGATGTGCTGCTGTGGTATGCAGATTATTTTGAGCTAAAGGTAATGTAGGGAGGAGGCAAGATAATTAAAATGTTAATCAAGCTACATTCAGAGACTGCAATATGCTGATCAGCCCTGCAGCCAGGCAGGGAGGACACCTTCAAAACAGGAAGATTTCTGCTGGGATTGCTTAGAACTCATTTCCCCACTTGAGTGGAAGGGGAAACAAGAACAACAGAGTCTTTAAGTGGCTGCCCTATACAAATAAAATAGTCTATTTCCTATGGCTAAAACCATGGGGAACCTATGGATTAAAGGCTGGGAA
>NW_024345861.1:3246677-3293786 GCF_902729225.1 Pteropus medius | reverse complement strand
ATGTTCTCCTTCCTTATATGGAATATCTATAGCTGTGTAGGAATGCAGAAGCACAAGATGGTATAAAACTACTGGCCATGTTATAATCGGGGCTCAGCCTTCTGATGAGAATCCGCTGAGCTGGTGCCAGTATCAATAAATGCTGCTTCCTGCTTATAGCCTCGGTGTCCCAACTCTCCATTTAAGAATCCCACAACACCTTACCTCATCTTTAGCTCAGAATCCCAAATATACTTTATTTTTCCTTTCTTACTTTGAAACTTTCATATATGTGGGGTTCTTGACTCTCTAATACATGTGGGGTTCTCATGAAAATGTACATAATTAAATTTGGTTATTTTCTCTTGTTAATCTGTTTCATGTAGATTTAATTATTAGACCAGCCAGAAGAACCTTGAGGGGAAAGTTTCTCCCTCCCCAACAGAATCATGAAATATTGCAACTACAAACATTTATCCAGTCCGGTGGTTATCTTGTTTATTAGACTTTGTCTTGTTTTTTTAATAGACTGTATTGTTTAGAGAAGTTTTAGGTTTACAACAAAATTGAGAGGAAGGTACAGAAATTTTCCATAGACCCCTTGTCCCCACACATGCATAGCCTCCCTTATTGACATCCCCCACCAGAGTGGTACATTTGTTACAGACGATGAGCCTACATTGACACATCATCATCCAGAGTCCACAGTTTACCTTGGTGTTGTAAGTTCTATGGGTTTGGACAAAAGTATAATGAGATCTATCTATTATTTTAATATATAGAGTATTTTTGCTGCCTTAAAAATCCTCTGTGCTCTACCTATTCATTCCTATTAGCCCACGGAGAGATGAACATTAGGAATTGCTGGAGCTTCCTCAGGGCCCCAGGGAAACTAGTTGTTTGGAATGTAGTAAAGGTTTCTCTACACCAAACATGGAGTAAAAGCAATGCTGGGAACCCTTTAGAATTAGTGCGAGAGGTCTTGTCTTAGTCAACCAACCAAACAGCAGGCATAAATTAGATTTCTACTGTGAGTTCTTCTATACTAGAAGTTACTAAGGATACACGAGCTTTGCCCTGAAGGCGTTTATGATCAATTTCCAGAGACAAAACATCTTATCTATCAGATTGTAACTCTAATGTCTTCCCCAGGTCTTGTGGGCCTTAGTGCACCTGACCTCTTTCCGGATACTGTTAGTTATCTATAGTTTGATTAAGGCTTCTTTAATTCCATTATCTCCTCTCCCCAAAGGGGGAATAATGGCTGCTGAGTTGATGCAAACATGTAGCCCCATTGTCCAGGTAAAGTGACTATATACATGTTGCCTGGAATACTGACTTGTGCAGAAATCTTTCACATTGGTAAAGGTTAAATTTTGTTAATCTCCTGGCTCTCTTGAAAAGATCTACAAATGAAGAAGGTAACAATAAAACCCTTACTGTTTGTACAAGCTTTATAGTTTACAATGATCTCATTTAATCTCCTATCTTGCCTTTTTCCTCAGTGCTTTGTACACAAATGTTATATATTCTCTCCAGAGGCAGCCATGTGTGGTGAAATAGACAGCATGAGACTGAAATTTTAACACCCATCTCTTCAACTATCTGTGCATTAGTAGGAAACTTGCTTCCCCTCTCTGGGCCTCGATTTACCTACCTGCAGAAGGAGGAAAGGGTTCGGATTCCGATTCCAAAGAATCTGTGGCCCCTGCCAGTTTCTAATTGGAGTACAGTGCCATTGTGTGGTTTCTGCTGTGGGCGTGTTGTTCTAAACCAAAGGGCAGAGACAGGATGCAGTCTGATAATCAGGGACAAAAGAGGAGTAGTTGAGCAGCTTTGTACATTTGTGGTTCTCACTCCTTGTCTTTAGATTTCCCAGACTGTTTAAGTTTAAGATCCCAGGCCATTGCCGGTCATCCTCCTGCCACACACACCGTGCCATTCAGGATTTCTTTCTCAGGGTCTGCTTTAAAGCCAGTGGAAGATTTTCAGAGGTCTCGGATCTTTTCTTGCCCTCTTGACATCTAAAGCCTGAAAAGAACTTGGGTTGCCTGCCTAGGCAGACTTCCGGAGGCCGCAACCTTCTGTCTTCCGGGGCTGGGGCAGGAGGGTGCCCACACGAGCAGTAGGCAGTCATTGTTTGGGTATTGACTCAAAGGAGCGGGAGCCACAATGCACAGGAAAAAGGATGAGCTCATGACGGCTAAATGAAAAGATTCTTATCTTGGAAACAGCGGTTTCTTATGCAAAACAGGGGATGGCATGTAATTGTGCCCCACAGACTACATTGAACAACAGGGATTTCAAATGAAGAAGTTGTTTTGCGTACCTATTGGAGCAGCATTGGGCCAGATTGTTCATTAATTTAAAAAAGGGGAGAGGGATATTGGTACTGGAATATGGGTACTGAAAAAACCCTCCCTTGCACTTGCTGCTGACCCTAAATAATTCATTTGTCTGAAATAATTCATTTGTCTTCCTTTTGGTCCCAGTTGAGCAGCTAGGAGACAAATGTTTTTCAGTCTTAGCCACCTCTGGAGAAAGGAGGGGAAGAAGAGAGCAGGCGGGAGAAGGGAGAAAGGATGGGGCAGGGAGGGGAGGTGTCACAGGTGACTAGAACAGCACTGATCTTTCAACCGTTTTTATTTGGGTTTTTGTTGCCATCACCCCGCCACCCAGGAGATTTACCTTCCCTGATTCTCTTTGATTTCTGCTGAAAGAAGTCTGAGCAAGCCACCTGTGATGGGGGAGGAGGGAGAAAGGAGAGAGAATGAGGATGGGGAGGGAGAGAGGGCCTGGATTGTGTCATCTAGCTGCTGCCCCCCCACCCCCAGTGAGTGAGTCACCACCCATTGAATACGTAATGCCACCAGTGGAGAGTAGAGTTGAATGTGGTTGCAGGTGGGAGGCACCAATGCCTCCCACTTATCCTTCCTACCAGCCAGACTGCACTCCGACCCTACATCATCTTTTGATTTAGGAATAATATTGATTATCATTTATCAAGCGCTTTCATATACATTACTTCCTATGTTATCTCCTATCACTATGTTATACATACTTTCACTTATGTTTGCATATTTGAGCTTCTCGGGTACTCTGGGAGATCACTGGGTATTATTACTACTCCCATCTTAGAAATGAGGAGACTAAAGTTCAGAGACATTAAATGGGTTACCAAAGGTCACAGAACTTGATGATGGGGCTCAGGGCAGACTGCTCCCAAATATGCCAAAATAGCATATCGATTATTTTGAACTAAAGTTATTTGACAAACAGCTGGTGCAAAAAGAGCACTCTGACTCTCCTGTCTCTGTCCCCCTAAAAGCAAGAAATAATTTTCTCATGTGAAATGTACCTTCCCTGCATCAGGAGGTAAAGAGACATCCTTATCACCAGAGATAGGGAATTCAGGACTGAGAAGCCTATATGAACAAACCTTATATACTATTTACTAATTTACTACCCTAAGCCCAAACTGCTTAAATTCTTTACTGATTAAGCACGGAAGACTAAGTTTCCTTGTCCTGTCAATTCTTCACAAATTTATTGTTTCTCTAAAGAATATAAAAAGTTGCCTGCTTTGGTCATTTTTTTAGGTTCCATTTTTGTGAGACCTCAGTATGTATGAATTAAATAGTTTTTTTTTCCTCCTGTTAATCTTTCTTGTGTCAATTTAATTATTAAACCAGCCAAAAGAATGAAGAAGGGCAGGAGAGGAAAATTTTCCCCCTCCCCAACATTGAAAATAGCAAAGTTAGGATTTGAAACCACATTGGTTTTATGTTAAAACCTGAACCCAGAACTACTGTGCAACACTAATGCCCCTCCCTCCCCCATCTTCCCTAAATTGTATTTGCCCAACTGTTACCCAAAAGGCAAACTTCCCAAGGTTGTCATTCTGACAACCAGGGCAAGGATACAGGTCCTTGCTGAATGTGAAACACTCTCCCAAACCATGAATACCTTCAGTATGGAAGACAAGCTGAGGAAGACAAGCCTGGTAGATCCCTTTTCTACCACAAGCTCATTAATATTGAAATAAGGAAGAGGCATGAGAATTAAATATCAAATCAAGTTGTATGCAGAGCCTGTTACATGCTGTTAGACATAGGAACCTGGCTGGCTAGACTACAGGGAACCTACAGGAGAATTCCTGCTGAGGTTACGAACAACTACTTTCCCATGCTTTAACACTGCATACCCATCCCCAGAAAAGAAAACAGATTTAAACTGAATTCCTTGAGCACTTGGGGTCCCTCTCAGTCTCTCTCATTCTCTGCCTCTGAGAGGAGACAGTGCTCTATCTATGGAGCGTGATTCCTTCTCTAATAAACTTTCCTTTTGACTCTAACTCTGTTGTGCACTTGAATTCTTTTCTTCCTACACTCAGGACCCTCACAGACTCTCTCTCTCCTCTCTCTCTCTCTCTCAATATGATTCATGTTTTTTAAAGTCAAGTTTATTTAGGTATAATTTTCATATAGTAAAATCCTCCTTTCTAAAGTATAGTTCAATGAGTTTTGACAAACATGTGCTGTTGTTGTCACCACCAACACAATCAAGATATGGAATATTTTCATTATCCCCAAAAGTTCTCTTGTGCCCCTTTGCAGTCAATCCCTTGCCCTTATACCCAACCACTGATCTATTTTCTATTCCTGTAGTTTTACCTTTTCCAGAATGATATATAAATGGAAGCATACAATTTTTGGTTTTACTTCTATTTAGCATAATGCTTCTGAGATTCATCCATGTTTTAGTTAATTTCTTTTCATTGCCAAGTAATATTGTATGGATGTACATTCACCACTTGATAGACATTTGGGTTGTTTCCAGCTTGGAGTGATAATTAATAAAGCTGCTATGAATATTTATGTACAGGTTTTGCATGAACACATCTTCATTTCTCTTGGGTAAATACTTAAGAGGTGGATTGTTGGGTCATTAGAAAAGTGTATATCTTGTTGCAAAAATGTTGCAAAATCAGACCAGTGAGAAACCAAGCACCACTCAGAGAGTAGGAGAACTCAGGTTTATTATGCCGGCGGTCCCAGAAGAGCTAGCGCTCTGAAGATCTGGGCCCTGAGCTCAACAGCAATTTTGCTTTTATATTCGCACTGTTACAGTTGGCATGGGCTGCTTGGTTGATTTGTCCTCAGACGGTTACAGACCGCGGGAGTTACTACGGGTTACAGGTGCCCGCGGGAGTGGTATGGGCTACAGACAGTTACAGAGCATGAGACTTTCAAACAGGAATTTAGGTAATACATCTGTTATTGAGACAGAACAATCATAAGGGAGGGCGAGTCTTCAGTTGATCTAGAGATCACTCTGCTCTTCGGTCTATGCAGCAAGCATGTCCACAGAAGCACGACAAAGAGCTGATTACAAGGTTAGCCATTGGAATGGAAAATTTCTTTTCAATCTAACTTTATTTAAATAAAATATCTAATTTTATTTTTTAAAAATGTGCCAAACTGTTTTCAAAGTGGCTATACCGTTTTGAATTCCCACCAGCAATGAATAAAAGTTCTCACTAATAGTTTCGTAAGGTCAATCTTTTTAAATTTAATGATTCTAATAGATGTGTATTTTATCTCATTGTAATTTGACTTTGTATTTCCCAATGACTAATGATGTCAAACGTCCTTTCAAGTGCTTATTTGCCACCCATATCTCTTCTTTGGCAAAGTGTCTATTCGAATCTTTTGTCCATTTTAAAATTGGATTGTTTGTTTTCTTTTCTTGTCTTTTTTTTAAATTAAGTTTATTGGGGTAACATTGGTTAATACAATTATACAATTTTCAGGTGTACGTTATAATTTGACACCTGTATATTCTATTGTATGTTTACCACCCAAAGTAGTTTTCTTCAGCTACCATATATTTGATCTCCTTTACGCACTTCACCTTCCCCCTATCCCCCTCTATTTGACCACCTTTACCCCGTCTACCTTTTTTTAATGTATGCACGTTTTTTGGGTCTTTATTGAAATATAATAATTAGTTGTTTGTATTTACATTGTACAATTCAATAAACTTTTTTCATTATAGTTGGCATACAATAATATACCAGTTTCAGTTGTATAGAATAGTGATCAGAGATCCACATAACTCGCAAAGCAATCACCCCACTAAATCTAGTACCTGTCTTCCCCCTTACATATTTGTTACAACATTATTAACCATCTTCCCCATGCTACACTCTACATCTCCATGTCTATTCTGCAATTATCCATTTGTACCTCTTAATTCTTTTGCCTTTTTTGTCCCTCACAACCCCACTCTCATCTAGTATCCCTCTAAATATTCTCTATATCTATGAGTTTATTTCTGCTTTTGTTGTTGTTCATTTTGTTTTTTAGAATCCACATGTATGAGAAATCTTGCAATATTTGTCTTTCTCTATCTGACTCATTTCATTTAGCGCAATACCCTCTAGGTCCATTAAGGCGATATCTTTTTCATCCCCTTCCTTTTAGTCTGTGTGTGTCTTTTAATCTGAAGTGAGTCTCTCATAGGCAGCATATGTAGGGGTCTTGTTTTCTTATCCATTCAGCCACACTGTCTTTTGGTTGGAACACTTCATTCTTTTCCATTTGAGGTACTTGTTGATAGGAATGTAGTTATTACCATTCTTTATTCCTGTTTTTGACATGTTTTTTTCTTCTTAAAGAAGTCCCTCCAACATTTCCTGTAATACTGGCTTGGTGTTTGATGAATTCCTTTAGCTTATTTTTGTCTGGGAAGCTCTTTATCTGGGTTTCGACTCTTTGTCGAAACTTTGCTGAATAAAGTACTCTTGGTTGTAGATTCTGGGTTTTCATCACATCGAGTATTTTGTGCCAAGCCCTTCTGTCCTGCATAGTTTCTTTTGAGAAATCAGCTGCCAGTCTTATGGATGCTCCCTTGTAGGTAACTGACTGCTTTTCTCTTGCCGCTTTTAAGATTCTCTCTTTGTATTTAACCTTTGGCATTTTAATGATGATGTGTCTTGGTGTGGGCCTCTTTGGATTCCTTTTTCTTGGGACTCTCTGTGCCTCCTGGGGTTGTATATCCATTTTCTTCACCAGGTTAGGGAAGTTTCCCGTCATCCTTTCTTCAAATATATGTTCAGCTTCTTGTTCTCCCTCTTCAGGTACCCCTATGACATGGATAATTTTACCTTTAATCTTGTCCCATAGGCTCCTTAAATTATTATTATAGCCTTGGCTTCTTTTTTCTTGCCAATCTGATGAGTGTCCTTGGCTTTCTCATCGTCTATGTAGGTCATTTGATCCTCTTCTTCATTTACTTTGTTTATTCCATTTTATATAGTTCTCTTCTCAGATAATATGTTTTTCATTTCTGACTGGTTTCCTTTTATAATTTCCATTTCCATTTTTATGTTCTTTTTAATCTCTTTGTTGAAGTTCTCACTGAATTCATCTACACTTCCCTTAATTTCATTGAGCATCTTTATAATCAGTGTTTTGAACTCTACATCTATTCGTTCGATTGCATGACTCCATTATTCCTTGGTCTTTGCTCTGTTCTCTCATATGGTTTCTGCTTCTTTGTCTTCCCATTTCGGCTGGCTTTCTGTGTCTGTTTCTATGTACTAAGCAAAGCTCCTAGGTTTCCTGGTCTTAATAGCATGGATTTGTGTAATAGTTGTCCAGTGGCACAATCCTGAGAGGGGTTCAGCTGCAGGCCAAATTTAGCCCCAGCCTGTGCCCTTCCAGGGGAGCAGGGCCACCTTAACAGGGCCACTTGTTAAGATTCAGCAAGCATTCTACAGATGCTATGCTTATAGTTGCCTCAAAAGGCCACACCAGAAACCAAGGCTAGCTGCCACCAGTGTGAGTCTAGGCGATTCTCAGCAAGGGGCACCTGACTAAGCGAGGACACAACTGGATGTGGCTTGGGTAAGGCCACAAGTTGGGGGAGGTGGAGTTTCAGGGAATCTTCTGGGCTGAGCGACCTCTCTTATCCAGTTTGATGACGTCTCTGCTATGAGGGCGCTGTGTTCGCACACTGGGAGTAGGGAGGGCTCAAAAGAGGTACAAAGAATACCACTGGCACTTCTGTACAGAACAAGTCTCGCCTCGGCCTTCACTCCGACAATGTCTCCTTGTAAGTCCCTGGTGCCCCCTGTGTGCAGCAGAATTGGCACTGGTGCTCAGAGCAAGCAGGTCCGTCACTGCAGAAGTCCGCTCGTGGACGCGACCCCTTTAAGAGGCGTCTGCAGCTTCCTCTGCCGCTGCTGCAGCCTCCATCTCACTCTGTCGCTTGGGACCGGGCAGCCCCATGTCCTCTCCCCATCCTACCTTCTGCCATTGCAGGATGATTTCTTGGCTTTCTCCTTATTTGTATGGCTTGTTCATCTAGATCCCAGGTGAATTTTCCTTGCTACTTGCTCCTTGTTTCTGTCACAACTTTGATTTGGTCACCAGAGGGATGAACAGAGCCTCTGTCATCTACACCATTTTTTTTACGCCTTTGGATTGTTTGTTGTGATTAAGTTTTGAGTTCTTTATGTAGTCTGAATACATGTCCCTTATCAGATATGTGTTTTGCAAGTATTTTCTTTCCTAGTCTGTGGTTCACTTTCACTTTCTAAGCTTATACCTTTTGAAAAGCAGAAGTTTGAAATTTTGATGAATCTCAATTTATCGATTTTTTTCTTCATTTTTTTTTTGTCATATCTAAGAAATCGATGCCTAACCAGAGGTCACAAAGGGTTTTTTCTCATGTTATATTCTTGAAGTTTTACAGTTTGGCTTTTATATTTATGTTTATGATCCATTTTAAATCAATTTTTGTATATTATACTAGGTAAGGGTTGAGGTTCATTATTTTGCATATACAATAGTTCCCCATTATCTTGCTGTTTCGCTTTTCATGATTTCAGTTACCAGTGACCAACTGTGGTCCAAAAATATTAAATGAAAAATTCCAAAAATAAACAATTCATAAGTTTTATATTGCACACCGTTCTGAGTAATGTGGTTAAATCTCACACTGTCCTGCTCTGTCTCACCCGGTATGTGAATCATCCCTTTGTCCAGTGTATACACGCTATATACATATGCTCCTGCCCATTAGTCACTTATTAGCCATCTTGGTTATCAGATTAACTGTATTGCAGAGCTTGTGTGCAAGTTACCCTTATTTTACTTAATAACGGCTTTAAAGCACAAGAGTAATGATACTGGCAATTCAGATATGTCAAAGAGAAGTTATAAAGTTCTTCCTTTAAGAGAAAAGTAAAAGTTTTCAACTTAAAAAGTGAAAAAAAAAAACTATGTGGAGGCTGCTAAGATATATGGTTAAGAATGAGTCTTCTAGCTGTGAAATTGTGAAGAAAAATAAATTCATGCTAGTTTTTGCTGTTGTACCTCAAACTACAAAAGTTATGGCCACAGTAAGTACTGAGATGAGAAAGGCATTAAATTTGTGGGTGGAAGTCATTAATAAGAAATGTTTTGATTAATAATAATATTCTGTGCCAGAAATCATTGAAGCCAATACGAAGAATTCAGCAAGGGATCCCCTGAAAAGAATGACACCAAGCCATTTACTGCAAGTAAGGGATGATTACACAGAATCAGGAATAGGCTTGGATGGAAAAATATAAAAATTACTAGAAAGGAGAGGGGGAGAGACCACATTCATATTACTTTTATTATAGCATATTGTTATTATTCTATTTTATTATTATTTATGATTGTTACTCTTGCTCTGCCTAATTCATAAATTAAACTTTATTGTAGGTATGTATACATAGGAAAAAACATAGTATATACAGGGTTTGGTACTATTCACATTTTCAGGCATCTGCTGGGGGTCTTGGAACATATCTCTTGCAGATAATTTTTTTTTTTTACCATTTAAACTTCTATTAAAACAGAAAACTAAACTCAGACAATTGCTCTTGCATCTGTTCTGACCATATGCCGGAGAAGTGATTCTTTATGAGGATGCAGGTGAGAACTGTCAACATACCAATTCCATCAAAAATAGCATACTGGAATATCTAATAAAGCTAGGTAAAAAAGATGTCAAATTGTGCCAGTATTATTTGTTGAAAAGAGTATCCTTTATTTACAGTATCGTCTTTGCACTTTCATCAAAAATCAACTGACCATACATGTGTGGGCTTACTCTATTCTTTTCTATTGATCTAAGCGTCTAGCCTGATGCTAATACCACACTGCTTTGTTTACTGTAGATTCATAAGTCTTGAAATCAAATAGTATAGGTCCTCCAAATGTGTTCTTTTAAAAATTATTTTGGTTCTTTAATATCACTTGCTTTTCCACAGAAATTTTAAATCAGCTTGTCAGTTTCTACAGAGAAGTCTGCTGGGACTTTATTGAGATTGTTTTGCATCTATAGATCAATTTTGGGGAAATTGACATCTTAACCCTATTGACTCTTCTGATCTATGAACATAGTATGCTTCTCCATTTATTTAGGTCTTTAGTTTATTTCATCAGTGTTTTATAATTTTCAACATACAAATCTTACACATATTTTGTTAGATTTATTTCTAAGTTATTTCATTCTTATTATGCTATGGTAAATTGTACTGTTGGTTAAATTTCAATTTCCAATTAATGTACAATTGGTCTTTGTATATTGACCTTGTGTCCTATGACTTTGCTAAACTCACTTATTAGTTCTAGTACCTTTTTGGCACACTCTGGAATTCTCTAGGTAGATGATCATGATGTCTGTGAATAAAAAAGTTTTAATTTTTCCTTTTCAATCTGTGTGTCTTTCATTTCTTTTTCCTTATTTAATTGTCCTGGCTAGAATCTCTAGTACAATGTTAAATGGGAGTGGCAAGAGCACACATCCTTGTCTTGTTTCTGATCTTAGGAGGAAAGTTTTCAGTCTTTTACCATTTAGTGAGATGTTAGGTGTGGGCTTTTCATGGATGTCCTTTACCAGGTTAAGAATATTTTTTTCTACTCCTAGTTTTCTGAAAATTTTTATCATGAATGGATCTGTGTTTTGTCAAATGTCGTTTTCTGCATGAATTGAGATGATCACATGGTTTTTATTTTTCATTCTCTTCATATGGTAAATTATATTGATTGATTTATAAATGTTTAACTAGTCTTGTATTCTTGGGATAAACCTTATTTGGTCATGAGGTATTATTCTTTTTATGTGTTGTTGAATTCAATTTGCTGATATTTTGTTGAGGATTCTTTTGGTCTGTACAGGTTCATGAAGGATACTGGCCTGTAGTTTTCTTATAATATCTTTGTCTGGGTTTTGAATTGGAGTTATTTTTTAAGTAGAGGGGCCTTCCTCTACTCTGCTAAACCACACTATCAACCTTTCTTCCTATAACTGCAGATGGCCCTGGACTCTCAAATAGTCCCTGTGCTGCTCAGAGCTTTCAAATTCTGTCTCCCTTTTCTGCTTCATTTTCAAACAAACAACACAATGCACAGAACAACAAAGACCTGCTCCCTGTATGTAATAGTTACCTAATCAGATACACTAAACCTGAGGGACCCAAGATCTCACAGCCATATCTCTGCCTATGCTTAGGGTCACTTTGAATGAGCTTGAGGGGTGCCTGTACACATGGCCACCAGGGTACAAGGAAGGCTGAGGGGAGACTGCAAGCAACTTGTGATTGGGAGCACTTTCAAATCATCAGCTGTACTTAGCAAAGGTTTGAGAGTTATCTGTAGTAAGTACCCTGAATATCTAACAAGCATTCTGATGCCGAGCAATGATTATAGTTGTACATAAAATAGAAAGGTTAGAGTCTCAGTTGCCTGCTTAATATGTAAATGTATCTAGTTATGTGTGAGTGTTTTCAATGAAGTAACTTGCACTTCTGTTCCTTACATTGAGGGTGATTGATGAAAAAACACTCTACAACCCCATCAGAAATTAGCAGCCAGCAGGGCCCTTTGAAAGGGTTCTGTGGTGCTGCTTGGTCTGAGGCTAGGAGGCAATAGTGATGCAGGACAGGCAAAACTCCCCTGAGTGGAGGAGACTCAAGCCCTACACTGAGAGAGAAGAGGATTCCCAGCAGAGCATAAGAAAGAATTAAAACACACACCAAAGTTAGAGTCAAAAGAAACTTTATTAGAGAAGGGGAAATCTTTCTTTGTTCTGAAAGTGTCCTCCTAGCCTGGCTGCAGGGTCGATCAGCATATTGCAGTCTCTGAATGTGGCTTAACATTTTAGTTCTCTTGCCTCCTCTCTACATTATAAGGATTGGGTTTTAGCCCTGGCTTTACAACTGATTTCCACTTCTCTGGGCAATAAGAATTAGACTTCCTTATCCCCAACTGAGCTCAAAGTAGTTGATAATGGATTATGAAATAATTTCACTCATCTATTTACTTTGGATTGGTTCTCATTCCAACATAGATCTATGGATAATAACAATTGCAGCTACCAGGCACTGTGTTAAGTGCTTTGTTTATATTATTCCCTTCAATCATCTTGAAAGACAGGAATTCATATACTGCCATTTTGTAGATGGAGAAACTGAGGAGGCTCAGAGAAGGTAAGTTGCTTGCCTAACCTCACCCTGTAAGTTAATGGCTAGGATGGGATTCAAATTCAGATCTCCATGGCTACACCACACTGTCTCCCACTGCTGATGGTGACATCTGTCTGCTAGAATTCTCTCACATACCTGTAACTAGATGAACTTGGAAAGACAAGGCGTGTTCTGCGTGTCTGTGATGAAAAGCTAGATCCAGACAGTGACCAAGGCTAAGCACTTCCTTCTGCACCCTAACACACACACACACACACACACACACTGCTTTCAGCTTTCACAAGAAGGGCAAGGGTTTGAATTGCATCTCTCTGAAGTCTGGCTTAAGAAGAGTGTTAAGACTTCTACTTGCTATCCCTGTAGCAGTGAAGTGCCCCTCTTCCTCTGCAGAGGCCTCACAGTGGCTGTGGGACTGTTGCCCTACTGAGTGTCTCTAATTAGAAAAAAATGTATATAGCACGTATTATACACCAGATACTTCTCTAACCACTTTAGATCTATTAACTCATGTAATCTTACAACAGTCCTAGGAGAACTCTTATTCCCATTTCACAAATGAATAAACTGAGTCACTGACAGGTTACTTAATTTGCCAATGTCTCCTAAACAACAAGAGGCAGAGCTGGGATTTGAGCACAGACAGTGCTGGTCTATATGATAGCCTCCAGCCACATGCAGCTATTTAAATTTAAGTGAATTAAAATTAAATCAAAAAATTAGTTTCTCAGTCATACCAGGCAATATCAAGTGCTTAATAGCTGCCACATGTGCCTACTGTACAGGATAGTGCATTTATAGAACATTTCTATCATCACAGAGTTATGATGTATAGCACTAGGTTAGCTCCTGAGCTTTCAAAAGGTTAAAAGGCATTTAGATTGTATAATCCACTCAGAGTGTGGCAGCCTGACCCTGCCTATTTCCTTCTCAAAAGAGTTAGTTCCTGACTGCACCCTGCACCCTTCCCAGGACTCTTTGGCTGACATGGCCATCCGAAAACCTGCTTAAATGATTAAGCCGGTTTCCTTATAGTTTGGCAACCAATCAATGTTCTCCTTCCTTATATGAAATATCTGTAGCTGTGAAGGAATGTGAAGTACAAGATGGTATAAAACTGTCCGCTATGTTACAATCGGGGCTCAGCCTTTGGATAAGAATCTGCTGAGCCAAATAAACGCTGCTTCCTGTATATAGCCTCGGTATCCCGTCTCTCCGTTGGAGAATCCCGCAACGAGAGCACAATCTGAGTATATTTCCCTATGTTCTGTGTTGATTTCCACTTATCTTTCTCTCCAATTTTCTGACCCATTCCCCTTTTTAGCTTGCTTGGTGAACAAGATAGCATTTTCAGCCCTTTTTAAACCTGGCTTTAAACTCTGATCTAAGCCTCTCCTACTAACTATCCATCTCCGCCAGCTTCACATGACTTCAGGCCTCTAGTGATGCTTCGATGTTTGAAGAGCCACAGATTCTGCTGGGACTTTGTGTTAGGCCTGCAGACCCCTTCTGGGGGCCTCAAGTCATGGAAGGGAAAAGAAAGGTGTTAAGGGGGTGTCGGCTACTTGCCCCTTGCTACTCTTATCTCTAGACCTGGGCCTTTATCAAATCAGTCTGATGTGTTGCCTACAGTAAGGGGAAAAAGAAAGGCTTCCAAACAAGAGCCACAGAATTGAAGTCTGCAGCAGTTTTCCTTGGCTACAATGATTGATAGGCATTACCACAAAATTCCCCAGGGCTGGGGTCAGCAGTCAAGTTATTGACCATGATTACTGAAGGAGATTCATGTGGGTATTCAGAGGCCTAACAAAGTAAGGTCCTCTTTACCAGCTAGTGGCTATCTAGAAAGTGACAAGGCTTTATGCCCCTCCATTCCTGAAATATATCTCCTTCTGACCTCACAGGAAGTCTGCTATGACTATCCTTTCAGAGTGAGAGTGTGCTGTTTATTTGTTGGCAAACATATCACGTCAGCATCATTGTGGCCGGTGTTTCCCATTCTCCCTTTAGGGCCCTGTTAAGAGTGTAGGGCGGCAACGTTTTGTTGGATGGGGAGTAATTTGCTGAAAAGTTGCAAACACTCCAGACACACTGCAGTTTTCTCTTGAGCCTGTGGCCCTGTCTACATGTTCAAATTCAGAAAAGAAGAAAGGTTTACAGACTATTTATTGGCACTATACCTCCTATAAATAGATATTTGTCAAGGAAGGCCAGGACCAGGGTTTCGAGAATGACAAATTTTCGAAAAGAAAAGGGGAGGCCACTGAGTGTTATTTGTGGGTAGGTCTTGGCATCTGTGGTCGATACAGCAGGTGCTTTACTGCCATATTGACAGGGGGTGAATGAGGGTGGTGGCAGAGGCTATTTATCTCACCAAGTACCCAGCCCCTGGGTGAAAGGCAACTTGGAGAACCCATGTCTGAATCAGTGCTATCCCCTCTCCTTGTTCCTAGTTCTGGAAGCAACCTGTTGTCCTCATGTGTATTATTGTAAAACCTTTTCAATGTGCTTTTCAGGGCCCATCAGAATAGTAATAAAAAGCCCTCATGCCTGAATAGCCAGCTGAAGTTCATAGAGCATTTTCAAGTCCTTGGTCTCTCTTACCTGTTGGCCATGAGGTAGGGAGAATGGAAGTATCATTTCCATTTCAACAGTGAGGAAGTAGAGGCTCAGAGAGACCTCAAGGTTTCTTGGCAAGATACTGTTTGAGTGGCGCCTGACTGGAATCCCAGATATCTGACTACCTTTCTACTTCTTGAAGCTTCTAGTAGTTCATCCTGCTGTCTCTTTTTTTTTAGGCCTTTGGGAGTGGATAGAAAAGTTTGGTTGCTGGGAAAGGGAGGGACCACAGCTGGCACGATGTGCTCCTTCATGAGGTTGTTAGAGGGGTTGACAGCACCATCCGCTTCTCTGGGCTCTCTTCTGACTCACTTTTGTTTTCCAGCTTCCTCCCATCCCCACCATCAGAAATCCCCTTCAGGTTGTGTGTGTGTGCGCACTCGCGTGCGCCACTGGCTGAGGTCTACTGAGAACGGTATCGACACAGGAATCAAGGGAATGTTCTGTGCTGCCCTGTCTTTTAATTTCCTGAGATAATGTCCAGCATGCCTTGCTGATTGACAATGCTCATGGGGATGCAGGTATCCTTTCAGGACCATAGAGTGCTTGAAATGGCAGGTTAACAAGTTTGGGTTTTATCTTATAGGCAGATGTTAGCCACGGAAGAACAAGCAGGAAGCAGAAGAAGCTCTATAGGGGTAAATAAAGTGAAGGCATTACTTCAGAAATGTAATCCAATGAAGACTTGGTGCCAATTAATATAGCTGGCTCCTCACTTTCCAGCAAATGGTTACAGTAAGATGGTCATAGCCCTCAAGTGTGTTGTAATCGTCTGTTTACTTGTCTGCCTATGCTGCTTCCCCATGAGTTTTGAGAGCAAAGAGGCCTAGTATTATTCCCCAGTCCCTAGCACAGGGCAAAACCTAGAGTAAATGGTCAGTAAATACTTGTTTGAATGATGAGAATTTCATGACTTTGCTCACAGATACTGCCAACAAATTCCAATCAAGGACTGCTAATCCTTAGAGTCTTTACTGTTTATATATTAGGCATCTGCTTATATATTAGTCACCTCATATATTAGAGCCACTGGGGTCCTGTTTAATGAGCTGTAGTAGGCCTTGACTGACTAGAAAGTAGCTGGCTAAATGGATCCCTGGTGTTTGGCAGAGGTAGTTTTTTCCTTAAGGGCCTGTTAAAGAAAAATTATTCTGACACTTGTTAAAATGGTAAAGAAGATTTTCTTCAAGACTATTTCAATAAGTGAATGAGACTGAACTCAACTCCTAATACAAGAACAAGTGGGGATGTATAACTAATGAGCAGACTAAGGGTTCCATGGATGCAAAATTACCAAGAGGAACTTGATTAGATGTTGTTATGGACTAAATGTTGATGTCCCTCCACTTCATATATTGAAGCTCTTATCCCTAAAGTGAAAGTACTTGGAGGTGGGGCCTTTGGGAGGTAATTAGGTTTAGAAGAGGTCATGAGGGTGGGGGCCCCCATGATGGGATTAGTGTCCCTTTGAGAAGAGTAAGAGAGACCAGAGCTAGCTCTCGCTTTCCCCCTCTCTCCTCCACTCTTCTCCCCTCCCCCCTCACCTCTCCTCCTTCCTTCCCTCTCCCTCCCTCCTCCCTCCTCCTCCTCCTTCTTCTCCCCTCCCCCTCTCCATGTGAAAGGGGGTGGCCTCCTGTAAGCCAAAAAGTGTTCTCACCAGGAACTGAATCTGCCAGCTTCTTGGTCTTGGACTTTCCAGTCTCCAGAACTGTGAGAAATAAATGTTGTTTAAGCCATTCAGTCTGTGGTAGTTTGTTATAGCAGCCCAAGCTGACTAAGAGATATCAAAGGTGAGGAAATTCTTACTAAACTGACTTAATGGGATTATTGCTAAGGGCAAGCCAAGGACTTAGAAATCAAAGGTAGGGGATGAAGAACTTGATCAGATATCAAGGGTGATCAGATATCTCGGGTGGGAGGATTTTCCACTAAACTGACTTAGCAGGATTCTTTGACAAAGGCAGGCCAAGAACAGGGCCGGAGATGAGGCCTAGTTGAAATAAGGGCTTAGAGGAGCCTGACCAAACTTTGGTCAAGGAGAGAATCTTTTGCAGGCCTACTCTTCTGGGGTATGGTTTTGGTCCATATACCTGGCTTTTGCCATACCACTGAAACCTCTATTCGCTTAGGCAAATTTTGTATAGGCAGGTACACCTGGTGGGAATCCTAAGCTGATGCCGGTGGTTGCCAATGGAGCTATCCAATAGAATCATCTGGGAGAAACTTTATAAATAGCTATGCCTGGGCCTGATCCCATAACTATTAAATCTGAATTGATGAGAAGATGAGGCAACTATATATTTAACAAGCTTTCCTGGTGATTCTCATTATCAGCAAGGTTGGGGACCCATGGGTTTACAATATGGACAAAGAAGGTAACAGGGAATGGGAACTAGTTATTGGGGACTGGGTGAGTAGATGAGTAGTGGAGGCTAGAAGTGGGGTCTGATGTCTACTTCACTCCTTTTCCCCATAGACACGGGCTTCCTCCACTCTTGGAACTTGCCAGGACTTGTGTACTCAGCAAAATGGCAAAATAAGTGAATATCACTTGTAATATCTGCCACCCTTGCTCCTCAGGCCTTTTTTACCCCTTCAGGGCCTCTGTTTCCCCTCAGACATCTGGTACCCTCACCTTTCTACTCTTTCAGAAAGATATTGGTTAAGTACTGCTCACTAAAGTTTGTGGTTTTGATGAGGCAGTTTGGCATTTTTTAAGGGGGACAAATCCAGAAGTTAAAGGACTAGATGCCCCAAAGTACATTCAGACATCTGAGAGTGGGTAGCAAGGGGGCGGATATGTGTGTGTGTGTAGGTGGTAGGGGTAGGCTCATTAGTATCCCTACAAGTTACACAGACATAGCTGCTTCCTTTGCCTGTGCCTAAAGTCTGATCAGATATTTAGTGCCTCAGATTCCTATGACTTTCTGGGAGATATTAGGCAGAGTTATTTTTCCTAAAAGGACAGAAGGACGAAAGATTTAAAGCTAAACCCCGACTCCCAGGTAAGATGTAACCCTTACTGAAATAACACTATGTCAGCAGAGCACTGTCTCATTGGCTCATTATCAGGTGAGGTCAGGACATTATTTCTGGCAGCTTCTGAAAGCGACAGCCTGTTAGAAAAAAAAATCTTCCCTAGGATTTAATACAGCTTGTTCTTGCTCATTCTCAAGGGTACAGTGCACACTTTCTCTTTTCTTGGGCCTCCTTTTAAAATGCTAATTAAATTTACTTGGTCTCTACTGCTCCCCACCCCCAGCTCATTTGGAGATCAAGAGAGGGAGTTTGATATCTATAAAAGATGTGTCTGTCTTTCCACCTGAGCTACCTTTGTATTTCATTCTATTTTATTACAGGAAATTGTGTTGGGGGTCCTAAATACTAACATACATAACATTGATTGTATTCTGCATAACAAATTGGATTAAGATAATTACCACACAGATGTTAAAAATCCTGAATGGAAATCAATGCATTTAGTCATGACTCGATATACTGTAACTCAAACATTGGAGTGTCTTATTGTGATACTATTTTAGAACAAAATGCTTTAACAAAAAATAGGAAGAAAAGAATTCTTTAACGCTGGTGCTGCACGTGCTCTTAACAAAAAATTGTTTTATACTAATTTGGAATTTCACTACTTAGAATTCTTATTAACTAATCAGATCCTTCAACTTGCACCCTTTTATATTGAGAAATCTGCTTCTTTAGCCAATTTCATGTGCAATTCGACTTGAATGCTACCATTATGAACAAAGGAATTTGCACACAATGCTTGTGACAAACATGGCTTTAGAAAACTGAGTCTTGGGTGGTGGGGGGCAGGGTCCCCCTACTGATGGCCAGGCCACTGAAACAAAGTAGAGTGTAAGCAATTGGAATGGGTCCAAGTTAGCTGGCAAATAGGCAGATTTGTCATAAAGAGCAGTAGGCTCAGAGCTGCCACAAAGGATTGTGCAGCTTGTGCCTAGCTGAGCAGGTGAGTGGGGGCTGAACTTTAGCCTGGGATCTATGAACCAAGCTGTGCACTCAGGTGACCCAAGTAATATAGGGAAGAGGCAAGAGAACTAAAATATTAAGCTACATTCAGAGACTGCAACATGCTGATCAGCTCTGCAGCCAGGCCAGGAGGACATCTGCAGAAAAAAGGAAGATTTCTGCTGGGATTGCTAACAACCCATTCCCCACACCTGTGGAAGAGGAAACAGGAACAACAGTCTTTAAGTGGCTGCCTTATACAAATAAAGTCCTTCATTCCCTATGGTGAAAAACATGGGGCACCTATGAATTAAAGGCTGATACCTGCCAGCCAGCAGGCCTTTAGCCTACATATTCTTACCTTTTCATGCTACATACTTTCCCCCTTCCCTTTCCTCACTGTACGTCCATATAAAAGGAAATGGGAACTAAAGAATGCTATTTAAACTGAATTCCCTGAACACTAAGGTCCCTCTCACTCTCTGCCTCTGAGAGGAGACCACGCTCTGTGGAGTGTTACCCCTTTTCTAATAACTTTCCTTTTGACTAACTTTGGCATGCGTGTTCAATTCTTTCTACTCTCTCCGCCAAAGGACCCTCTTTTTGGTGCGGGCCGTGGTCTCCCGCCCCCCACTCCAAATTGGAGAAATTTGCCCTGTCCTGCATCACAAGGAAATGGTGCCTTTTTCTAATTCACACAGAGGTGCCTTATGGGTACAGGCACGAGTTTGGTCAGAGAGAGAGAGAAAAAATACAGGTCTTATTGCCAGAAACTACTGCAGCTGGGACCCCTGGAGTCTGAACTGTGAACTCAAATTCAATTCCTAAATTTTATTCCAGTTTATCCTATAGCACTCCCGCCCCACCCTATCCTTTGTGCTTGCTTAGAATTCCCTGAAATTTAAGTTTCACACTCTCAAGTACATGCTCTTTGTAATTGTCTTCTGATTTATGTGGAAGCTTTGCACACCTAACTAATCTGGAGGACCATTGAGGGTGTAGGAGATGAAAAATTATTTTTCTTTACCTTTCTAGGTTTTTGGCTGAAACCCATCCCTATAATGAAAAGAGATTAACAGGAGAAAAACAAGTTTAATAACATGTATACCTCCTGTATACATAGAGATACCCAGGAAAACTAACTCTAAAATGGCCTGAGCCATCACTTTAAATACCATCTCCAGCTAAAGACAAAAAATGGGGGCAGTTATGGGAGGTTATCAGAAAAGCATAATAAATGAGGGTATGGTTGTTAATGCAGATTTAAAATATTGCCTTCTCCATTGATAAGAGTTTCAATAGTTTTAGTCATCTTTTTTCAGGTACTGGAAGGGAGACACCCTTACAAATGGAGATTTCTTTTATAAATGTTAATGTCTCTTACAGAAGGATAACTTCTTCGTTTTCAGAGTTTTCCCCATGTCTGCTGTTTCTTAGCCCAAAATAATCCTTATGACAAAAAAGGTACATTTTGGGGTGCAAATTCTGCTCCCTTTAAGGGCTAGGCTTGTGCCATCATCCTGCCTGGAGCTCCCCCGCCGCACCTGGAGTTGCCAGATTTGACAAATAAAAATACAGGATACCTAGTTAATTCGAACTCTAGATATACAACATATACTTTTATACATATATAATAAAATGAATAATAAATATATCCCATGCAAGATTTTGGACATACACTAAAGTTAGTGTTGTTTATCTGAAATTCTAATTAAACTTGGAGTTCTGTATTTTATCTGGCAACCCCACTCCCACCTCCACCTTAGCAGAAAGCCCAGAGCTTGTTGATTAAAATAGATCTAGGCCAGTGGTTATCACATTTGAGCATGCATCAAAGTCACCTGGAGGTGATTAAGACACGGACTGTTGGTCCCCACCTTCAGAGTTTCTAATTCAGCAAGTCTGGGGATGTGCCCTCAAATTTGCATTTCTAACAAGTTCTCAGATGCTGCTGCTGCTGCTGGTCTGGGGAGCACACTTTGGGAACTGCTGCTCTAGCACAACCTCAATAAACAGATCCAATGGGAATGATCTTGTTGCCAGGTTGATAATAAGCAAGCAGAAAGCTTTGCAAATCTCTTATGGCGGAGTCTGTGGGCTCCCTGGCAGTGCTCCTTCAAGAAGTATGTATTCGCCTATGCCAGCTCTCAGCTACTTTTCTGCATAATCCCTCTTGACTGTGTTAGGTTGGTGATAAACAAAATTGTGATTTGGATTTGTTGCTTTCAGTCTTGTTTGTACGTCTGATGCAGGACGGGGCTAATCCTCCCTGAGTGGAGATTCAAGTCTTATAGCTAGAAAGAGGGTCCTTGACTGTGCACAGGAAAAAATTCAAGTGCACGCCAGAGTTAGAGATAAAAGGAAAGTTTATTAGAGAAAAGATAACACTCCACAGAGACGTGGACTCCTTTCAGAGTCAGAGAATGAGAAAGTCCTGAGTTCAAGAAATTCAGTTTAAATCTGTTTTCCTTCTGGGGATGGGTATGCAGCATTAAGGGCATGGAGAAATAGTTATTGGTAACCTCAGCAGGAATTTTCCTTTAGGTTCCCCATGGTCTGGCCTTATGCTGATTAGCCAGATTCCCATGTCTAGCAGTATGTAACAGGCTCTGGATACTACCTGGTTCAATATTTAGTCAATCTGTATAGTTTTTATGCCTCTTCCCTATGTCACCTTCATCAGCTTTAACTCTTCTACCTTCCTACGTACCATTGTCTAACTCAGGGATGGCAAACACGTATTAGGGGTCCCAGTGAAGAGGGACTCCATTTATTTCCTAAGCAAGGAAGCTGCCATTTGGAAGTTACTGGAAGTTTTTAGCTGAGACATTTATTCCCTTTGAGGCTTTCTTTCTTTATTTTGGTCAAGTCACCAAAATAACCCTTTAGTTCCAAAAACTAAAGCCCTACATGCCTGTTAACTAGAATACTGATAATTGTTGGGAGGGAATGGGGGCAAGTACCAGTACTTCTATTTGAGACTGAGATTGAGATACCAAATTTCTTTTGTTAATTTCTTTTTGAAGCTATAATTGGCTTTATTAAGTGCTTCATGAATCGGCAGCATCTCATCTAGCAACTAGAGGAGCGCTCCTGAGATACTGAATTTCTGACTGAGATCTTGATCCTTTCTGTTTGAGGTCCAAAGTTAGTGTAACATGTTGGGATGGATTAGGATGGTCCTGGCTCACTCCAGAGTTTGGGAAAGGGCAATGAAGCTCCTGAGATAAAAAGTACTATGAGGATAGAAGGATACAGGATCAGTTGGCTGGCCTCTGCACTGGAGTCTTGTGGTGTAAGGGGGGGAATTGGATGACATTTCTGCCAAGTCTTTGAAGCTGCTAATACCAGAATATGCCTAAATACAGCCCTTCCTGGGGGCAAGTTTAAGCCATAAGCAAAAATCCATGTGTATGAAAGAGTTAGAAGAACTCCAGCCTATTTCTCTTAAAACATTTGTCTGAGGCAACCGTATCCCATCATCCTTGGACATAATCTAGTCCAGCAGCCAAGGCTGTATAGTGGTCTCAAGTAATGTAGCTGAAACCCTATGTTCTAAGGGAATCCAAGATAAAGGCTGAATTTCCTGTCAATATGGGCATATAAAAACTCAGTCATAATAATTTGAACATTAAATGTTAAAAATTTGTATCCTTAGTTGTTGGTGAAGTGGAATGTACTTCTTACATGATATATAGTTGCCTCCCCCTTCTGCTCTCATGGCAGACACTGTTATTTGATCATAGCTTTCTTTCCCATTGAGGCTGAGCATGCCCTTTGTATCCTTCTTTCATTAGGGTGTTCTTGGTTGCGAGTGACAGGAAAGCTTTTAAATAAATCCTCATCACCACTTACTATATGCCGGGCAGGGTTCTAAAGGCTTTATAAATTTATAAATTTACACTCTTTTAAATCAACCATAGAAAGTAGTTATCATCCCAATTTTATAGATTAAAGAAAAAAGGAGATTTTTAAAAATATGGATTCAGGGGTATCTCACAGAACCCAACTTTCTGAATATGTTATCTTCAGAGATAAACTGGAACCATGGAATAAATACCATCTGGTTTCTCCCTCTACCATTTGCTTTTGCACCTCTTTGTATGTGTTTCATTCTTCTCTCTTACATTAGACCAGCGTTTTCTTTTTAGTCCATATGGAGGAAGATATGACAGTTAATATCATACAAATTTTACATGTTATGAATCTGACCATCCAGAGAGAGAAACTAATCTCTTTTTTAATTCTAAAATCCCCTCAGAATGAATTTATTAGCTCAGTTTAGGTTGGGTGTTCAGCCATGAACTCAGTTTCTTGGGGATCAACTTTTGCTAACTGAATGTAACCCATAACAAAAGGGATTTACAAAACCACGGATAAAGGGCTGTATATCACATTGTATGCAGCTCCCACTGATACCATGTGGATAAGAGAAGGGAAAGGAAAAGTCCTTGAAATAAAGTATTGAGAAGACAATAGCTTTCCATAACACCTTAACTCGGCATTCCACCTGGCTTCTATGAAGTGATCAGAATTGGTACATGGTACTACTTGTCACCTCTGCTCTTACCTCCTCCCTCTGCCAGTATAGGAAATGGATGTGGTAGCCTCATTTACACTCATGGTATTGGTCCAAAGGGAAGATCCCCATATCTGTCCCAAGTTGTTCCTTGTTCTTTGCCCCTGTAGCCCTTTTTCTGCTCATATCCACTACCACTCAACCTTGTCCTACAGGTAAACTCAGTCAACCGAATGCATTTTCAATGACTTTTTCCTAGACATGGTAATAGAGCTGCTATGGACAAGGAAATTGTCCCCAAGAGGGATTGTGACAATTTGAGGAGCGAGGCAGGGCGGAGGTGTCATTAAGAAAGTTTCTCTGTCTGGCAATTTAGGCAGGACCGTGTAGGGTACTAGTTAGGCCCAGAAACTGAATTTTATCAGAGATACTTAGATGTCAGTAATCTCCTGGAGATAGACTCATGCTGACCAAACCTAAATCACAAAGGATAGAGATACAAAGTCAGAATTCCAATTTATTTATTTCCAGGGGTACAAATAACTGGTAATCAGATTGGAATTGGCATGCCAGTCAGGTCAGACTTGAAAGGGAAGCTTAATGATAGCAGAGGGTTGTTTGGAAAACAAGGAATGAGAACTAGGGAACTCTTTGGATTATCTCAATGGCATCTGCCATCCACTGTGATAGTCTGACCCTGGGGATACATCAGAGACTAAATACTCAGATATTTGTATGTGAGAATGAGCTTTCCTGGACAGTTGAGCAAAACATTGAGAGTTTCTTGTTCTTTGACTCACCACCTTCTAGATTTCCACACTAACCTCTCCTTTGGTTAACACATCTGTCTTCAGCTTCAGTCAAATTAACATGCAATGAGTTATCACAGTATTAACACAAACTAACATCCTAAAAATGGAATGTTTTTCTGTAGGATGATAATTGATGGTTGCAGCTAAAAAATTTTTTCCATGGTCAACGCTGAATTTTAAACTTAAATAGATTTCTTTTCCATTGGACTTCTCAGGGCCTTTAGTGAACCAATGTGCACTGTAAATTTCCAAAAGAAGCCTAGAGACTGCAAATTTATTTGACCACTTAGTTATATTTTTCAAAAGAAGTCATGACGGCAATTGTATCAGTTTTCTATTGTTGCCATAACAAATTAGCAAACTTAGTGGCTTAAAACAGGACAAATATATTTTCTTACGGTTGTATAGTTCAGCAGTCTTAAAATCAAGGTATCAGTATGGTTGCGTTCCTTCTGGAGGCTCTGGGGGGAGAATCTGTTTCCTTGTTTTTTTTTTCCAGCTTCTAGAGGCCACCCACATTTCTTCTCTATCTTCGAAGCTAGCAGCATAACATCTTTAAATCACTCTTCCTCTCCTTCTTCTCTTTACTCTGTCATCACATCTTCTTCTGACTCTGACACTCCTGTGTCACTCTTGTGATTACATTGGACCCAGCTGGGTAATCCAGGGTAATCTTCTCATCTCAAGATATTTAACTTAATCACATCTGTAAAGTCCTTTTTGCCATGTAATGTAACATGTTTGTAAGTTTTGGGGTTTAGGATGTGGACATCTTTGGGTGTGGGGGATCATTTTACCTACCACAGGGAACAATGGGAAACACTGGACTACAGTGTTAAACATGCTAATACAATCCTACTCTTCTGAGACTATGCTGAGGTTAAACTTCAATGGATTTGGGAGAGTTCTCGACATTTCTCAGCTTTTTAGAGGTTAGAATGTGCTACTACAGATCTCACAGAATTCTCAGAGGGTACTTATTATCTATAAAATCTAATGCTCTCCACTTGTTGGGCAGTGGCAAAAGCTCCTGGGTGGAAAAAGAGGAAGGGCTTGTGCACTGAAGATGGGGACTTTCCCCAAGACTCCTTCCCAGAAACAGACTATTCTCAGAGGCCAAAGT
The DNA here is from genome assembly GCF_902729225.1 of Pteropus medius. Classification (NCBI taxonomy): domain Eukaryota; kingdom Metazoa; phylum Chordata; class Mammalia; order Chiroptera; family Pteropodidae; genus Pteropus; species Pteropus medius. The sequence continues at coordinate 3,268,227 of NW_024345861.1, read as the reverse complement.
CATGAAGAAGAATTCCATGGCAATGGGTTAAAGTTACTTGTTTAATCAAAAGTAGAGATAACCTATCATTTGAAATGGAAATTAGGACTCCATAATGTCTTAAATGAAAGTGTTACCACCCTGGGAAACTCCTTTCAACTTGTGAGCAAGAAAGTAAGGCTGCAAGCACGTAACCTTTTCATGCCACCTGATGTATTTGTGACAGGTGCTGTGCTGTGTTTGAAGAAATTGATACCCAAAGTTCTTCACTTTCTTGCAGAGAAAATTTGATCTCTTTTTTCCTCTAAAGATATTTTACTGTTTTTCATGATGATGGTTAATAGCTCTTGACTTTGATCTATTTTCTGTTGTGTATGGAGTCCCCAAAACTGATGATGTCACCAGAAACCAGACTGAAGACGGAGTTATTGAGATTTCATTATATCCTGCTGCATTGACTAAAAATAGTAATTTCAGCTTAAGCACCAATTATGCAGAAGATTCCATTGCAGAGGACAAGTAATTTAGATTGTTGAGAAAAATTTCTTATGAAGTTTTGGGTCTGCTTAGAAAAATACATACTAGAGGTTCCCAGGCATCTCTTTCACACCAAATCTCAATAGCCTTTCTTCACTCCTATGTTTTTATTGTACCCACTGACAATGACCATCCTAATGTATTATTATTATTTTAAAAAATATTTTGGCTTGCATGATCCAGCCCTATGCTAGTTTTCCTTCTATCCCTTTGTCCACACCTCTTTTTATTTCCTGGCTTCTTTTTTTCTTCTTTATCCTAATTGTGGAGTCTCCTGCAGACACAGCTGTTGACACTCTCCTCTTCATGTACTCTTTCATTCATCCATCAAACATTTTTAAAAATGTTTAAATATTTATGTTTGCTCTAGGGATACAGAAATGTATTAGACACAATCCTTGTCTTCTGGGAACTCAAAAACTGGGGAAGGAGACAGACAGGAAGTCCATGAATACAACATAGTGTAACATTTACTATAAAATATATGGACACCCATGGCAGAGGCATCTATATGTGTTTCTAAATGAGATCCTTCCAGCTACAAGAAACAGAAAATTCAACATGACTTAAACAGTAAGGACAAATATTTCTTATAACAAGATATCTAAAGGTATGGAGATTACAGAATTGGTCAATTCAGCAGTTCAGGGACCTCATTAAGAACCCAGTTGTCTTCCATCTTTTCATCTGCATATCCCTTTCGGAATTGCAAGATGTTTGCAGCAGTTCCATGCATCACATGTAGAAATGATGATGTCCATTTTTTTTTAAAAAGATGTTTCCTGCAGTGCATTTAATTTTGAGTAAGAAAAACTTATCTTACACGCCCACACCCAACTTCCTTTCAGGACCCATCAGCTAGGATTACCCAAATCAATCACCGACAAGGGGAATGAAACTACCATGATTGGCTTAGACCAGTGGATCTCAACTTTGACTATAGGACCTGGCTGTCAACTTTTTAAAAGTTCCCTAGGTGATTCCCCTGTGCAAGCAAGGTTGAGAACCACTGGCTTAGACCATTCTCTCTGATTTTCCCCTCTGGAGCAGAAGAGTTCCCAGACTGCCTTAAGAACACATGTGTCTGCTAGAGAACAAAATTGAGATTCTATAAACAAGGAAGAAATGAGGAATAGCTTTTTGGTATGCAAACCATAATGTTTGCTACAGTAACTAATTGACATTCATGATTTCAACTAGCACTTCTACATGGAGATTGATGCTTTTGGCTCTGACCTCATCTGAGCTCCTGACCTATTTCTTCAACTGTCTCCTGGCATTTCAACTTGGATTTTTTGTCCATATCTCCATCTTCATTGGTTCTAAACCAAGGGTTCCAGCCTGCTTCTCCTGATGACATTATTTTCATCATGTGATACCAGCATTCTCAGGGTATTTCAGGCTCAAATCCTTGGAATCTTTTCTTATCCCTCTTTGTATCCCTATTTTTAAAGTCACCTTGTCCTGCGTTTTTCTCCCTGGGATATTTTAATTCTACTCAACTATACCTTTCTATCCTGGTTCAGGCTACCCCACAACATTGCATGCTTGTATTCTGTAACAGCTACCTAGCTGGCTTCCTGATGGATTTTTTTGGCTCATTCTGCATATCATTGTAGACTCATTCCTAAGATACAAACTTCATTATGTAACTCTGCACAATGCTTTTTGATGGTTACCAAGTTCCCATCTGTTTTCAAGGTGTTTCAAATTTCAAGCCCTTCCCATCTTTTAAGGCCTGGTTCAAGCCCTGGATCCTCCAGGAAGCATTCTTCATTTACTCCTCTTAGATTCAGACAGATCTCAATTGAACTTCTGACTCCACCACTTACTATGTTTCCTTGGTAATTTGCATAATCTTTCTCAGTTTGTTTCCTCATCTGTAAAATGGAAATAATACTAGTTTCTACCTCAGAGTGTTATTATTAGGATTAAATGAGTTCCTTTTCTCCCTACCTCTTTTTTGACCTCTTATGTTGCCTACTCTTCACTACATAACTTAATCTTTTATTATTTAATACCCTATATCCTGGCTTCATTGTTCCATAGATATAAATATCCATTCTCCCCAACTTGATAAAGCTCTTTAAAGGGCAGGCACTGTACAGTTGACCCTCGAATAACGTGAGGGTTAGGGCACTGATCCTCACACCCCTGTACTTGAAAAATCAGTGTATAACTTAAGTCAGCCCTCAGCATCTGTGGATCCTAACCATGGATCAAAAATACTGTTTTCCATCCATAGGTTGGAATCTGTGGATGCAAAACCCAAGGACAGGGAGGGCCAACTGTATACTTAATTGAAAAAAATCTGTGTTCTTCAAGGGTCAACTATGCTTGCTAGTATCTCCTGTGCCCTTCCGAATTCTACTATTGTATGCAGAGCCAGCTTAGAAGGTATTCCACAGATACTCGTCAATTTTGTCATTAATATTAAGTAGCACAAACTAAAAGTACTATAGGAGCTGGGAGGAAAGAACTGTCTGCAGGTTAAGAGGATGCAATACCCATGCACAGTTACTCCCTTTTTTTTAAACCTCCCTTCCAGTCAGCATCTTTCATGCTTGTTTCCTGGCACTGTATTTCAGGTGATTTTATTTGGATAGAAGAATCTCCATCCTACTTTCTATTGCTTCTACTCTTGGGGCAAGATGGAGGCTTGATTTGCTGTGGCTCTGAGCTTGCATTCAGTGGCCTGTCCATCACATTGACCAATAGACTTCCTTTATTTTTGAAAGATAGTTTTGTTAGATATAGATATATGATTTGTTATTTTTCTTTCAAAACTTTAAATATGATGTCCTACTTCCTCTACTTTTTCTGAAGAAAAATTGGCTATCATTTTTTCTAATCTTTATTGAAATGTAGTAGACAATTAGTTGCTTGTATTTACATTGTACAATTCAATGAGGTTTTTTTTTTTTTCAATTGTAGTTGGCATATAATAAAGTATCCGTTTCAGTCGTATGGCATAGAGATCTATATAACTCACAGAGTGGTCACCCCACTAAATAAGGTATCCCTCTTCCCCCTTACATATTTTTTACATGTTGACTATTTTCCTTATGCTACACTTTATACCTCCATGACTATTTTGTATCTATCCATTTGTACTTCTTAATCCCTTTGCCCTTTTTCACTGACACCTCTCGCCCCACCCCCCATCTGGTAGCCCTCAAATATTCTCTGTATCTGTGGGTTGTTTCCATTTTTGCTGTTGTTGATTTTGTTCTTTAGATTACACATGTATGTGAAATCTTGTGATATTTGTCTTTCTCTATCCAACCCATTTCAGTCAGTGCAATACCCTCTAGGCCCATCAAGGCAATATCTTCTTCCATCCCCTCCTTTTAATCTGTGTGTGTCTTTTAATCTGAAGTGAGTCTCTAGTAGGCAGCATATGTAGGGGCCTTGTTTTCTTATCCATTCAGACACTCTGTCTTTTGGTTGGAACACTTCATTCTTTTCCATTGAGGTACTTATTGATAGGAATGTAGTTGTTACCATTCTTTATTCCTGTTTTTGACACACGTTTTTTCTTCTTAAAGAAGTCCCTCCGACTTTTCTTGTCATGCTGGCTTGGTGTTGATGAATTCTTTTAGCTTATTTTTGTCTGGGAGGCTCTTTATCTGGGTTTCTACTCTAAATGTTAGCTTTGCTGGATAAAGCATTCTTGGTTGTAGATCCTGGGTTTTCATCACTTTGAGAATTTTGTGTCAAGCCCTTCTGTCCTGCAAAGTTTCTTTTGAGAAATCATCTGCAAGTCTTATGGGTGCTCCTTTGTAGGTAACTGACTGCTTTTCTCTTGCCGCTTTTAAGATTCTCTCTTTGTATTTAACCTTTGGCATTTTAATGATGATGTGTCTTGGTGTGGGCCTCTTTGGGTTCATTTTTTGGGGGACTCTCTGAGCTTCGTGGGGTTGTACGTTTATTTCCTTCACCAGGTTAGGGAAGTTTTCCATCGTTCTTTCTTCAAATATAAATTCAACGTCTTGTTCTCTCTCTTCAGGTACCCCTATGACACAGATGTTGTTACCCTTAATTTTGTCCAATAGACTCCTTAAATTTTTATTTTATTCTTGGTTACTTTTTTCTTGCCATTCTGGTTGGGTGTCCTTGGCTTCCCCATTCTCTATATTGGTGTTTAGATCCTCTTCTTCCTCCACTCTGTGGATTCCCTCTAATATACTCTTCATCTCAGATAATGTATTCTTCATTTCTGACTGATTCTCTTTTATAATTTCCATTTCCATTTTTATGTTTTTTATCTCTTTATTAAAGTTCTCACTGAATTCATCTACACTTCCCCTAAGTTCATTGAGCATCTTTATAACCAGTGTTTTGAACTCTGAATCTGTGAGATTGCTTGACTCCATTTTTCCTTGATTTATGTTCTGTTCTGTCATATGGTTTCTGCTTCCTTGTCTTCCCATTTTGGCTGCCTTTCTGTTTCTGTTTCTATGTACTAAGCAAAGCTCCTAAGTCTCCCGGTCTTATTACTGTGTGGCTTTGTGCAGTAGGTGTCCAGCGGCACAGTCCTGAGAGGGGTTTAGCTGCTGGCCAAGTTTAGCCCCAGCCTGTGCCCCTCTGGGGCCACCTGTTAAGATTCAGCAAGCAATCCACGGATGCTGTGCTTATAGTTGCCTCAAGAAGCCACGCCAGAAATGAGGTCAGCTGCCATCAGTGTGAATCTTGGTACTGCTCAGCCAGTGACACAGGACTCGCCAAGGACATAACTGGATGTGGCTTGGGTGAGGCCACAAGTTGGGGGAGGTGGAGTTTCAGGGAATCCTCTGGGCTGAGCGACCTCTGTTATCCAGTTTGATGACATGTCAGCTATGGGGTGTTGCCTCTGCACACTGGGAGCGGGGAGGGCTCAACAGAGGAACAATGGATACCGCCGGCACTTCTGTATGGAGCGAGTCTCGCCTTGGCCCTCACTCCGACAACTCAGTGTCCCCCTGTAAGTCTCTGGTGCCCCCTGCACAGCTGACCAGGCACTGGTGCTCAGAGCGAGCAGGTCTGTCACCGCAGAAGTGCGCTCGCGGACGTGGCCCCTTTAAGAGGCGTCTGCGGCTGACACTGCCACTGCCACTGCCACAGCCTCTGTCCCACTCAGCTGCTTGGGACCAGGCAGCCTCATGTCCTCATCCCCTTCTACCTCCTCCCGTTGCAGGGCAATTTCTTATTTCTCTCCTTAATTGTAGGGCTCATTCATCTAGATCCCAGGCGATTTTCCTTGCTGTTTGCTCCTTGTTTCTGTCACAACTTTGAATTGGTCACCAGAGGGATGAACAGAGTCTCTATCATCTACACCATTTTTTTTTTTACCTCTCTCCAAATTGGTTATCAATCTTATTGAGGATCCCTCATATCTGATGGGAGGTTTCTTTGTTGTTTCTCTCAAGATTCTCTCTCTTTGTCTTTGACTTTTGACAATTTGACTATATGTGTCTTGTTGTGAAGATCCTTGAATTTATCATGACTAGGTTTGTTGTGCTTCTTAGATGTGCAGATTCACGTTTTTCACTCAATTTGAGAAGTTTTTGGCCATTATTTCTTCTCATATTCTTTGTGCCCTTGAAGTATGACAGGTATGTACTCTCATGTTGACTTTTGGAAAGTATTTTTACTGATTGTGGAGAGCATATTCAGCTTTCTGATTCACCTTTCACTTAGGGAATCTGGTTATGCATATTTACACACTGGATGGTGTCCCACAGGTCTCTTAGGCTCTATTTATTTTCATTCATTCTTTCTCTTTCTGCTCCTCTGACTGAATAATCTCTACTTACTTATCTTTGAGTTTATTGATTCTTTCTTCTGGTCTTTCTTCTGCTTCCTCAATCTGATCCTAAACTCATCTAGTGATTTTTTTCATTTCAGTTTCTATTTAGCTTTTCATGATTTTATCTTTTAGGTATTCTAATTATTGAGACAGTATTCTACCGGTTTCCTTTAGTTCTTTGTCCATGGTTTTCTTTAAGTCTTTGAGCATATTTGACAGTTTATTTAAAGTCTTTGTCTAATAAGTCCAAAGCCTGGGCTTCCTAAGAAACAGTTTCAATTATTTTTTTTTCTCCTGTGGATGAGCCACATTTTCTTGTATCTTTGTATTTTTCTAATTTTTTTTTTGTTGAAAACTAGATATTTTGAATATTATAATGTGGTAATTCTGGAAATCAGATTCTTCATCCTACTTAGAGTTTGTTGTGGGGGGCTTTTAAAAACTATTTTTATAAAGTCTATATTCTTTTGTAAAGTATATATTCTGAAGTCTCTGTTCTGTTAACTTATTGGTCAACTGGTGTTTTGACAGCGTTACCTTAAATGCCTAGAGCCAAAAAAACATAAAAAGAAGAGAAAATAAAGAAGAAAGAAAAGTGCTACTCTTCTAGTCTTTGCAGATTGGTTCTATGTTGGGGTACTCTTTCAGTGCTTAGCCAGGCCATTTACAATTCTTAGTCTTTACTTTCAACTTGAATAGAGCCTGAAGTCTAGCTAGAGGTTAAAGCTTAGGGTATTTTCAGGGCTTTTCTGAATATGCATCCCATACAGGGCATGCATGTGTATTCTTGGATACCCTAGTACATACTGGAGCTTTTAAAAGCCCTTATTTCCACATCTAGCTCCTTTTCCAAACTCTTCCTTTCCAGAATTTTTGGTCTAATTCTTATCTCAAGTGTTGTCCCTATCTTCAGACTGCTGCATCTAGTACCCATGTCTTTGAATACTTTTGTCCAGGAAATTACCCTTCCACTGGGAATTCTCTGAGTTGAGAAAACAAAGAGAAGCCTTTACTCTGGTCCTTGAAGGAAATGCCACGCAGTTCTAGATCCAATTTTTTTGAGAACAAGGTCTATCTTGCTTCCTCTGGCATAATCTGCATGAGAGATGCAGACAGTGGTTTGTACAGCCACTGCCAATCTGATGTGTGGGGCATGGTAGGTGGGTAATTTAAAATAACACTATGCTCTGTTACCACAAAGCATCCTCTTCTTTTTCAAGCCTTACCTTGGTAATTGTCAGTTTTTGATTTTGTATTCCATAATTCCTCAAAAGTTGATTCTGAGAGTTTTTGTCAGGTCATCAGTTGCTTTTAGGGAGGAGCCCTGTAGTTACTTATTCCTCTATATTTGGTGACATTACTCCCAGAAGCAAGATTTTTGTGCCTTATATTATTTTATTATTATTTATTTTCATTATTTTTTTGGTGACATTGGTTAATGAAACCCAGTAAGTTTCAGTTGTACAATTTAACAGTAAGACGTATATATATTGCATTGTGTGTTCCCCTCCCATAGTTAGATTTCTTTCTCTCACCACATATTTTACCCCTTTTACCCCATCTACCTCCTCCCACGCCCCCTCCCCTATGGTAACCACTAGTCTATTGTCCATGTCCATGAGTCTCTGTTTGTCCTGTTTGTTGCTTTTAGGTTTATATCCCACATATAAGTGATATCATGTGGTTTTAAACTTTTTCTGTCTGGCTTATTTCGCTAAGTATGATTATCTCAAGATCTATCCATGTTGTCGCAAATGGCAGTATTTCATCTCTTCTTATTTTTGTGCCTTATATTAGACATTAGAAAACCAAGAAAAAATTTTAAATCAATGGCTGGAACAGGACTTTTTAGGTATAAATTTTCAAGTCTTTCCCTCAGGGTACAGATAGACTACAGGATTCCCTAGATCCTCAAACCCTGTTCATGCAAAGGTGGGAGTGTCTTTAAAATATATTTTTTTGACCAGTCTATTTTTTAATATTTATAATGCAAGTTATAGGCTACAGTTTTTAATCAATGAAAACCAATTCTTGACATTTGTTATGCTAATTAGCAAAGCATTGGTGGTTCTAATACAGGTAACAGAAGCTCTTGTCATCACCTCTGGATTGTGGTCCTTTCTGGCTTAACTCTGGCTCCTTGCACCCATCTGTGCATCCTGATGAGGGCAACTGACAGACCCTAGAAATAAAGCCAAAACCCACTGTCACATACTTAATATTCACACTGTCTGTGCTAAAGTATCAAAGTAAATGACAAACATTGTAAAACATATATTATGCTGTTTAATACAACAATCTCACAAAGTAGTGGCATAATTATCTTTATGATATAGATGAGGAAACAGAAATTTAGGGAGATTTAGTTATTTGTTTAGGGTACCCAATATTTTATGGGGAGGGGTTGATTATATGAAGAATGCTTTTAAAAGACATTTCTGAACACTAAATGTTCTTAATGGTTGGAAGCTGGCCCATAGATAGAATGTAGTTGGCTGGCTTCATTACCTGCCTTTGGTCCTCTTAGAAACTTGCCATATGGCAAGTCTCAAGTCCAAAGAGAGGTCATGAAAAATGGAAAAAGAGGTTATGGTGCCTGGGAAGATCTAGTGATAGCTTTAATGCTTGTGTGGTCCTAGAATGGACTGAGAATTGGACTTCAGTCTCATTTTCTTTTTTCCTTCTGCCCTGCCGCTGAAGTACTGCATTGCCTGCTGAGAATGTTAATTCTTTTCTGTCACAAGGCCCTAGCAGCATACATGAGATGAGATGCACTTAAGTTTGATGGACATGGAGAAGGACAGTCTTCTAGGACAGACTGTTAGTGATTGATGACTGGAAATAGGAACATAAATTCAGTTTTGCCCTTGAAGTATGACAGATATTTATTCTGACATTGTTTTCCTGGATAGTCTTTTCACTGACTGTGGAAAGCATATTTAGCTTTCTAGTAACATCTTCAAGTTAACCCTAACAGAGTAAGCTTTAAAAAGTGGTAGAAGATGTGGTCATCTACAGAATGAGATTTGAGGCAATAGCTGAGAGTGTATTACTCCCAACAAATTCTACTACCAGTTATTCTACTGCCAGTTAGTTTACCATTTATCAATTTATAATAAATTGTTTTCAAAAATGTCCTAGCAAAATGCCAAATTTAATATGGATTTTACTAATACTTTTTCAAAGTTAACTTCTCTGAAAAGTGACTTTTTTTAAATCAACTTTTGGAGAGTAGACAACAGCTCAGGGACCACTAAACTTACACTGCGGGCAATGAGGATGTCAAAAAACTTTCAGATGGCTTAAAATGAATACAGGTGTGCCTCGAATTTTGCCATTGCTCCTCATCCTAAAGAGGTAATCAGTAAATGCACTTTTGGTAAAAAATTCCCGTTTTAAATGTGTCAATAGAATATGCTAGCTAAAGAAACCCAATTATGAATCTGTTTATTCAGCAAATAAATGTCCCTGTTTCTGAAGTTTGCATTTTTATTGGGGTACTTTAGATTCTTAAAGTGATTTGAGGATGTTATCAGAAAAGATATTCAAAATAAGTAGAAAACCTTATTTAGATGATGTGAGTGTATGTGTGCATAAACAAAGGAGAAGGAAAAAGATTTGTATTGATGGGCTATGGTGTGTATGCATGTGTGTATGTGTGTGTGGCAGGGAGAGGTAACTAACATGCTTGCTATGTGTGAGGCCCTGTTTTTCATGTATTATCGTGTTTAATTCTCATGTCAAATTTGAAGTAGATACTATTATTCTCATTTTCCTGCTTGAAGAGGCCACAGTAGAGATTTGATTCGAAGTAAGTAGCAGGGGACCCAGACTCAGATCTAGCAGTTAGACCTTAGACATGTCACTTTAGTCTGGGCTTCATTTTCTTTATCTATAAAATGAAAAATTATCTTTAAAGACTTCCCTGTGACAATCTGTGATTCTGTGTTTCTGAGCTTCTTTTTACTTCCTCTCGGTGTTGTCTCTAGGAGATAAATGCCAGAAGTCAACAATAACTGACTGAAGTAGGGATATTTTAAAATGTAGCTATATATATGAGACAGCAGGATAATATGGACAATACATCTGTTTAGGTTTTCGTGTTATTAGTGGTGGTTTTCATTAGGTTGATGTGACTTTTGACACTATTAAAACACTTCATTCTCACCATTTGCTTTTGTTTTAAGAGATACTGATAATTAGAATATATATAATAATTATTTGACTAAATTTGGATTCTTTTAGTGTTTTTTATTGTTTTTATTGAGCATCTGCTATGTGTAAAATATTTTTCTAGACACTGGAGGATATACTGGTGAATGAAAAACACATTTCTGCTCTCAAGGATCTTATATTTTTAGTGGACTGGGTAAGACAATGAACAAAATATAATAGTTCAATGTATAGTATGTTAAATGATAAATTCTATGGCAGAAAAAAAAGCAGGATGCTGGCTTAAAGTGCTGAGTACAATTGCTTACTATCTCCCTGAGAATAATCAGTTCTAGTTCTCATCAGAGCTTAGGTAACAGAAAATTCCTTACCTTGGCAATTAAGCACCCATGTTGGAGTCAAATAAACTTATTGTAATTTACAATGGGTGCTCCAAACTTTGGCCTTGGGCAAATAATTTTACTTCATTGAGCCTTGTATCAGTCAGTGTTGAATCAGAGAAGCAGAGCCATTAGGAGTGATATAAAACAAAAGATTTACTATGGGGATTTGACCTTATGTAATCATAGGAGCTAATTAAACCATTTACATCAAGCTCTTGCTTCTTCATTTGGTACTGGACAGATAGTCAGGAAAGATGAACATGAAATAGAGGAGAAAAAGGTCAAATTAGAACTTATGAGGACCCACCAGAGCCCACAAGAACAAACTGGAATCCACATCAATCTCTGACTTTAAGCCTCCAACTTTAGAGACTGGGGTGTCCTGCAAAAGAAGATGGGTGTGCTTCATTACAGAGATAAACCCATACCTGGCCCCTGAGTCAGAGAAGATGAAGGAGATCCCATGGAAACTGGAGGACATGTGGCCTATGTGTGCTTCCCCCAAATTCAGAGAAGCTGAAGGAGAACATTTAGTAGTTGCTGGGGGCTCAGACACTGCCCCATGCCAAAAATTAGAGCCAAGAGAGAACAGACACATGCCTAAGCTGTATTATGCCCTGAACACACCATCCAAGAATAAGATGAAGGCTGCTACTTCACTTCTACCTCTAAGATTGCATGCAAAATCTCTTTCCTGGACCATGATAAATCTGAACTATTTCAAATAGGAAAGAAAATTCTAGAGATGCTAGGTCCACCTTAGCTAGGAATACAAATCTACTATAAGCCTGTCTCTTAATGAGGATAGTATTACCTAACTCACAGGATTGTTGTAAAGAATAAATGAAATAAAATACATGTAAAAGTATCACATAGTGGGTAGTCAATAATTTTTTTTCTTTTCCCCTACCTGTTGGCCAAAGAATAGCACAATTGCAGGCATCATGTCCTGTGGAGGTTTTGTTTTTTTCCCCCCTTGGGTGGGGTTACTGGAGGGATGTGAGGAGGCCTTTTTATCATTAAAGTGTTATCGGATTGCAGCTGTCTGTTATGTTTACATTTGAGGTGGGTTTTGTCTGATGTGGAAGAGAAACAATGGCCTAGACCACTGAAGATATATTCAGCATACATACATACATACACACAAGGGAAATACGAGAAAAGATCACCTAAGTTGGTGGAAAAACAAAATTCAATTAAGTCATACTGTTACCAGAGAGTGCAGTATAATGAGGATCAGGTGAATTGAAGGAGGACAGCGGGGAGGGGGGACAGGGGAGTTCTTCGTTGAGCAGGTGCTGAAACCAGTACCCAATTATCTGCTTGCTTCTTTCCTCATATGAGTTATTTTTAGCCCCCAAATGCTTTCTGGCTTCTTTAATTGTGGGTGGACTAGGGCAGACCCTTTTTAGAATAGGATGACCTCAGCGTCTTTGCAGGCAGACAGAAACCCCCTATCTAACTTTCCTGCCTAACTCTTTTCTAAGAGCCGTGAACCCCCTTTTTATTAGTATGGATATTGAGGGATGGGAGGTCTCTTCTTCTGTATCTGCTTCCTGCTGAGGAGGGTCGTAGTCTCTGCTTATTGGGTTTCTTGGAGCTCTTTCCCTCTTTGCCTTAGTCAGGATGGGGTCTTGGGTATCCGTCCGAAGTGCTGCTTCTGTCCCTAGACAAGGAAAAACGAAGATACAAACTTGTTACTTGAATCATATCTAGTTATGCTTTTATCATTAATTTGCCCATGAAGCGGGTAAAAGAAAACAGGTTTGGTTAATATATTTTGTAAAAGAAAAAAAACAAACCTAGGTTAAAGTTCCCTTCCCTTCTTGGACTCTAAAGGCCCTGTTTTGGCCTAAAGCCATTCCTGCCTTATAATGGGCCAAAGAGAAGGCTGAGTTTCAATGATCCTTATTAATAGCCAGAGGACCTGAGTCACCAGTTTCAAGGTAATTACCTAAGTTTGAGGGAGAGGGTCTTTCTCCAAACAAAGGAAGAAAGAAAAAACTTAACTAGGTTTACTAAAATGATTAAGATTTTGCAAGTGATGGCCCATATCAACAGTGTCAAAGAATGTCATACTTGGTAGGAAATTAGGAGGTCAACTAATCTAACACCTAATTTTGAGGAAACTCAGGCTCAGAGAGGGGCAGTTACTTTGCTGAAGTCACAATTTGTTTGACCCAGGAGCATTGTTTTATTGGATGGTTTTTAGAATCCTGCAGAACTAGTTAAATATATTATAAGAATATTGTTGAAGACTTCATCCACTTTATTATTTAGTGCCCTCTATATCACATCCCCAAGTGAGAAATTTTAGAACTAAAATGCCAGGAAAAACTTTGTTTATCTTGAGGAACTGGTATGCTTTTATTCCTCATAGACAATAGAAATCTGATAAATGATCATCTGAAAACATGATCATTTTGCTTTGGTTGCCAGAATGTTCAGAGCCAAATTTGCAGCTCCAACTTTATTAACCACGTAGGACTTTATGGCTTGAATATCTATGTTCTATTCTTTCCTCTGGTTTTGTTAATTTCTTCCTCCTGGTCTTAATTTTTAGTTAATATAATTTTTACATGTAATGTGGTATTTTATTATATATATATAATATATAAGTTGCCTCAAATCCTTTGTCGTATGAGGAAGCATATACATATATAAATAGAAGAATCTGATATTATTTGACCTCTGTGGTACAGTGCAATAGCACTGGATTTGAAATAGCTTCTAGTGCAAGTTCTGTCATTTTAACAGACTTCTTAGAACTTCAGTTTCCTTTGATCAGCTTGGATATTGTAAACTCTGGCATGATGATTGTCCCTGATTAATTAAAGGTGTTCTTGGGAACTTGACTCTAAGAGATTTAGGGTGATTCGAAAGAAACATTTTGCTCAATTTGGGATAGGAAAGAAGGATTAGAGTAAGTTTTAAGATTACTGAGAGAAACAATACTGAAAGCAAAATTTACTCACTTCTTTGCTTTGATTTATAGTTTTTTAATTTTTAAAATTATCATACAATAAAATTGACTTTTTGGGAGGTGCATAGTTCTATGAATTTTAACATATGTATAGATTCATGTAACCATCTCCCCAGAAAACTCTCTCATGCTATCCTTTTATAGTCACAGTCTCCTCCTACCCATAGGCCTTGATTTTATTTTAAAATGTCCTCCTTAATATTTTAAGAGAATAGATTAAGATTAATTTCATTCAACTATTCACTTTAGAGTTCCTACCATATATTTGCCAGTGTGGTGGGTTCTGTGGGCTATATGAGTATTGTATGTAGACCAGGTCTTTAATGATGGTACAATATGGTTGGCAAGATCAGCTTAATATGTCAGAAGCAATTAGAGGATCATATAAACACTGTACAAGCAAGTGCTAAATTGGTACATAACAGGGGATGAGAAAGCTTATCTGTCTAGGCTCGACTATAGGCTTCTACAACCAATGACATATGCTTCTTATGTATCTATATCTTTCTGTGTGAGGACAGATTGGAATGTATTTAGAAATGTTAAGAGTTAAGTTTCACCTCTGAATGTGATATATTAATCTAAATAGATGAAAAGGAATCATATGCTTGTGAGAATATTTATAAAAGTCTTCAGGATCTACAATCAAGGAAGTCTACCTAAGTATAAAAAAAATCATTTTACTTTTATAAGACATGGAGAGATATATGACTGCCAAATGGCTTTGCTCTGTGTGCAGAGAAATTGAATAAAGCTGACATATGCATATCTATTGCAGAAGTCTGACGAGAATTTTCTGTTATGTGTACAGTGCATGTAAATTCTGAACATATGGCTCCCATCAGTGATCTATGAGGAGGTGATGGAACATAGGTTGGTGAAGACAAAAGGAAGGCCAAGTCTCTGACTCTGAAGTGAGAGGCAGCTGGACACTGTATGTGTGTGTGTTTAGTCTCGAAGCCAACTTTATGTTGAGGAAGTGGGCAGTCACCCAAGCATCACGATTTGTAGGATGTGAGGAAGAGATGTTCCTTTGCCAAATTCTTCCCCTATAAGCAGGCCCCAAGGCCTAAACTTTCTATTAGAGAAAGAAACAAAATATTGTGTGTTCTGGAGCCCTTCTTAAAAATATAGGGAGCTGAACTGGGGAGGGACACAAACACATGAAGCTGGAAAGAGTTATCAGCGATTCGCCGTGAGGCAGTTTATCTAATTAGCCTAGCAGAACTGGAGGGAAGAGTGGAGTATGGGATAGAGTAGTTCTGTGTGTGTATACATATCTGTGTGCTTGTTTGTGCATATGTATCTGTGTGCATGTGTGTGTATGTGTGTATCTGTGTGCATGTGTGTGCATTCTGGGAGTCAGTATGTTTGCAAAAAGCTGGCACTATACAGGTTAGAATGGTAGAATTTAGTGTGTATGTACATATCTCAGCTCATTGGCTATATGTTTGATGTCTGCAATGGTTTACTCTCCAAGGTGTCAGGTGTCTTTAGTATTAATCACTGTACAGGTTAATCACAGAAATTTGCTGAGAATTGGTCAAGAAAATGGCCCTCTGAGACATCCTTGGCCTGAACATCTCAAAAGGCTTTCTTAAATACCCACCAGCCAGCCCCCACATAAAATGGGACCAAAGTCAGGAATGTGAAGCCCATGACATGAATGGAGAGATTAGTGGTTACAGAAATTGTCACTTCTCTAGAAGTAACCTAGATACTTAGGTTAGAAGCAGGGTGGTCTGGTGTGTGTGATGAGTGCCAGAAGCCTCACCCTTTCTAAGCAAATGAAGTGATGTGGAAAGCAAAGTTTTCTGATTGTGTCCTCTACCTTGCATCCTAGGTATCGTCCTGCCTTGTTTCCCAAAGACTGACCTTATTTCCCAAAACAAAATTGCCTCTTGAGTCCTCTTTCCAAGCTATTTTTATTAATCAGTCCAACCTCATTAAGCTGGAAAAACACATAAAGCTCCTTTTACTTTTGAACTTGAAGGAAAATGTATGCTGAGAAACTAAGAAGATGAGCAGGATCTCAATAAATGTTGGATTTGACTATTTGAAATGTACAAGTGAAATCAGTCCAGAGGCTGTCTAACCCTCAGAATCTATATTAGACCTACAAAAGAGTTTTATGAAACTTAAAATCTAGGGCCAAACCTAATGCCACATTCATTGACACCTCTTTGACATAAAATGGTTAATTTATCATCTCACAATCCTACCTCACTATGGTAATTCTACAGCTGAGCCTTTGTATTCAGAAAGAAATATACTTTTCAGATTGATTTGAGGTAAAGAGAATCAACAAAACCTCATGTGGGTGTGGTGTTGGATTTTCCGAATTCAGTGTTCGATGGAAAATTCAGATTACTTCTCAGCTTGAGTCATCTGGAAAACTTGGATTTCCTTATTTGCAGGTGGAAAATATAATGTGTCCATTAATTTCTTCAGGTGATAACATTTAAAGGTGAAAGTGATAATGGTGTTGGAAAGTTGTACCTGGGGTTCAAGATCTTTATGGTACTAGGCAGAGAGTTACTGCTGTCGTGCGAATTGGCTTTGTTAAAGGCAGAAGCCAGGGTCCCAGTATGGTTTCCCTGTAGATCGATAATGTAAATTTCCCATTACAGCTTGTGGGCATTTGATGTATTGGAGATTCATAAATAGAATTTTTGGGACCTGAGACCTGCTTTCTGCCGAACGAATGAATGTTTGTAACTTTTGGGTGGTATCAAGGAACGGGCAACCCACCAGCTTTCTCAATAGCCTGTTCCATTTTGGGGTAGTTAAGAAGTTATTTCCAGCATTGTCTCTTCTACTTGAATTTTGCCCATTTCTCTTTGGTCAATGTTTCATTTACATCGAGAATAACTTCTCAACATTGTCCTTGTTAAATACCCTCATAGACTATTGGACCGTACTCCTCAGGTCTTCTCCAAAAAGCATAGGCTTTTCTCGGTTCACTCCAGGAGAAATGAGTCTTTAGGCTTCTTGCTTTTATAACAATAATGATAACAACAATAGTTAATAATCATCATTTTTCTATAAAAAGCTAAGATTTTTTGAGTACTTACTAATTGCCAGGCAGTGTGCTAAGAATTTTATATGTATTACTTCATTTTATCTTTCCAATAATTCAATGGGGGTAGAAATTATTATTTTTCCATTTTAAAGATTTGTAATCTACCCAGGTTCACACTGTTAGTTTAACCTGTATTTTTCTATGATGCTCTATAGCTTCTTTAATTATTAAGACTACTCAGGTTTTCTTGTATATTTTTCAAATATACATATTTGCTAGTAAATACACTCATATATATGTAATGTGTATATATGTATACGTATATATGTATATGTGTGTATATATGTAAATGTGTATATGTGTGTGTATATGTTTGTATGCGCATGTGTATGTATGTGTATGTATGTGTATATATATATATATCTATATAATTGCTGGTAAATATGCTACTTTGTGGTATGCTGAGGTATTAACATTTTTTAAAGGAAAAAGTAGCTGACCTTCATCTGTACTGAAATTATTCCCTTAGGAATATTTCATTTCTCTTATTCATTAATAAGCTGCCTTGAAGAACAAATTAGTTCTATGAAGGATGCTATATTAAGTTTCAAAATGCTAAAGCTAAAGGAATTTTAATATTTTCACCTTTATTCTATCCACATATGTCATAGTTGATAAAATTCTAGAGTAGTTCCTACTCTGTGCATTGCCTCCCAGTTCTAGGGGCTGTCAAATGGTAACTAAGAGGAACCACTACATTATTCCCAGTGAATGGATTGTAGGCTACTTTGTAGCTTTTTATGGTCTGGTAGGAGGAATAAGCATAAGCCTATATTGTAGGTGAAATCATACTGGGCTGCATGTGATATTTGTGCTCTAAGTACATTTCCAGAGTTGCTCCTGGTCCTTGGAGGACTGCTGAATGCAGACAGCAGAGTGTACACTTTCAGGGTATTTAATAGTGTCTGGGAAGTCAAGGAGCTGGGATAAGGCATCTGGTTTAGGATTTGAAGGCAAGAATCCAAGGAGGAAAGGAGGAGTTCTGAAGTGGAATTCATTCATTTGGTATTGGAATTGAGCTGGTGGTCCCAGATTGGCACTGCGATGTGCCATGTTAGGCTGGGGGCAGAAGGAAGAGCAGCAACACTTGGATCCTAAGCCTAGCTTTGCCACTTTGGGCAAGTTAAGTCTTTCCTCTGGAACTCAGTTTCCTTGCTTATAAAGTGGGGATGAGACTATATATACCATATAGGCTTGTGATGGTTAAGCAGGTTAATAAATGGGAGACTGATCTGAGTCTATAGAAGGAATTAGAAATGTTAGTAATTACTAATAATTATATTTTAGATATGTTGTATTCGATATAAAATTTCTTTATTAGCTTTTCTTCCTCAGAGATGTCTATTATTTCCCAAGTATGTCTCACAGTATGGAATTAAACATATTGTTTTAGCACCCGATAGTATTAAGTTGAGCCATTGATCCTATTTTGTCTTAGCCACTCCTTAAGCCCACTTCTGAGCAGACCTAGGATGGCCTTCCCTTGGTTGAGGGAGCTTCTCAACTCTTTTAATTAAATGCTCTCCCTACCACTCATCTACTCATTTGGCTTGAAATTTCATGGCTTGCACTTTTTCAGTGACCTAGGCGGGTGGTCTCCAAAGTGGTAGATGTATGAACCCCTGGGAGGTGTGCAAGATGATCTATTTCATAGTGGGATAAACATTAAATTTATATTTACTTTTTATTGAATAAAGAAAGAAATTAAGCCTTATCAACGTTTAATCTTTGAACTGACACTGCCCGCTCACTTGGATCTCTGGGTTAGATGTGTCACATATGTCATCATTACCCTGAAGGAAGAATGAGTGTTTCACAATTCAAAGTGGTTCTCAGCAGCGGCCTCACTTGTTTTTGGTTCAGTATATTACAACTCACTGTAGTTCACCTGTGCAGGGAGAAAGTTATGGTTTATATAATCTTAAATAATAGAATCTTTTGAATAGTTTGTAAGGAGAATGACTATGGAAAATCTTTTATGCCACCCAGAGGGTTTACTTGAGGAAAAGATTTTAGAATTTGTTGAACTGAGAGATAATTACACTCTTTTCTTTTCAACAAAGACAAATATTCCAAATTTTCTGACTTTCATTTGCTAAGTATGATACCCAAATAGATATTATTTTTTTAAAAAATGACTTAATTTATCCCTTTAAGGTGACTTTTAACAAGTGAAAAGTAACTGCTTAAAAAAAAGCATATTTTAAAAATGGATACTAGAAAATGTTTCTATCTTTTATGTGGCTTTGTTGCTTTGTCACCTAAGAAGAACCTCTGGTATCTGCATAAATTTAAAAAATTGTAAACAATATTTATAATTTTTTAAAACTTTTTTAAATGAAAAATTTTAGTAAATTTGAACTCATTCATTCAGAATATTAAGATATCATACCTGCTGATTAGTTTGCAGGCATAACTGATTGATATCAAGAAATATAGAAATTTACTAGACAAATGGCAACAAAACTTTGGATAATTGGAATATGAAATTTTTAAAGAATGCATTCATGATGATATATTAAGCACAATTCTATACTGCTGCGTAGATCTATGTATTTCTTTTTCAACCAAGATACCCATTAAAACATAGGCTAAAAAGAACCTAAATTTAAAATAAGTAAATAAGATCTTATGATGATGTATTATATTTATTTATTTATTTATTTATTTATTTATTTATTATTTTTCAATTAGAATTAACATTTAATATTATTTTGTATATTGTATTAATTTCAGGTGTACAACATAATTGCTAGACATTTATATAATTTACAAAGTGATCCCTGATTATTCTAGTATCCACCTGGCACTATTACCTGGTTATTACAATATTATTGACTATATTCCTTATGCTGTATTTCTCATTCCCATGACTATTTTGTAACTACCAATTTTTACTCCTTTTTATTCCCCCAGCTTTAATGAAATGTAATAGACAATTAGTTGCTTGTATTTACATTGTACAATTCAATGAGGTTTTTTTTTTTTTCAATTGTAGTTGGCATATAATAAAGTATCCGTTTCAGTCGTATGGCATAGAGATCTATATAACTCACAGAGTGGTCACCCCACTAAATAAGGTATCCCTCTTCCCCCTTACATATTTTTTACATGTTGACTATTTTCCTTATGCTACACTTTATACCTCCATGACTATTTTGTATCTATCCATTTGTACTTCTTAATCCCTTTGCCCTTTTTCACTGACACCTCTCGCCCCACCCCCCATCTGGTAGCCCTCAAATATTCTCTGTATCTGTGGGTTGTTTCCATTTTTGCTGTTGTTGATTTTGTTCTTTAGATTACACATGTATGTGAAATCTTGTGATATTTGTCTTTCTCTATCCAACCCATTTCAGTCAGTGCAATACCCTCTAGGCCCATCAAGGCAATATCTTCTTCCATCCCCTCCTTTTAATCTGTGTGTGTCTTTTAATCTGAAGTGAGTCTCTAGTAGGCAGCATATGTAGGGGCCTTGTTTTCTTATCCATTCAGACACTCTGTCTTTTGGTTGGAACACTTCATTCTTTTCCATTGAGGTACTTATTGATAGGAATGTAGTTGTTACCATTCTTTATTCCTGTTTTTGACACACGTTTTTTCTTCTTAAAGAAGTCCCTCCGACTTTTCTTGTCATGCTGGCTTGGTGTTGATGAATTCTTTTAGCTTATTTTTGTCTGGGAGGCTCTTTATCTGGGTTTCTACTCTAAATGTTAGCTTTGCTGGATAAAGCATTCTTGGTTGTAGATCCTGGGTTTTCATCACTTTGAGAATTTTGTGTCAAGCCCTTCTGTCCTGCAAAGTTTCTTTTGAGAAATCATCTGCAAGTCTTATGGGTGCTCCTTTGTAGGTAACTGACTGCTTTTCTCTTGCCGCTTTTAAGATTCTCTCTTTGTATTTAACCTTTGGCATTTTAATGATGATGTGTCTTGGTGTGGGCCTCTTTGGGTTCATTTTTTGGGGGACTCTCTGAGCTTCGTGGGGTTGTACGTTTATTTCCTTCACCAGGTTAGGGAAGTTTTCCATCGTTCTTTCTTCAAATATATATTCAACGTCTTGTTCTCTCTCTTCAGGTACCCCTATGACACAGATGTTGTTACCCTTAATTTTGTCCAATAGACTCCTTAAATTTTTATTTTATTCTTGGTTACTTTTTTCTTGCCATTCTGGTTGGGTGTCCTTGGCTTCCCCATTCTCTATATTGGTGTTTAGATCCTCTTCTTCCTCCACTCTGTGGATTCCCTCTAATATACTCTTCATCTCAGATAATGTATTCTTCATTTCTGACTGATTCTCTTTTATAATTTCCATTTCCATTTTTATGTTTTTTATCTCTTTATTAAAGTTCTCACTGAATTCATCTACACTTCCCCTAAGTTCATTGAGCATCTTCATAACCAGTGTTTTGTGAGTCTGTTTCCATTTCCTTTATTTATTTCGTTCTTAGATTCCACATATAAATAAGATCATGTGGTATTTGTCTTTCCCTGCCTGACTTATTTCACTTAGCATAATACCGTCTAGGTCCATCTATGTCACTGCAAATGCTAAGATTTATTTTTTTTATGGCTAAGCAATATTCCATTGTATATGTATATGTATGTGTATATATATATATATGTATG